>NC_056703.1:6867297-7214797 GCF_018831695.1 Puntigrus tetrazona
ACATTACAAAATATTATATGTAATTAAATATATAATGAGCTATAAAGAAGCTATAGGAAAGGATCATAAAAATATTTTCTTTTCCTGTCGTGGGACGTGTAAAGATTTGATTTTGTTCTTGATTTTCTCATAATTTCCATACACTGCTCTCCGAGTGAAATTGCGGTGACTATACAGTAAATTCAGCACAGTGCCTGTAAGACGTCTGTGTAAATGTCCTCTTTGCATGTGAAATTTTGCATTTGCTCACAAGTTGCGCTCACATTAATGTCAATAACATCAACAGCCTCTTCGCAAAGTCTGAAACGCTGAGGTTTCAACAGTTGATATTTTTTAGAAAGTAAGTTTCCGGTAACATTTCTGAATGGAGAACAAGCGTTGTTGGCGTGTGAATGTAGGCAGGTGCGAATGTGAGCAACTAAGTAGCATTTTTCCCATTTGCTATCACAAAAAAAACATAAAAATACTAAAAGGGTGCTTTTAGAGTCTTAGAAGTACGATTCGCAAATATATTAGCCCACTTAAAGCTTTTAACGAAGCGTTTTAACTCAACGCTAACAATCCGTTTGCACGTCGGAGTTTGTGCGTGTAAAAATAATCCACGTTTTACTGGAGATTGATTCGTTCTTCATCTTGCTCGCACAACCCCCTCCTCCACACACAAACGCATCGATCTGCTTCAGTATTCCATCGCTTCACTCTCCCTGACCGCGTATGCAGAGAGTAGCTCTTTAAGAATGACACAATTACGCACACACAGTCCCGTCTAATGCGCTATTCACCTGCTGCTGTTCTCCCTGCAATCATGCACTGAATTTTTCAAACGCTAGCCGTTTCTGATGTGACAGTCATTAGCATGTTTGTTCTGCGTCTGCTACTTTAGTCGAAAAATACCATTATGGTTTTAACTGTTGTGTAATATTCCGTTGTTATTTGTATGCGTGTATTGTTGTGAAGTGTGTGTGTGTGTGTGTGTGTGTGTGTGTGTACGTGTATGTGATTACAGCACCTGTAATTTGAACTCTTATGTTGACAATGTGGTGCTCAACCGCACATTTCATTTGGTGCTATAATACCCACAAGCCTCGAGACAAAAGAGTTTAGGTTACAAACACACACAAAAGCATGTGCACACACACACACACACACACCTGAACACTAACCCTTCAGCACAAACACAGCATACAAATGCCTGGCTTGATTTTATGTAAAATTGTGCTCGAACATGGCTTGATTTTCCCCGTTCTTGGGTTTCCAGCCAATAGCTGCACAATAGTTATTTCAAAGCATCGGCTTTATAATCTCAAACACGTTTTAAAGGTATAGTTCTCCCAAAAATGAAAATTATGTCAATAATTACTCGCCCTCACGCCATCCCAAATCTGTAAGAACATGAATCAAGATGTTTTTGATTAATTATCAGAGCTCTCTGACCCTCCAGAAACATTAAGGATATTGTGCAAAAAATATGCGCAAAGGAAACAAAAAAAAAAAACAACTTTATTCAACAATTTGCATCCTCCGTGTGAGCTTGGTGCCATTTCGGAGACTATAACATACGTAAGCAATGTAGGCAACGTATGTATGTGAATATTGTTGTTTATGCTTTGATCCTGACGATCTCTTTAAACACACGTCACAATTTAATCTCAATTTAGGTTCCCAAAATGATTCATTAACTGTTCTCAATGGCACTTTCTGATTTTGCCGAGTTCGACGCCAACATGTCTTGTTGACCCTGGAACAGCATTTTAATCCACAAACGTGGTCTTGACCATATCACTATACCTGAACCTAACATTACCCATGAGTATAGCCTAAAATCAGAGGAAGCGATAGATCAATGATACTGATGCACAAGCACCAAACACTGATGGTAAGCCTAAAGTTCTTCAAATCTGATTGGCTAATTGTTCCAGGGTTAACAAAGATGTTAACCTAGAGGTTGTGTGTTATAAATGTGATGTCTTTAGGGAGGGATTTACATACCCGATATACACCGTTTGTGTATAGTTTGTCCGATAACATACTGTTCTGCTAATAATACAGATGAAGAGCATTGAACAGTTAAGTCTCCGCCCACTTCCTACTACATATCCCACATTCTCTCATTTCTTAATATACTCATAACCTCTTTTTTTTTTCCTCTCTGTCTCGCCAAGTGTCTAGTATCGAAAGAGGTGCATGCTCTGCAGGTGCAGGTGTGTAATGAACAGAGGTGATGTGTCTGCGTGCGTGACATCATCAGGCAGCGAGGGTGGGTCGAGAAGGAGAGAGATTAAACGAGAAGAAAAGGTTATTGTCTGAACAATGACCTCATTGCGCCCCTCTCTCCTGCGCTAGACAGAGGATTATGGGTATACCTGGGGCAGAAAGAAAAAAAAAAGAAGGTTATGAGATCATGAGGGCAAGAAAAAAAACACTGTAGAAACGCGTACACAGGACGAGGATGCTTGTCGTTTGCGGATGGTTTGAATGCAAAGCGCACAGCGTCCTTGAAGACAGATGCCAAAACACGCACACAGTCACATTTCACACGCATACAAACACATACGGCTAATGCTCTGCCTTTTTCAGTGGAAATTATGGCTTTCCTCATTTGCATGGACCTCGTGAAGTAACGCGTTTGCATACAGAACTGGTGAAGACCGCTATTCCTTCGCCACGATGGAGCAGCTGTAAGTCACAGTCACCGGTTGTGACATTATTAAAAATCACGCAAGCCTGAATCTTTCTAATGTAAATGAGCATCTTAATGAGAAGCTGTCTGGCTCTACAGCATGGTGATCTCGGGTAGCGTTACACGCTGTTCGACGCACCATAGGCAGTGACTGTAAACGCTTTAAAAAATGATGTTGACAGCAAAACTAACAGACGCGGAAGGAAATTGTCATAATAAAAAGATGCTCAGTATTTCAGTGAATGCACTCAATTAATGATAATCTTTCACCCTTTAAATCACTTTGCCACAAAGGCAATTAAATATTCCAATTAAAATATTTCACCAAGTGCTTGTGTATGTGTTACAGACAGAGAGTGAAAGAGCCTTGGCCTGTATGTACGCTGCAAAACAGTGCATATAAATATATATTTAAAAAGTAGGTCCTGTGCCTACTTTTACGCACTGATTGCAAAATATTTTTTTAAAAAGCTTTTATATATTTAAAAAATGCCTTAAAAGATGGTCAATATTTATAAATAAAGAAAATGAAGCTGAATGAGATTTTGGCTGGTTATGGTCTGTGCTGTTATAGATAAATAAATGGCCATAAAACTGGCAGTCGGTGGCAGAAAACCAATGTTTTAATAAATGATCTATTGAATCATTCAAATCAAACAAATCGTTCAAAACGGATTTAATTAGAAACGAAACACTGCGTCACAATGTGCACGCTATCCATCTTAAATTCTATGTAATATTAGTGGTTTTGAATACTTTTTAGGGAAGACGGGGTGGGTAGTATATATATTGGGACGCAGGTAGTGAGTCCATCTGAGTGGACTGTTGAATCAGTGAATCACTGGATCACTCGATTCTTTCAAAAATAGATTCGTTCAAGGAACAGAACACCGTGTTGCTCTGCACTGCTGGATGAAATTAACAGCATATTTGTGCTGATATTAAGAAAAGTACATTGTGCATTGAATATAAAACAAAAAAAAGTCTTGTTTTGTTTAATTGGTGGAATTTTGATGATGAATGCCGTTAAAATGCCCTTATAATGTATTTATACATATACATATATATGTATATGTATATGTATATATATATATATATATATATACATATACATATATATATATATATATATACACACACACACATATATACCTATACACATATATCTATATATATATATCTATATATCTATATATCTATATATATATATATATATATATATATATATATATATATATATATATATATATATATATATATATATATATATATATATATATATATATATATATATATATATACATACATACATACACACAAACACATTCATACATATTATCTCGTATTTTATAATTTTGCTATTGGTCTATTGATTTGACAACGTAACACACACACACACACACACACACACACACACACACACACACACACACAAAGAGAGAGATAGAGAATTTGCGGTTAACAAGCTCCCCACCTGACTCTCGCGGTCACGAGCGCGGCGCGCGGCTGTAAGGGGACTCCAGCCTGCGAGAATCTGCTTCTTGACTGTTCAGTTACGCGCGAGGTGTGTCCTGTGCGTCCCTATGAAACTCACCACTGCGACCATCAGGTGCATTAAGAAAAGGACCGGCAGAAACGCGCTACCAGTACTAAGAGGCAACGCAATGAAGGGACGCAGCGGCACGAGCAGCTGTAGGGAAAAAGACGCTCACTGATCTGTCTCTTTGAAAGAGAAGACTAAGAAAAAAAAGGCGAGGGACAGAAGAACTTGGACTGCGGGAGAGAATAACATCGCATGGGGCCATGAGCGGTGCAGACCCCGCAGCGAACAAACTGTTGAGTTTCAACCAACGGTAAAGCATGCAGTTCCTGCATTATATATAGACATTTATACTTGCATTGAAATATAATCAGATGATTGTTTTGTGGAGGTTATTCTGACACGGTCATATTGCTGCAGTATGAGGGGTTATAGACTTGCATCTCATTTGAACGTGCAACAAGCTGCACCCTCCTCGGAGTGATCAATCAACATATTGAATGCGGATATCGGAAATAAGCACTTAAAAGCATAAATCTTTCATCTTTGTTTTTTTACAGACTGGCATTCAAATCTTACACGAGTGTGTGTGTGTGTGTGTGTGTGTGCGTTATGTGGTCCAGTAATATTGAAAGGTCCCCCCTACAATACAAACACCTCATGACTTTCTTTGTTTCTGTCAGACGTAAAGAAGAATGTCTCTCTCAGTCACCGTTCACTTTCGTTTTATGGAAATATGCGTTAAAAGTCGGTGGCGGCTTGTCTAACGTCTCTTTTTGCGTTCTGAAGTCTAAAACAACACGGGAGCGTTTAATTGACAGGATATTAATTTTTTGGCTGAACTGTCTCTTTAAGAAGCCGCGCTCTTGTTTCTCTTCAGCACCGCAGTAATATTTGTACGAGTCCACAAGTCTTTGCATCTGAAGTAGATTAAATTCAGGTGGGAAAGGGGGGAACCTTTCTGCCTGTGGGACACAATTCTGTTCAGACGAAATGTTTTAGACTTTTAGTGGGATATACTAGTACGGAAAATCTGTAAATTATTCATGTGAACGCCTCACGGTAGAGTGGACATCCATGCGCCACTGTACAAAACCTGGCGTCACAGTAAACATGGTGTTTTTTTCTTATTGAAATACGAAATGCGTTTTAGGCGTTCGCTTTAAGACGGTCTGTGGTCGTGGTGAAGCGTCGCTGACAGGCGTCCGCGATCACAGGAGCTTTTCCTCGACGAATCTGCGGTAATTTGAGGTGCGCGTGATGCCACTCAGCAATTATTTACGTGACAGCACAAAGTAGCCGTCTATATCCAACGAGTGCAGGGCCAAAACAACACCTGTTGAGGTGTCCCGACAGAAGCGTAATCACGCGCATGTACAGAAAAAGTATTTTTTTTTTTTGAGGCACAAAGCCACGTAGATGACAGGTCACGTGTCATCACAACAACTCAACAAACTCTTGACCTCTGGGATTTTTGCGGTAAAAGTGAACAGGCCTATCATTACAATTCATAAAAATACAGACTCATCTTCTTATCTTACTGTCACAAACCCCAGGGGGAAAAAAGTTGTATAAGCAGTGGTTAAAATAAGTCTTTCTTTGCCTCCCCATACTATCTGTCTTTGTTATCCATTTCTATCACGCTTATTCTCAAAGGAAGTTCCTTCTGCAGTGTTGGCTTAATTATATTAATCTATTTTAACAGTGCATTTATTTCTAAAGCGGAGTTGGCGCATAATGAGAAAGTTGGAGCTCAAAGGGCAATTTTGTTCTTAATGATTGCGTTATTAGACGTTCGCCGTCAGGCTGTCTGCGGCAGCTTCACTTGTAACCTTTTCTTCGGTCATGTGGCAAGTCTGCAAACGTCTAAGCCGTTGAGCTCCGCATCATTGGAAACGCGATATCGTGCCAGATCATTATCGCGAAATTATTATCGCAGATGCATAACAGGAGTGATTACAGCGAACAAACTTGACCGTATTTGGTTTCGCGGTATTACCGGAGGGTAATGGCTATGCTAATTATGCAATGCTGTTGCTGTCATCATTATCATAATCGCAAACACGGTCATCTGCCAGTGCCCTACTACTTATTAGAACCATTATAGGTTCTCTTTTCAAAACGAATCTCGTTTTTGCGAAATGATTTGTTATAATCAATGGAACCATCAGATCATGAGCAACAGTCAAAGGTTTTTTTGAAGATGAGAGACTAGAAGCCGTTTTTTTATGTCCTCGGCTGTTAATTGTTTTCTCCTCCAGGGTTAGTGTTTCTGAATTTGAAGCAGGTTTCTTTCAGCCCCGTGACACAGTAAATCATCTAATGATGAGCCACTCCTTTCCATCCTTGTCTTGCTTGCAAATCGCTTGTGCATTTTGTCTTTAAACGCTCTTAGTCAAATAAGACGCCGTTCAGCTGTAATCACCAGTGGGTCATTCTGACAGGATTATGCGGCCATTTCTGAAGTCGACCTTTTATCTCATTTCATTTTTCCGATCTTTCAATTAACCATCTCCCTTCCCCCATCTCCGAGCATTTCGCGGTGCGTAGCAGGAGCGCATAGGAAATGAGACATGTTTAAACTTCTATAGCTGCATGAATAAACCAAGAACGCTTGCATGCCGAATCGAAAACATATTGCACATAAGCGTGGCCTGCACATGCGGGACTTAGCGTTTAATTATTAGACATTTTGGCTTATTATATTGCACTTTAAACATTTTATCCTATTAAAATGTATAAAAATCTGTTACAAAATGGAAAAAAAGCATGCAGACTCTTCCTGCTCGTGAATTAGCATGCGCTTTATACATGCATGATGTGCAATATCACTTTTGTTGTCAGTAAGGACATTCTTAGCTGCATTCTGCGCTAATGGAAACATAATGATAGCCCTCACACAGAGGAAATGTGTTTGCTCACATGCACAATTTACATTGCACTTGAAGTGAAATGGCTATAATAAATGTAAGCGTTCGTGCGGCTCGGCATATGAATTGTTTAAACCTCAGTCAGAAGAGATGTTGTCTTCAACAATCACAAGTGGCTGACTGAAGCGGCAGCATTATTAAATTGCTGTTTTTGTTTTTTAATGAAGCTGAAATGCTTTTTTCGTACGCCAGTTTAATATACAGCGACGGCTATAAGTAAGCCGTTCGTAGGTTGATGTCCCTGAAAAGTAAACACTGTAGGTTGGCAATGCTTTTTTTTTATTTTGGCATCTCATCCTGACATAGCAACACTAGCTCAACCAGTGGTGTCAGGTTGAGGGTGGGACTTTGTGTTTGCCCAGCCAATGGCAGGCAGGAAAGGGCTCAAGTAGTTAGAATAAAAAAATATTTCATATAATTGATTATACTGGTTTATGCTATCCATTTTCCTATTTGCAACAAGAGCTGGAAAGTATGCAACTTTAAAGTCACTTAATGAAATCGATGCTGCATTGGAAAGATACGGTTAGTTGCTTCTAGTGGGTCACCCATCCTTGCTGTTGAGCTCTGGTGGAGAATATGACCTGTTTGAAACATTTTATTTATGATGCAAGCGGCACAGAAATTACACGGCTTTTGTGCATTAAGGTCTTCCTGAGAAGTGGTTTTTAACGGGCGAGATCCTCTTTGTGTTTATTTGGGAAGATGCGTGATGTCTGGTTGTCAGCTGAGTCACCGAGCATGTGCTTCTCGCTCTAATAATCTAAAACTACTTCACTGGGAAAGTGTCAGGCTGTGACATCACCGGGATTCGAGTGGGCGGGGCTTCTGCTTTTTTGATGCAGGTTTCTGGGGTCGAAACTAAAATACTGTTTCTTCATGCTCCAGGTGTTCACATAAGCCAGAGAATTTCTCAATAGGAAATCGCATTAGCAATACGAATGTTTTAATCACAAAATACGCAAACATTTCAAGACAATAAAAATGCATGGGTTGCAAAACGTATTGTGCGCCTTTATTACATTTGTTTAAATGGCTATATGCTCTGTTTTACAGCTCAGCATCAGAGGATCTTGGGTGCCGGAGAGGAGAGTTCAGCCGGAAACACTATGGATCAGTTGAACTGGTGAGGACTGTGTATTCTGTATATATTTACATATCCTCTTTCTTCTTCTTTCCAATCTATTTTTCTCCGCAAGTGCTCTTCTGTGAAGGAAGTAGACATGTATTTCTGTTGCATTTTTTTTATATATGTCTTGGGTTTAATTCCGACTGTTTTGAAATCTGTATGTCTTTGTAATTGCTCACTTAAACATCATCCCACTCTGCAGGATTTTGCAGCAGGTTAAACAGGGACAAAAATAGCAGCATTTATATGATCGAGAGTGTTTTGCCTGGTCGAACACATGTGTTGTATTGAGTGGGTGAGGGTGTGTTTCATTCAGCGGTGTCTGTCTCTCCCAGATAGTTGTTGCACGGAGGAAGTGGTTTAATACCACACTAGATGCTACTTCCTATTTGAAACACACAGGAGGTTTGTGGCTAGAAAGAAATGGGTGACCTTGTGTCAGATAGTACCATGTCACAAAACCACATGCATTATCATACACGACAGATGGAAAATATAAATGTGCGAATATGACTGCATGTGTGAAGGGCATTCGTAACTGTATTCAAAGTTGAAAACAAATGACATGAATTGTATAGCAGATGGAAATCAAAGCAATTTTGTAATTGCCTGTTGCATATAAGTACCTACATGATACTATACTCTGGGATGCTTGATTCCGATTGGTCAATTGTGGCATTGATATTTCTGAATAATGACCGTTGTCCAGGGAAACGCAGTATAACCGGCCTCTCCGCGATTGTGCTTTGTTTCTCTAGTTTCTACGAAGCGTCTCAAATCAATATTTCAAATCAATTTCATGTCCACGTATTTATTTTTTTAAGCGTCCCGTCTACAGGATAATTTACATAATTATTCAGAAAGCCTTCACCACAAAAATAAACATGGAAAGGTCAATCCCGGACACTCTACATTCTCTTTCTTTGAACATAATAAAATAATTTCAGCTCGAATCAATATTTCATGTCCATTTAGTAAGTAAGTAGCCGTGTAATATGTTTCACACCGGTGTCCTCTTCTCTCTGTTGGGGTTTATTTTGCGGTAATGGCTATCTGATTGCTTACCCCTCTCTTATATCCGTTGTAAATTTAAAACAAGAAATATCTGGTTCAATTTTAAAAAAAAAATTTGCATGCTAACCACATTTAGTTGTCTGTATTTTTCCATATGTTTGTTTTGCTTTATTTTTAATCCATATTGCTCTTTTTAAACCAGGATGAGGTTACTAAGAGACATGCTTGTAGCGTTTCACTCTTTTTTCCTTTATTTCCAAAGCTGTACTTAATTACATTCATTATTGCAGAATGTGCGTCTCTTATTATGGATTTCTGTATGCATCTGCCTGGCAGGGTTTTTGAGTTATTTTAATTATTATATTATGCTACTAATTGATTCCGTTATGGTTTTCATGCCAGAAGTGGCATTATTTTACATTAACACTTTTACCCGCATGTTGTGCATGTAACAACATAATCATCGTGAGAGGAAAATAGCAGCATTGACCATCACTTTTATACAATTACACTGATCAAACATACACAAAGTAGATCCAGATTTCACACAGACTTGGAATAATAATGCGCGGTTATAGGAACATACTTTTCAAAGTCTGAAACCTGAGGACCAAATGAATAAGAAAGGTGTATGCACTCGATGTTATAGACGCAATTTCTATATGCATGGCTTACTTGCTGTATGGTTCAGTTAGTTTATATAAGTGCATTAGCTCCAGGGATTCTCTTATAGGTGATTTTATGACCTCTAAGTGCAAAGTGTGTATCTAAGTGCTGAAGAATGTAATGCATGCGTGTCTATGTGAGGTTTTTGAGTTAAAAGCTTCCCAAGTGCTCCATCCTCTCATTACTGCATGATGGCCTAATGTAAACATGACTGTTGTTTAGAAGCTATTATATGCTGAACCATTTCTAGAAGTAGCTAGACATCATCTAGAAACCCATTCCATAACCTGTAATCATAGACATAAAACATTAGACCTGATCACAGATCAACAGCCAGTGCTGTGCTGTCCATCTTGGTTGGAAAGCTGAATGTGCTGCGTTTGATGACTCCTCTATTGTCAGTAAAGAATGTAAAGTATGCATGCGTGTAGTAAAAATACAGTACAATCTGGATGAAATGCATCAGCCATGTTGAATCCGGTACTTAATTATACTGCTGTTTTTCACACACTGTATAGTTAGGTAGGCATGTATGGAAGCAGGGACTTCGATGTCAAAGGTTGACTACTAAATTAGCATATTTAATAAATACCAAAAATTATTCCAAGGCCATAAACATATTTCAAATATAGTTACAGAAACCAATTATAAGTATTAACTAGTTGCTTATTAGCATACATATTATTAACTTGCCTGTTTATTAGTAGGCTGCTTTAGCACATATTCTTGCCGCCGTCGCCTCTGGCTTGCTTGGTTGAGGACACTTAACTTCTAGTGATTTAACGTCGAATTGATTACAGAGACCGTCTCTGCATTTAATAAGAAATTGGTCACTCTCGTCATTATACATCCCTGTCATTATACTGTACAGTGCTTTGATGCAACCTGTGTTGTTAAAAGCGCTGTATAAATAAAAATGATTGAATGATTGATATTCGGCATGGCCGTATTTTACATCCCTAATCCTGCCAGTGCCTAGCTACCTTACTAACTATTAAATAACAGAAAATTAGGAGTTTATTGAGACGTAGGTAAATTAAAACGCAATTTGTTCATAGCAAGAATTGGACCTTAAAGTTAAATGCGCCCATTACAAATTATATCACAGATTGCTTGCATCACAGGTTATTAAAACGGTCATATAATCTTTCATTTTCTTCGCCAAACAAACAAATATTACATTTTAAGCTACTTCACACTCATTTATTGTTAAAACAGAAGCATTGTGCTGTGAACAGAAAAGCCAGTGTTTGATGTGATTGGCCATTTCAATCAATTTGACCTTTACAAGTGCTTTCAGAACACCGGCAGACAACCTAAATATTGTTCCCTATAATTGGTATTTGGTGTTTACGGCACTGATTCCAGCAACAAGCAGTTTTTCTGTTCACACCGACAGTGAAAATGCTGTACAATGCAGCGAAATTGCAGCCAATCAGAAGAGTGCGTGAATTTGCTCTCTTAAATTGTTGGTTAAACATACTGCACAGCTGAAGAGCATAACAACCATCAATCTCTCAGCTCTGATGCTTGTTGGATTATTTACTGTACATTGAAGAGCGAGGTTTCGGTTTAGTGAAAGTCTGGGAGGCGCTACACGAAGAACAAAATAAAATATGTTAACTTATCAGGATACAAAAAGGGAATAACGTACACGTAGGAGAGGTAGCTTTTATCGCTTGTTGCATTGAGCTTGGTCAGAAATCAGTATATAAAGGAGCGTGAGATGGAGCGCTTCAAAGAGAGCAGATGAAAATGCTTTGTCATCATCAGAGCAGCATCGCTGAAGTCCATGACAGGACTCAGCTGTACTTGCTCAGCTGCAGTATGTGAAGGCAGATAACATCAAAGATCGAGGGAACACAGCCCATCGACACGCAGGCTGAAGACACGGAGGGATCTTGAGGAAGAGAGATCTGATACGGAGTGAGTGGCACAGAACAATGCTTAATTGTGCCGCTTTCATTTTTTTTTTTTTCAACCGCGTGCTTTTCAATACCTCGGATGTTTTGAATAGTATTCATTCAGGCGTTACTACATCCTTCTAAAGGAATTTCGATTTTTTTGATCAGTATTCTAAAGTGAAGATCGTGATAATCTATAGTAATTACTGAAGTCATGAGGTTTTTGTAAGGTTCTGGTTAGTAATTCACAAATAACTAGTAGTCACTACTATCCAAAACCTTACACGCATCTCAAAAGCTTGCAATGACTTCAGCCGATGATGATTTTCACTTCAGAATACTGATAAAAGCAATAGTAGTTCCTTTAGAATGATTTGGTATAACTTGAGTCATTACTAGTGGGTTACCATTATCTTAATTTTGGAATGAATTATTTATTATGCATAATTCACATAAATTTTAAAGTTCTTAGGAGTTCTCCAGAATATATAAAAACAGTTTTTGATTGGCTAATCGTGAACTACCAGTACTATTACTTACTAAATAGTTTATCAGAGTTTCTTGTTAGATAATAGTAGTTATTACAATGTTAATAGTGCAGTAGTCATTTGTAGTTATTAACGATGGAACAGTATTGTAAAGTGTTACCGTTTTTTTTTTTTTTTTAGAGTGAATCGAATGTATAAGTACTTTAAGCTTCCCAATAATTAAAGTAGAGGCACGTTATTCTTCAGCCACTATGTTCTGGTGTAACACAAATACTTTAACACTTTAGTTTTTAACAAGCGCTTTCGGCTGTAGATTTCTGTTACTTTTGCTCCGCGTAAGGATCTCCACATTTACCCGCAGGTACTGTGCCATTTAGTTTTTTCTTAAAAATAAGCGTGTTTCTTTTTATAGAATACAACCAGCTCTTGAAGATGGCACCTGAATTTGAGAGGTCACCGTTTGAATTAACTTACTTTGATACGATGACACAGCTGACTAAAGAATTAAACGCGTATTGTCGTGAGGGCCTCCCACTGGCTATATTAAAATTTCTAATAACGCTGCATGATGACACATACACATCCCCCGGTATGCATCTTCTCGACTTATTGCTTTTATTATAACGATTTGATTCAAACCAGGTCCAAAAGCCTGCGAACCCCACACACATATGCTGAGCAGAGGGAGGGTTGGCTGCAGAGTAACTGCGGTGTGTAAAATTAGCATGTCGGGCTCAGTGGAACATGTTGCCCGCAGCTCTATCATATGAAGCATCAAGAGTGAGTCACACTGACTGCATCCAATTCTGTGGGTGGGTCACTTTCACAAGACTGTTCGAAAGATGGGACATGGGACGGGAGAAAATTAAGCAGCGTTGAAGACATTTATTTATCCACTTGTCTGAAAGTTGTCTGAGAGTTCAGACCACTTCGTGTGTAGTTCTGCTAAGAAATGCCTTGCGTGGGAAAACACAGCGCTCTTATATAAATCAAGGCAGTATGATCTGTTCATGTACAGTATGTGTGGGTGTGTGTTATTGAGGGAAATCCTGTGTTTTGTTAAATATAACTAAAACCAGTTATATCATATCTCCTTCTACCTCCTCTCCGCTTTTTTTCTTCTTATTCTGCAATTAAATGAGCATTAAGCTTCATGAGTGTTCTAGCTTGTCAAGTTAGAAGCTAATTATGCTACCCTAGTAAAAAAAAAAAAAAAAAAAAAAATAATAATATATATATATATATATATATATATATATATACCAAGTACAGTTCAAATCTATTAACATATTTACTGACATATCACTTACTGATATTAAAATTATATTTCAACTTTATATAGAGAACTTCTTGTGAAACAGTAATATTAAGGCTAAACTTTTCCACTTTAAAATACACTTTGTTATATCTTTAGTTGGACTACTTTTGCACAAATAAAATAAATATAAAATAAATATTTAGCAGACTTTAAATCAGTCCAGTTTAGTATACCGAAAGAACAACCACAGCGTATTTTATTAGGTACATCAACATGTAAAGCTTGAAATTAATGTAATCAAATCTCATCAGGTGCATTTTATTCAAAATAAAATCAAAAACACCCTAATTTATATAACCATGTCAAAACATATATTGGTTCATTTATATGAACCATTGCCCAATGAATTTTAGTTAGTTACTCCCCTACACTGGTATGTGTGTTTTACATAGTTTTAGAGAAAGACATAAGTGAGCTCTGATATCATATGTCTTTCTATCTTTTACGAACACACACACACACACACACAAAGAAACATACAACTGCATAAAATGTGGCTGGTTTGATGTGACTGCTACAACCTGTGCCCCTTAAACTTTAAAATTAAAGGTCCTCCACTCACAAAAAGGGCATGTGAAGCAGCTCCTCTGGCATTTATCCGTAGCTAGACACAGTGGTCGAATTGTAAAAAAAAAAGTGGGTGGATAGCGTGGTTGGGGGGAACAGGGTCCTATAGTTCATTTTAAAAAGGTTTTTCATTTAAAGAAAATTTTATAGATTACTGTTTAACCGTTTTTTTCCTATTTTCGCAAACTTGATAATTAAACAAGATTTTACTTAATGGTTTTTGTATTGGCACCTTGGCTGTCATGAATAAATAACGATGACAATAAAACCCAATCCATGTTTTAATAAATGACTCATTGAATCATTCAGTGATTCAGTCAAAACAGCTGATTCAATTAAAATTCAATCTCAGTATTGGCTCACTCGATTTGTTCAAGAAATATTCAGAAAAGAACATTGTTTGTGCAATGAACAAAACAAAAACTCATGGGTCTACATGTTTTTTTCATTGCTGGAATTATTAGGGCATTTTAACTTAATCTTAATAGGCTTCATTGCACATTGAATACTTTTGGACTCTCAAGACATTTTTATTTTTTTCATTTTCTTTTTGCATTGATAATTCTCTCCTATCGTTTCTCAGTCCCTCACAGTTACACATACAGCACAATAACATCATGTCAGGGGAATGTCTTTGTATTCTAATAAAAAAAAAAAGATGCCTTCTGTTGTCTTCTTTTTAAAGAAAAGAACATTTTACAGAGGGGATGCTTTAATCTTTTTTTTTTCAACCAGGGGATACCATGAATTTTTATGTTGCTTGCTATGCATAGTGTGGGAATTCAAAAATTAAATGTTCATTCAGACTGGAAACTGCAGTTACAAGGTTTGGTTTTGGTTATGCAAAAATGTAGTTAGTTAGAGGCATGTTTTTCCAATGAGCCTAAGTTGGGCAAACTGGGTTTATACTTTTCATTTTTTATCCGTTTTCAATTAAATTGTTTGATTCACAAAACAAAAGTTTAAGTAGGACAAAACTTGCAGTGATTAATTTCCTGCCCCTTCCAAAAAACTGAAATGACTGGTGATAAATGTATGGTAATTAGAGGCCTTTGTTTGATGGTCTCATTGTAGAAACCTGTTCTGTGTTTCACAGTTCATCCAAAGCTTCATTCCACAGTGTGGACTGATTTAGATTATGGAAATGTTTTCTTTTGTTTTTCTCTCAGATTCAAATGCTTTGCTTTTTCCATTTTTGTCTCTCGCCATATTCTTTCCTCATCTCATCTGTCTCTCTGACTTTATTGTGTGAGGCATAAGGACACATATATAAGCTCTAAAAAGATCAATTTTACATCCCAGGCACAATAGCATTGATTATCTTGTGCTCTCTCTTTCTTATACTCTACCATATGCTTCTCTGATACTTTAGTGTGTGTGTGTGTGTGTTTTGAACTTCTGCTTGAGATTGGTAGACTGTCCTGTTATTATCCTGCTATCATTAACCTCATGGCATTTATCAAAACACCCTAATAGCACCTCAAAATGTCACTGGGCGAAAGAAAAAAATCTTATGAGACACGTAATTGTGTCTCTGTGCGCTTAAAGTAGATTCCTGGGGTGTGTACGTCCATTAGAGAGGATGCTGTGTATCACAGACATGTGTCATGGGCAAATATCAAGTTGTCTCAAGGGTCTTGATCCCCTGCATCCATTTTCGAACATAAAGAAATTTATCCACGAAACCTTTTTAACAATTTACCTACCACTGCTTTGTAGTCAGCGTACTCTTAATGTAAATTAATAAAGGCTTTCATTTTCCAGTGAGCTCAAATATTGCCGAAATATTTGAGTGTCATTAAAAATATATTGAAATTATAGAAATATATATTTATACATGTTATATAGGCTAATACATTATTTTGCACATGTAAAGAAATAAATCAGTCATGAACTGATCAAAGAAATTGCGTTGATCTCTTGGCACAAATCATTGTATGATCAAAACGTCCAGTAAACTTCAAAACTTATCATAAAAACAGCTTATATAGAGGCTTCTACATGATTGCCTGTTTAGACCCGCCCACTGATGCACGCATGTAGTGTAATGTGCTCATTAGAGAGAGTTTAATGCAAACATGAATGCATGAACCAAACGATAAAGGTGGCTCAGAAACAAGAAGACACTGTGTAGTGCCAAGCTGTAGGGGAAATATTTTTTTTGCATTGCAACATTAAGAATTAGTTTAAATTGAACTCAAAACCACTTCAGTAAGAACTTGGTCCTTTTTTCACTTAATTTCGCCACGGATTCGTTTACAAACAAGGCACATTTTTTTTGTCTTTAAATTTCATAGGGCAGATCATAGCTGACAGGAAGTGAAGCGGTAGAGAGATAGGGGGAACAGGATTGGGAAAGGTCTGCAAGCCGAGACTCAAACACACACCTGATGTGCAACGGCGCGAAATGACAACGCGCTGGCCACGAGGCTACCGCCGCAGACAACAAGGCACAGTTTGTAAGAAAAAAAAGACTATATTGATCTGACAGTAATGTCGCAAAACTCACAACAACAAGTCTGTATGTAGGCTGTCAAACATACACACACAGCTGTCAGCCAATCATAGCATTTACTTCTGAGTCTACAATCTGCCATGCCTATTCAAACAGAGATGGGGGGGTTAAAAACAGCACAGAAAATAGCATATTGCTTCTAAATATAATGATGCTTTAGATAATGTTATAAGTGGACCTCAGAGAACAGTACAAAAAGTTCAGACCCCCTAATAACTGCACAATGTCAGCGCTAACCACAATACTCACCAAAAACCAACAACTACACCACCATCCAATACTAATACATACGATTAATCAGAAGAACGGATGCATCATATTCAGATATTCAAATAAAGTGGCTTGTTTGTTTTCTTCACTTTATATAAACAAACTCTTTTTTTCACTTTGGTCTTATTACGTATTAAGTGATTGGTGTGAGCGTCTATCTAGAATGTTCTGCCTGGACTTTTGGCATTCTGAGGCCAAGGCTTACCATCTGCCACACACATACACACACACACACACAAACACATACAATGACAATCTCACACTCTAGTCTCTCTCTAGCTGCAGTGCAGCTGCAGTCTGTTTTTAGCAGTTTGGTCTGCCAGATACAGAGAAGAGGGAAGAGAAAGAGAGGGAGGCAGGCCAACAGGTGGAGAAAAAAGGTGGGAGAAATGTGAGGAGGAAAACAAGGTGACTGAAGAAAAGGAAATGGGAGAGGTTCTGTGTTCTGTTGCCTAGCAACCAGCATTGTTCCATCTGGGGGGATGTTGCAATTTTACTGCAAAGAGCAGATTACATCGTGTCAGGTGCAAGTGATTGTCCCACATACACACACACACACAATATCTGTGGAGATAGACTTTCACTAAGACTACTTCTCTTACAAATATGTGCTAAACCAAACAGACGTGTGAGTGTGTGTGTGTGTGTGCGTGTGTGTGTGTGTGTATGTGTGAGAGAGAGAGAGTGATCAATGCTGCACACATATCAGACACACAGGGATCACTTGGCTGTAATTAGTCTGTGATTGTGTGTACAGCTGCTTTTGCATTCATATTGAAGGTTTTTCTTGTAAACAGAGTCATCTGTATGTACCTGTATTGAGTGTGTCACAGCAGACCAGCTATATGCTGCCTGGTCTCTCTTGTATCTTTTTATGAGCATCTCTACAGCACTCTCAGACCTCTTAGATTGTGGCCTAAAAAACAAAACTGAAGACAGTCAAAGAGACTCATGCAAAGAGGAAGAGAAAGACAGCGGGGCCAAAAGTTCACCAAAAAAAATCATTAAAAATACATTTTAAGAAGATAGAAATACGTGCACAATAGATGCCGTTATCAGTGTCAAAATGTTTGAGATGGCTAATTAAATCAAACAAAGCAGGGAATGACATTTACCTGCAGCAAAAGGGGAATAAACATCAGCAATGGTTTAAAGAAGTTCTAAGCGTTTTATGTATTTTATGATAAAATAAAACATAATGGGCCAGATTTTAAAACTGTTTGCATCAGTGCAACATTGATTGGTGTAAAACAATGAAAAGAAACAATGAAACATTATTATTGAAAGATGGAAACCAACCTTATGCATATGCTTTGTTTTCTTTTTAGTTTCTGAAAGTTTCACCAAGGTGTAGTAAATAGCGTGCCCTTATTTGGTTCCTTTTTATTTAAAATTAATTTCATTTCATTTTAAAAATGCAACTTATAGTCATTTATCTCTGTGATGGCAAAGCTGACTTTTCAGCAGACATTACTCCCGCTTTTCAGTGTCAGAAATCAGTGAAATATACTGCTAAACGTTTCTTATTGTTGTCAATGTAGAAAACGCTGTGCTGCTTAATATTCAGTGAAAGCACTGATGCTAAAACTGCATTGTCCACTTGCTAAAAATTTTTTTTTATATATGTGAAGTGAGAATACAACTCCAGTGCAGTCAGATTTATATGCTGATAATTAGTACTAATAATATAAAGTAATGCCTTTTATAGATTTTCGCACCCTATTGTAAAGATGACACAGGTGGTCTCACAATCATGGCATATCTTGTCTTTCTCCTCAGCTCATCTCCAGTGATGCAGACGGGGCCATACAGAGAGCTGGGCGATTCAGAGTGGAGAACGGTTCAATAGATGAGGTAACATACTTGTGTGTGTGTGTTGTTGTATATAATGGATTGCAATAGACTGGAAAGCGGCTAGAGGTTAAACAGCCCTACAATTATTGAAGTTTTTTTGAGCACCGAGAGATTCAACAAGGTTTTGATCTTCGAGTCAGTGCAGCACTGCAGGCACGGGGGCGATGCAATGTATGTAAATACATGCATAAGAAGTGAAGGTGGACAGGAAGAGGAGCACAGATTAAAAGAAGTAGGAGGAAGGATGCAGAAAGAAGAGAGAACAGATGTATTCATCTGGCAGGGAGCAACAAATCAAAACTGCCAGCTTTTGTGTTTTGTGTTTTTGTGAGCGTGTCTGTAGGTGTTTCAATGAAACACACATGCATCAGCAAAAAGAACAAATCGAAGCCAAGTGATTCAATCAGTCCCCAATGTTCTTGCTCTCCCTTTCTCTCTCCATCCACTTGTCCTTTTCATTTCAAGCACCAGACTGTAGCTATGACAACCTCCAATGCTTTATCCCACCAAAACAGACCTCTGATTGGTTGTTAATGATTTAGGGTGAATCGTCACCATAGTGATTAGGGTTCTTTTGAGTATATAGGGAAGCTGGCGTTTACATGACTTGTTTACAATTCATCAGCTGGAACAATTTATTGCGCTGGAACATGATGGCATTGATTTTTGACATGTTTGTGTTCGCATGTATGTGTGTGCCTTACAACAACGCAATAAAAAAAAAAAGTATTAAAGTTTCAGGAAAGTTGACAAAAGAGTCACCTGCCCTTTTGAACCAGTGTTCCTTTGCGGCTGGAATTTTACACTTTATACATTTCTCTGCATTTTGGCGCTAATTTTATGACCTATAGTATGTTTAGGGCAACTATAAAACCTGGCTGATGTTTCTAAATTACCTAAAATCTGGGTTTTGGCTTTATTTTACGCTGAAGGTAATGACTTAAAAGCAGTCTGACCAGTAAAGTGCAGGCATTAGCTGCGTTTTCCTCACAGATTTGCACAAACCTTTTGTAATATTTGCTATAGAAATGTCAATTTAAAAAGGATTGTCCTGTGTGGCATTTCACTTGTGATGGCGTTTTCAATAACTGATGTTATGCACCTAAAACACATGACAACGGATGTAGGTTTACATATATTAAAGCAACCGCGCTAGCTATTATTTTTAATTGAAGGAGACATACAGTAGGCATGTATCTTTAGCAAAGCAATGCGGAGAGTTGCTTCGGGAACATAATCATAACTAGAGTACTTGCGAGTGTAAATAAGTTGTATCCAAGCAGTAATGGCAAAGAAAGCCCCTTATACTTGAGAGGTGTTTCTTGGAGGTTACAGAACATACACCACATGATATGTAAACACACACAAAAAAAGTTTTGCATTACAGTTTTGTGAAATATTCTTCTATAGAATAGCTTGAAAAACCACCTCATGAGCGTAAATATATTTTTCAATATATGGGAGTTTTTTGCTAAATTGATTCGTTTCCATTGGGCGTGTTTTCAGTTAGCTATTTCAGTTTGCGCAATTCACTAAAAATGGCATGCGAGACCTACAGAGAATGATCAGACCATGTACAAATACGCCTACATATAATGTATGGGAACCCCACTGAGCATGTCAATAGAATAACAAAGCTTAAACCCGGCAACATAGAAATCCTGTCAAGAACGTGCCCAGGAAAAAGATGATGCATTCTCACCCTATAGGTTGCTGCAATTTTTTGTTCATTTGTGTTCTAAATAATATCATCTAGCGGATTCTCTCTATGGATTTTCTTGAATTTGCAAGTATAATTTCTGATAGTCTGATAGAAGTAAAAAAATTAATCAGTAAAACTTTACAGTAAAATTACCGTAGTATCATTTAATGATAATTATAAAGAAAACGCTTTTTTTGTTGGGTCCAATGACGTTGTTAATTCTTGGATTACTTTTTTGTAGGCCTCTGACTACACGCCTGGAACATGGAGGAGAACTGACGTCCATTTGGAGAACCCAGAGTATCACACCAGATGGTACTTCAAGTACTTCCTGGGAAAAGGTGGGATTCCACCGAGTATAGAGTGCGCACACACACACACACACACAAATGAGCAAATTCTCTTGTATGCACATACTGTCCTTTTTATTCCGCAGAGCGTAATGAAGAGAATAACACTATTTTGAGTCTATGAAAAAGAAAAGCTTGAATTACACAGGGAATAACAGAACAGTTTGAGAATAGTCACAGTAGGGTTGTGTTGGGAAGTTATTAAAAACCAAAACCAATCCATTTTACAGTACCATTTTATAGCTATATGCTTCATCTTCTTTATTTATCTTCCATTCCTTACACAAAAGCTAACACTGTTGTTCCCACGCATTTTGAGTCAGATGCTGCATTATGTCTCTTTAATTGATTTAAATCACTGCAAATACCTTTTATTCAATGAGAGGGTGATTGAATGAGAGAGGGGGGGGGGCAGACCAAATATGCTTCAGAGGAAGGGTGGAGATGCAGAGACAGACCAGATCTTGTCTTCTAATTGGATTTCAGCCTCTTTTCATTTGTCTTCTGTCTGTAAACCTGGTCTGTCTCAGTCCAAAATATTCTCCTCAAACAGCAGGCTTCCATCCCTTCCTTCCTCTTTCCTTCTTATTTTGATGCGCCAGGAATAGATCTAAATAAACGGGCATCTTCGCAGTCACGTCTCTGAGGACAGTTCACATGGTCACAGCACTTTAGTGTGGCATCTATCAGCAGTATTGCACAGGCAGCACATCGAGAAAGCAGAAAAGAAAACAGCTCCAAAAAAACTGATATGCAAAGATTTAGATGCATTGATCAATTCTTTCCTCTACACGACCGTTGAAAAGTTTAAGGTCAATAAAAGACGGCACACTATATTCATGCAATATAACAGCAAGCATATTTATAATATTAGGGTTAGTTTACTCTAAAATGGAAATTCTGTTATTATTTATTCATCCTCTTGTCATTCCAAAGCCGTAAAACCTTTGTTCATCATGGAACACAATTTAAGATATATTTGAAGAAATCAGAGATCCATCTGGCCAGCAACGCAACTGAAATGTTCCCAGCTCCAGAAATGTGGTAAATACATCAGTAAAACCATGTGACATCAGTGGCTCAACTTCAGTTTTGCAATGCTACAAGAATACTTTTTTGTGTGCAAACAAAACAAAAATAACAATTTGCTCAAACATTCTTCTCCCTCCTGAGTTACGTATTCCGGCATTTTGGGGATTACTTTAAGAGCGTATTTGATGTATCAGCGCAAAATCAGGGGCGTAGCAGCCATTTTAGTGTGGGAGGGGGCGGCTTTCAGGTGATGTGACCCTCCAAGAAATGATGTACTTAATGTAGAAAGTAAGTTCATGTTCATATAATAAATTCTAAATAGAGTACCAGTTGGGAGTTTTACCAAAATATGCAAAGTTTTCGGCACAAAACAAATTAGCTATATTGTGAAGGAATAATTCTATTCTGGGCGTGAGCAGCACAACACAACAAAAGACAGCAGAACCCAATAATCGGTTATGTCTCATTTAGCATCCCCAGTGGTTGCTACGCCCCTGGTAATAAGTGTTGTTTAGGGTAAGTATGCATTGTGATACTCTCTAAAATGGCAGAAGATGTAACTCAGTGGAATGGTTACAATTCTTATTTTTGTTTTCTTTCCGCTAAAGTATTCTTGTAGCGTCGCACAACTGAAGCTGAGCCACTGATACCAAATGTACTATTTAACTAATGTATTTACTACGTTTCTGGACCTCTGTGGAGGATCAGATAGCTCTCTGATTTAATCAAAAATATTTTAATATGCCTTACGGGTTTGGAACGACTTGAGGGTGAGTAATTCATGAAAGAATTTTCATTTTGGGGTTAAGCGGCCCTTTTTTCTACAGCATTACTGTTTTTAACCGCGTTTTTGACAAATGCAGCTGTGGTAAGATACTTTTATCTGTAGTGTATATCTGACATCTAAAGTATTCGAGACAGTGAAGTAACCGAATAGCAATGTGCATTTAATAGCTACCAAAAGAACTGACTCTCCCTTCAATCTGTAGTTCATCAAAACTACGTGGGGACTGATGCAGAGAAGAATCCCTTCTTCCTGTCTGTGGTTTTGTCAGACCAGAACAACCAGAGGGTCCCACAATATCGAGCCATCCTGTGGCGCAAGACGGTGAGTCAGCCAGTGACAGGTAACAGCATGTGTGTGCGTCACTTTTGCTCTGTGCAGTGACTCACACAACAGATTGACCTCTTCATGAAGTGACTCTACATTGTTTGGCTCTGTTGTCTCAAAGGCCAGCATGTGAAGTCTAAATGCCTAAAAAAGCCCGAATAGCACAGTGACACGGTATTAAATGTCACTTTCCTATGAGCAACAAGGTCTCGGTTATAAAACCCTGTGCCGTAGCCTCCAGCAATTCTGGCTTGCTGTCATGTAATGCCATGTCATATTTCGCTTCGTATTCGTATAATTTGCAAAATGTGTCCTTCTCCTTTAGGGTACTCTAAAAATCAGCCTTCCATACAGTCCGACAAAAACGCTATCAGTCAAATCTATATTAAGGTAAGTCTGTTTATAATGCAACCTGCTTACCACCAAACAATTGCAGAACAGAAACAAAATGCATTGCGTTCACACGACCCTTTTGCCCTTCAGTGCCATGAATGTGGATCGTTTTGAGAAGGGGCCCAGGGAGATCCTTAACCCAGAGATTCAGAAGGTGCCCACCCACACCTGTCAATCAACATCACATGCTGTCTGCTCTGTTAATTACTGTCTGTTTCAGCTCTGGTCTGTTGTTTTGCTTCATAATCATTCAAAGGCAGGCGCTGTGTGAGCTGCTGTTGCTCCAGAGAGCTTTGCCTTTGTGGAAATGTGTGCCGCTAATCAAAGGCCATTGTCAGCGGCATTCAGATATTTGAATGCATGAACACGCTCTCTGTAATGTTTGTGTCTACCCCGCACTATTAGTGCTCCTAACTGGTGTTTAGAAATGTAACCTCATTGGAAACGGAATTATTTATTGTACTGAGATATAATTCATTTTTGGCATTTGTTTGCAGGACTTATTGGTGCTGGAGGAGCAAGAGGTGTGTACTGTCAAATGTGTGTATGTGTTTGATTCGTGCAAGGCGAATAAATAACCTGCTTAATGATTCTCGATGTAGGCTGATCACATATTTTTGTGTGTTCTCACAGGGCAGTGTAAACTTTAAATTTGGTGTTCTTTATGCCAAAGATGGACAGCTGACAGATGATGAAATGTTCAGCAATGGTGAGCATAGAATATTATGTCAATATTACGCTCTATTTAACACCGTTAAATAATATTTACCAATAGCCGAATAGATGTAGATTTGACTTAAATATGCCGTATAAGAATGTACAGTGCAATTAATTATTATTATTCACATTCATTCTAGAATGTGAACAGCATAAGGTGGCTCCATTGATTTTAATTAAATGTATTAATGCTCCGTGTTCGTGTTGGTTTCGTGCTTTTTTTTTTTTCTTTCTCCAGAATCAGGAAGTGAGAATTTCGATAAATTTCTGAATCTCCTTGGTGACACGATCTGTCTGCAGGGCTGGGCGGGGTATCGAGGAGGACTGGACACTAAAAGTAGGACAAAAACAAAATATGTCTTTTACAGATCAGAGGATTTTTTTTTTGGATTATTCACGATCTCTCTTTTTTTCTGATTAGATGACACTACAGGAATGAATTCCATCTACACAGTCTATCAGGGTCATGAGCTCATGTTCCACGTTTCCACCATGTTACCTTATTCTAAAGAGAACAAGCAACAGGTAAGATAACACATAAGCTATAAGATGCACAGTATATTTGTTTGCTGACCAATATTTCTTCTTTACACCACCATTTGAAAGTTTGGGGTCCTATTCCACATTATGGCGTTGCACCTAAATTCTTGCATTTAAAATGACTAATTTTACTTTATTATTTTAATTTATTTAGACAAAACAGAATTGTAATATGCTATCAACCATGACAATATTCATCAGCTTTTCGTATTATCAGTATCATTCCCGATATGAGCACTATCCAAACAGGATTTTCTAAAACCAGTTTAGTCTGAATAAGACTATAGACACACACACAAAAAAAAAACACATCCATGTGAAACTGTAAACAGAGTGAGAGAAAGACAAACAGAGAGCAGAGGACTCAGACAGAGAGGAGGATGAATGAAAGAGAAATTTGAATGATAGCGAGAGAGAAGGGAGCTGCATGTGTTTGTTGAGGCAGAAAGGAGGCAGTCTGTAGCTCAGTAGGTGGTGAGGGGAAAACAGGCTATATTTAACATCCAAAAGCGCTGGACATCACAGCGGTCAGTCTCTCCCTCTCTTTTCTCTGTTGCCTTTCCCCCTCCCCCCCCCTCAGCTCCATATCCTGATTACATCAAGCGTCAATCACTTCACTCTCTCTTACTTCATATCCCTCTCTTCTCTTGATTATATCACACATAGCTGCTATCCTTCTTTCTCCCTTCCGTTTTTCACTTTTATCAGATATCAGATCATATGTCTGATTGAGTACAAGTAGTGCTCTTGTGCGTTGGAGTGCTTGTGGAAGCATTCACAATAGCAGGATTTTCAAAGTATTTGTGTCGGTTCAAGGTCTTGGCACTCTACAGCCGAGAGCCTCTTCAGCCTTTCGTGTCAATAACCACCTTTGCCAATGCTGAACCGCTCGTGAAAAGAGCAGGAAAGCTGATGCGCTCCAAATGTCTCTTGCCGACCCCTAAAAGCATGTAGACAAACAGTCGGAAGAATCAGAAATCAAGTAGAGTTCACAAGGGAGAGCAAGTCTTTTCTTGAAAGAAAACTCTTTTTAGAGGGAGAGTTTGCACACACACACACACACACACAGAAGGAAATTCGGTTATAATTCTCTCACTCTCATGTTGTTCCAAACCCAAATCAGTTTCAAATGAGTGGAACACAAAAGAAGAACCTTTACAGTTCTTTTCCATCAAGGACAGTAGTAATTATATCCTTCAAGCACCAAACAGAAAAATACAGCATGTCATAAAAGCACCAAAAAAGTGACTTGAGTGGTATATTCTCAGAAATAAAGGTACAAAAGCTGTCGTTGGGGTGGTACCTTTTCAAAAGGTGCATGTTTGTGCCCAAAGGGTGCATTTTGGTACCTTAAAGGTACATATTAGTACTTAAAGTGTACATATTTGAACCTAATAGGTATAAAAGTGTACTTTTTGAAAAGTTAGCGCCCCAGTGACAGCTTTTGTACCTTTCCTTCTGAGAGTGTATATTTCAACTACTTTGAACTAATTTTTAGAGTTTTGTGTAAGGAACATTTTTGAAAATGTAAATGTAAATAGTTATAAATCAAAGGACATTTAAGTCGTCATTGACTGTTTACTTAATGCTGCATTGTTGCATTTCTGTTCAAATTGCAAAATTATATTATAGCCTGAATTCCAGAAATTTGCCAAAAAATAAAAAATAAATAAATAAAAGACTTTCAAATCACATGCTCAAATATGTTATTCACATAGGACACAGAGAACATAAACATTTAAATTGAGAAATTTTACAGTTTCAACCACTAAATCTCATTTACGGTGCATAACAGCATCAAAACAGTTAGAGAAACTGGAGCAATCTCTGTGCGTGAGGGACAAAGTCGAAGACCTTTGTTAGCTTTTATACTACACTGCATCACTTATCGGCACGATTCTGTCATTGACATTACTAAATGAGCCAAGGAATACTTCCAGAAACCATTGTCAGTAAATGCAATCCGCCATGCCATCTGCAGATCTCAAGTGAAGCTCTATCATGCAAAAAAGGAAGCCATATGTGAACAAGGTCCAGAAGCGCTGTCATGTCCTGTGGGCCAAGGCTCAATTAAAATGGTCTGTTTTAAAGTGTCCAGTGGTCAGGAAGGAGACCAAGAAGCTTGTAACTCTGATGGTATGAGGGTGCAGTATGGGCAGCTTGCATGTTTCAGGAGGCACTATAAATGCAGAAATTTATATAAAGGTTTTAGAGCAATATATTCTTATTCGTTTATTTCAAGGAAGGCCTTGTGTATTTCAGCAGAACAATGCAAAACCACATACTGCAGCTATTACTACAGCATGGCTTCGTAGTAGAAGAGTCCAGGTGATGAACTGGCCTGCATGCAATCCAGATCTTTGTTCTATTTTGGCAATTAATAAACAAAAAATACGTCAAGGACGACTACAAACTCTTCAGCAGCTGGAAACCTATATCAGGCAAAAACAAAACTCCAGAAACTCACAACCTCGACGCCTAGACATCTTCAAACTGTTTTGAAAAGAGGATGGTGGTACACCATGATAAACATTCCCCCTAGTCTTTAAGTTAAAATAATAATATGGCCTCAAAATTCAATGCCTCAAAAATTCCAGAATTTGGGTTGTATGCAAATCCCAAAAAAACTACTTGCTCATAAATAATCCCATCCCATGTGTTCAAGGGAACATAATAATCACTCAATATCCTGTGCAGTAAAATTGACTTGGCAAAGCCAAATAACTGTTTTTACGTCATTTTATTCACAATTTTGGAAATTGTATACAATATTGACATTCTGCTGTGAAATAGACAACACAGAGGTTTGGCAAAACATGGTCTTTTTGCAGCTGATTGATCCTAGAAGGCTCATCCCTTCATGTCATATGCTAGAAACATGTAGAAGTCAGTCGTGTTGGTATTGTTACACGGTATGTCGCTGGAAATATGGTTCTGTGTAAGGGAGAGGGGAAGTGGCAAAGAATCATAATCGAACTCTCAGTAAAAACGAATCTGTCACTGCAATAAGTAAATCCTCATTCCTGTCACAGCTCACAGTCAGGCGCATGTATCTGTGTGTTTGTGTGTGTTAAAGAGAATGAGAGAGATACTAGCTGGCGGAGAGGGACAGGTGAAAAGCAGCCGTGTAGTAATTGAGCTTTAAGGGGATGTTTTATATATATGTGTGTGTGTGTGCGCTCTTGAGATAAAAGATAAAAGCTCCTTTCCAACCGTAATGGTCCAGACTCATTAACAAGCTAAATTATACTTTCTGGCTCGCAGGCTTGAGGTGTCAGAGGTCATATAGCAGCTTTTGAATGTCCACACATGCACACAGACTAAACGCACCAACAAACCCACACAACATAGGCATGTGCTCTTTTCAAAACGAAACTTTTGTCCATCATTTATTCGTACTGGAGAGAAAAAAAAGTTGGTGTAATAGTAATACCATCAAAAGCGGCCTTTTGAAATGCGTTTCATGAATGCATGATCATAGCTTTCATCATTTCTATCTGTGCAGGTAGAGAGGAAGAGACATATTGGGAACGACATCGTGACCATTGTGTTTCAGGAGGGAGACGACGCCTCTCCGTCCTTCAAACCCTCTATGATTCGCTCCCATTTCACACGTATCCTTCATCCTCAAACCGAGTGGAAATGATGAAATGAGTCACTCAACGACAGCGATTAGGCTATTTATGGGTTTTTTTACAAGATGATGATTAAAAATACATTTGCAGTTTTGTACATCAAGCAATTATATAATTTCCTTTACATAAACCACAGATATTTTTGCCTTAGTTCGATATAATAGCCAGAATGATAGTTACAGGTATGTGTGTATATTTGAGGTTTTACTTTTTATGCATAACATAAAAATGTTCTTCTTACCATTCTCTCCACCAATTAATCCTTAAAAACATGAGCTCTAATTTTAAGCAGCACAACTGTTCATAAAGTCGATCACAACTGCATATTAGAATGATTTCGGAACGATCTTGTGACACTGAATAAGTAATAGCTGCTGACAGACACGGATATAGACACTAATAGACACGGTTTTGATTGATAGCATACATTATTTGTATCTTAATCATTTTGTTTTGTTGCAGGTTGAAGATTTTCTCAGAGGAGAGTGTGCCGTTGTTTGGCCCACCGCTCCCTTCCCCTCCAGTGTTCACAGACCACCAGGAGTTCAGGGACTTTTTACTAGTTAAATGTCAGTAAATTCAACAATACATAAACCTATGTTCATTATCTTTCACCAAAATATAACAACTTTCCCTTGAAACATCACTTTTCTGGTTAGGAAACCAAGCATGTGAATACCAGCCATATCACAGCCTATTAATTATAATTAAAGTCATAAAATCTAAGACTGCTAATATTTCATGTCCCGGTCAAAATAGATTACATAATTTCAAATTCATTCCAAGTGCCATTTTATGTTGCCTGCATTACACAGACCTCCTGTTCGAATACACACCTGTGCTTTTCTGTCGCCAGCTTTAATGGTTTGTTTTGGCTCGTGAAGTCCGTAAAGCAGATGCTTTTATTAAACAGACCTTGTAAAATGTGTCGTGCCGTTTCCTAAGGGGGAATTCTGTTACATAATACTGCTACCTTTATCCTTCTGTCTTCTTTAGTAATAAATGGAGAAAAAGCCACTCTGGAGACCCCAACTTTTGCTCAGAAACGTCAGCGCACGCTGGACATGCTGATCAGATCCTTGTACCAGGATCTCATGCCTGACATGCCCAAGGTATGGACACATAGTGTTTCTCAATCAAGGGGGGCCTCAAAATTAAATTATACCAATTACTCTAATTCACCTCTAAACAGCTGTTATTTTTCTTTTGAAGAATCAGCGTTTCAGGTGTCTTGAAAAAAATATTTATGTGGACTTCAAATTTAAAATAGTGTGATTCCTACACCTGAAAATGCAACCTTTTTTCATAACGAGTGCACATTTTTCTAGTTATGCCAAGCTCTGAAATATTTTTTTTTTTTTCTGTTAGAAGTTGTGAGTAAATTATATATTTAAAAAAGGCAGCGGCTATTTGCAATAGAGGCTATTTACACCAAGTGTAAATAGCAATTAGATGTTATTTACACCAAGTAAAAATAACATTTTCTGAGCAATAGATGCTGTTTACACTAAATGCAAATAGCTATAGATTATATTTACACTGTTAAAATAACAGGATTTTCTGCTATTTATACTACTTATTGCAAATAGTGCAAATATTATTATATTCAAACTTATTGAGTGTAAATTTAATACAAATTATTAAATGAATCCCTCCATACTGGGACAGTAAAGCCCTCCTTACACCAACCCGATACATTATTTTCATTTTTTTAGATTATTTCCTTCATTTTTATTGAAAATAAATGCTTTTCTGGACTGCCCAACCGGAGGTGACAACGGTCAACCGTCTTTTGTAATGTTGACTAGCCCAATCGCACGTCGGTGAGTGGAGTTAGTGTAAATATCCTTTGCCAATAAGGCTGGCTGTTTGCACTTAGGGTAAATAGACACTGTGTTAAAAGGAACCTATACAGGTAATTACATACAACTGAAAAAGTCATAAGGCCTTCAGATGTTATTGTGGAAAATGAAGTGCCTTGGAATCAAAAAGGTTGAGAAGCCCTGATCTAGCTTAATACTTTTTTGTATTCCACTACGTTTACCCTCAGACTTTTACCTCGTTTCCTTTTCTGCCATATATTTCTGGACGTTTTGCACGGTTTCTTTGTCATACTCATCCAAACCACTCATTCTGTCTTTTTATTGTTGACTGTTACCGATCCTATTTTAGGGTTCTTCTATTCTTCGTTCATTAGAGAACCAGTTCCAGTTATTTTAAAATCAAAGAGTAAAATTTTACCTACACAATATGAAGACTTGCTGTCTTTGTACTGTTTAATTAAAATCGTACTCTCGTCAACATTTCTGTTGTGCTGCTCACATTAAAGCGAGTACAGTGGTTTAAGAGTTTGTTAGTTTCCGCTTTGCTCTGTCTTTCTGGCTGTTTCTGGGTCATTCTCTCAGACCCGTCTTTATCTGTACCGCTCCTGTAGGTTCCCTTCTCTCCGCAGAACATGCTGAACCGACGCTCGTTCAGCGATGTGCTGCCAGAGTCGCCCAAATCTGCCCGTAAAAAAGAAGAGGCACGCCAGGCTGAATTCGTTCGAGTTGGACAGGTGGGCTATATACATAAAAATAAAATATAAATATGTGCCATTAAAATACAATGTCTGCAATATGAGCAATGTCGTTAATGGATATAATATTGTGCCCAGGCCTTGAAGCTGAAAACTATAGTTCGAGGGGATGCTCCCACCAGTCTCGTCACTACTGGCCTTTGCAGGAAAGAGGTGAGAGGGCAAGAGGAAAGCAAAATGGATACATGTTTTTTTTGCTTATGGTTCATCTCTAACTGTATGTTGTCATGTTCTCTGCAGCCATGGGAGTCACAGTCATTCTGCAGTAGCTTCCCGTATGATATAGTCTGTGGGGATTCGTGGGGACAGTCATTACTGGTCGCCACAGATTCAGCAGGGGTCATGCTGCTGGAGGGTGAGAATGCTTTTTCATGAAAAACAATACAACTGGACTGCGGAGCGGTCTTCCTAATGACATGTGAAGACAGACAGTGAAACTTTGACCAGCTTTTTTTGATGGATCACATTAACGGACATAAACACTGAGTTGAGTTCATTTTTAAGTGCCCCTATCATTCCATTTTTATAGGTTTACATGCATGCAGATTGATAAAACTCAAAATATGTTTTTAATATCACCTCGTTTTCCAGCGACTGTCGAATGATTAGTTCGAAGCAAATCTAAGATTCAGTCTCTCTAAACCCGTCCTTTTCTTGAGCCTACTATGCTGTAATTGGTCAGATGGCCTGATCTTTTGTGATTGGTCTACAGCGTACAGCAGTCGTCAGTAAAATGATATGGGATACGAATTTCTAACGACCCATTTAGGCTGTTTAGTCAATGCTTTATTTTGGGAGACAATAACTTCTATTTATTGTGCACTTCTGGATTTGCAGATCATTTACATTCACATACATCTACATTGTACCCTCTATGAAAGACGGTATTGGAAATGACATAATAGGGGCATTTTACTAATCATCACATTAAAAAGAACAGTTAAACCAGAAAAGAAAGAAACTTTGATGTTGCTTTTTTCCATACAATAAAAAGGAACCATGAGAAGAGGCTGTCAAACTTATACAAAAATGTGCCAACAACATGTACACCATGTACCACCAAAAAAATTCTGTTGTCTGCGGAAAAAAGAAAAATCGCACAGGCTTGGAACATGAGCATGGAAAAATTAAATAACACTACCGTTCAAATGAGGGTCTTTTACGTTTTTCACAGAACCCTCTGACGCTCACTCTGGCTGCGTTTATTTGATCAAAAACACTATAAAACATGATTAGCAAATATAATTGATTAGCAAATATCAAAATGTAATTCATTCTTTGAGGAGTCTTCAGATTCGCAGTGCTGCTTAACATTTTTATGGAAACAATCCTTTTTTTAGGATTTTTTAATTTATTTTTGATGACAAGACTTCAAAAACAGCCTATATTTAAGTTGCTACATTATAAATCATTTTAATTGCACTCTTGGTCAATTTAATTTGTCCTTCCTGAATAAGGGAGTATTATATTCTTAAAAAAACTGACCCCAGACTTTTGAATGGTAGTGTTCATGGCACTTTCTTGTTTTATAAACTAAAAATTGAAATCTGATCACCTCTGTCTTCCCTTTTAGCCTCAGATCCACTGTTCTCCAATGCAGGTATGTAAAGCAAAACTATTACACTACAGTAGAAACAAATGCTTATACATACAAAGAATTTAAATCCGGTGCGTTTTTTTTTTTTTTTACAGTGATAGTTATTAAATGTGTCTGTTAATCAAAGCAAGCAAATCTCAGTGGGGGGGTTGAGTTACCATGCAAACCAAAAACTAATCTTGTTTTGCATGCCGATCTAGATTCGCCAACCCTGCCTCCGGTGCAGGTATTTGACAAAACCTTGACTGTCAAACAAATGCACGTGCTTGAACCTCAGGACCTCCTCATTGCAAGAGCAGATAAGGGTAAGATATGTTTTTTTTTTTGTTGCTGTTTTTTTTTTTGAGCATATAAATATGAGAGCGTTCGTACGTGGGTAGAAGAAAGGGTGTGAAATGATCTGCCAAAAGAGAGAGAGCGTGAGAAAGAAAGAGTCTAAAGCAAAGCCGCGAAGGAAACTCTAGGTCTTTGCTCTAATGAGCATTTTTAGCCAACAGGGAATAGCACAAAATAGTATCTCAAACACACACAAACACACACACATGTGGGGGCAGCATCTCTGGTTCGCATTGTCTAGACTTATAGCTCATTATAAAGAGAAGCCCAGACTAGAGATCCATGTAATTTAGAGTCTTCCACCATTTTCTATTCTGATCATTAGTTCAAGACGGTGTGCAGCAAACTCTCACTCTTATTGAAAAGCATAGCTTCTCCAGAGGGAAAATAATGAATTGGTTATCAACTCGGTCACCAAGCAACTTTCATTTACTACGACAGGCATTTGAGAACCAAACATGTTGCATTAGCTCAGATGTCATTCAGTTTGATGAGACGGGTCTCTCATTTGTTGGCAGCCAGTTATCATATAGTTACAGTTCTGAAAGCTGCCGTTTGTAGAATTCACTTAACAGCTAAAGTAATCGCATTCATCTGAATATTCAAACTGAACCGGCGTGCTTGAGTCTTTACATCAAATTAAGCTTTAATTCCAGTTGCTTTATATCCAATTTGAACTGTGTTGCAGGGAAAGACGCTCGACTGTATGTTTACAGACTGAGCTCTCTCAAACGAGGGATAGAGGAGCGGCAGCTTGTCCGCACCAAGTGTGACAGTCGAGAGAACAAGCTGGAGAAAACCAAAGGTATGAAAGAAAGACTTCGGACTCATCGCCTACCCAAATATTGGAAATTGCTTCAAATTGGACAATGTTATTTCAACTATAAACATGAGCGTTGGTGAAGCAGCATTTTGAAATTTCATCCTCTGAACACAAATAAAGTACTTTTTGATGAAATCTGAGAAATTTCTGACACTGCATAGACAGCAACGTTTGTTAAAGGAGATTGTTAAAATAGTCCATGTGACATCAGTGGTTCAAACTTATTTTCATGAAGCTACAAGAATTTTTGTACGCAAAGACAACAAAAATAACAACTTTATTAAACAAATTACAGTTGGACCACTGATGTCACATGGACTATTTTAACAATGTCCTTACTACTATTCTGGGCCTTCATGGTAGTTATGTTGCTGTCTCTGCAGGTTCAGAAACATCTCCCTGATCTCAGGCAATTTGTGCATATATTTTGAAGTGGGTACATAATTCGTACACTGAGGTCTAGACAAATCATACAAAATTGCATGAGTGAGGTCATACGAATTAGCCATCTTGTAAAATATGTACAAAATGTATGGTCAAAAATATATTAAAATTAATGATCGAAGGTCCTTAGTGAAGGGATTGGAACTGTATTAATGAGAATTTTCATTTTCAGAATTTTAGAATGCCTATTTGACTAATTTGAAGTTTCCTGAATAATTTTATAATTAGCTAAGAAATTACAAGATTTCTAAGATCATCGCAATCAAGTAACAGAAATGCGTGTCCTCAGGCTGCCATCTCTACTCCATAAACACACATCATGGGGTGGAGCTCAGAATCGTCGCGGCGATAAGAAACAAGCTCCTCCTGATCACCAGGAAACAGTCACGCCTCGATTGCCTCAGCTCTGTTGCTACAGTCACAGGGACTACTGACTCACCTGTGGAAGAGTTCCAGTACATACGGGTATGAGGCAGATTCAGCACTCTTACACGTGTCATGCATTGAAGATAATTGCATTTTAATGTCACTTGTGGTTTATATGAATGGTTCGCACAGACAGATTTTTCTAAAGCTCTCAACAGTTTGAATGCTTGCTGTCTCCTTTTTTAGGAGATCTGCTTATGTGATTCACCGGTGGTCATGGCCCTGGTTGACGGCCCAACAGGAGAGAACGATCACATGATCTGCGTGGCCTACAGACATCAGTTTGACTTGATCAATGAAAGTACAGGAGACGCTTATAGACTACACCATGTAGACTCCAACCGGGTGAGAAACAGCCACTTGGATGCAAACATAAGCCACTGATGGACTTCAAATGAAGCCCTTTTTTATTCTTCATTTGGGGGCAAAAAAGTTCTGAAGTTCTGCAGGTGGGCTGTAGATTAATGCGTTGCAACACTTGCACAAATGCCCTAAACACGATTACGGTGCAGTGACGGTGTATCTAGGTTTTTTATTGTAGTGGATAAATTATTATAAACCGTTCACACCAAGTACGATAGCAATAAAGATATAGTTCTAAAAATCACTCTCAATGTTAAATAATAGCAGTCTCTACACCACAACTAACGATAAACTTTTCGATTTCGATTTAATTTGCGCTCAGTAAGATTATTCTTAATATATGTGCTTAATTGATCAAAATAATATTTTTATAATGTAGCAAAAGATTTATATCTCAAATGAATGTTATTTGGAGTCATTCAAAGAATCGAGACTAAAATAGATCAGTTTTGACAAATATATTAGGCAGCTCAACTGTTTTCAACATTGATAATAGCAAGACAATTCAGCATATACGATTATTTTCAAAGGTTTATGTGACACTGGCAACTGGAAAACACCTGCTGAAACTTGCTATCATGAGTAAATTACATTTTAAAATCGATTAAAATAGAACAAAAATAAATTGTAATACTTCACAAAATTACTGTTACTGTATTTTGTTCAAATAAATGCAGCTTTGGTGAGCATAAGAAACCTCTTTTAATAAATGTTACTGACCCAAACTTTTGAAAAGCAGTGTAAACATTTATTTACACAACAAGCACCCTTCCCTTCATCGGTTCTATACAACAAACTGTCAGTTTTTGATTAGAAGCATGAGCATCTTTTCCTTTTCTCCAGGTGAACTTTGTTGCTGCCATAGATGTGTATGAAGACGGAGAGGCTGGACTTCTTCTTTGCTATAACAGTAAGTGTCTGTTACAATGTCAGTGATTGCATCCGCATAGTCAGATTCTGTAAAGCTTTTCATTTAACAGATAACTGCATCTATAAGAAGGTGTGTCCGTTTAACGGCGCAACACCCATGATTCAGCCCAATACTTCAGACTTCCATTTCAGCTGGAACCAAATGCCCAACGCTATCGGTCAGTACCTTCAGGATCTTGAATACAATTTGTTATTGCTAACTTTTCTACAGTGTTTTGCATTCGCATTGGTGAAATGAAGATGTCTCTCTATTCTGTTACTTCCTGGGTCACAGTATGTGCGTTCCCGTATATCCTTGCATTCACCACTGACTCCATAGAGATTCGACTAGTCGTTAATGGCAATCTAGTATATACAGCTGTCGTTCCAGAACTGCAACTGACTGCATCCAGAGTAAGTGTTCTAGCCATAAGGCTCTACCTATAAAGACTATTATATAGCTGTGCATCTATCTGGTGTAAATGACATTTTTGTTGTACAGTCCGAAGCCACATTTCAAATCTTTTATAATACTGCCATCCTCCTTGAGATTACTTTTTAAATGTTTGGGACTGCATTTATTTGATGAACAATACATTAAAAAGTATAACACCGTTATCATTTACAACAGTTGTTTTATATTATAGTATATATTAAAATGTAATTGATTATTGGTGCCGATAGCGGCGTCCCAAGTTTGATTTGCGATTTAGCGCAAAAAATAAAAAGCAAAATAAAAAAATTAAAAAAATTTTTTTTTTTAAATATAACTGATTCCTGTAATGACAAACGTATTATCAGTATTGAAAAATTTAATATTTGTGGAAACCATTAACAAGTTAAGTAAAGAACGGCATTTATTTGAAATAGATTTTTTGCAACAAAGTCTTTATTGTCACTTTTCTCACTTTACTGTCAATCTTGTTTTAATATTCTTATATATATATATATATATATATATATATATATATATATATATATATATATATATATATATATATATATATATATTGTGACGGAGGAGCCAGCGACAGACACAGTGGGCGTGGCGTCAGGCCTCGGAGAGGCTTTTATTGACAAAATAATAATAATACAAAATAAAGTGTCCATGGGAAAAGTGTCCAAATAAAAGGGGGGATCTGGTGTCCTCGTCGTGCCGCGGGGAAAGTGAAGGTTGAGGCCGTGTTCCAGGGGGGAAGGGTCCAGGTAAGGGGCGGAGTCCGGCGGTCGCACGCTCCCCTTTTTCTGGTCCGGGCGCGAGGCGGCGCGGCTTCTTCCGCGGCGTCTCCGTCGCTTCGTTGCTCCGGGCGGCAGAGTGGGATGAGCTCTGTGTTCACGGACGGCGGGGTGAGGTCCATCGCGCACCCTTCCTGGACCCACGAGGACACCAGCGTGCATGCACGGGGGAAGAGACCGGTCTCCCGAGGAGAGACGCGGTCAGGTATTTAACGGCGACGGTGACAAGGCTAATCCCCTTCAGGTGTGCCTCGTCACACGCGCCAGACCTGACCGATACCACGCCCCTCCTCTCGAACACACCCACTCCCGTCGGGAGCCTGGTGAAGGGCGGCGAATAAGGACGGGGTGATGGTGACAATAAAGAGGAGGGGCAGCCGACTCGTCACAATATATATATATATATTTTTTTTTTTTTAAAACCACAAACTCACTGACCACAAACTTGTATGCACACTCTAATAAAAATGAAATGACGCAGATTTAACACATACCAAAACTACACCAAAAAATGTATCGTTTACAGTTTCATCTCTTTTATATAAAGCATTCTTCTGTATGACAATAAATGATCGGTTCTAAACATTTATCAGTCAGCTCACATTTCTCACTGTGTTTATCTTGTCATCTCTTTTTTTGTAGTCTGATATCTATTTCATCTCGTCAGCACCTATCAACTCTGCCTCCAACTGTAGCTCCAGAGACACCAGTTCCCAGAGTTCCCCTCAGACTCCCACCGGCTACGAGATGCCCGTCTTCCCTTCGCCGCTCGGAGATGGTAGGCATCCGATCTTGATGTTTAATTCCCATGCTATTACACTTAATATAGAGAAGGGCATTTGCATTCAGGCCTTGACAGTGTGTGATATTGGGCAAATTTGCCTATTGCCCTCCCTCCCCTCATAAATTATGTTGCATTTCTTCTGGTATGCGAGTCGTCAGTCTGTGTTTGTGTATTGTCTTACGATGCATTTGTCTTTTTATCCTTTGCGTGGGTTGGGTTGATATATTGCTCTTTTCCATCCCTGGTCCAGATTGTATTCGGATTCCCTACGGCACCAAGCTATCCCTCTACATGTCTAAAGACTCTGAAGGTACTGCAGGCACTTCTGCTGCCTACATTTCCCATGCTGCCTCACTAATGCACGCTACCACGGAGACTCACCCCGTCTATTATTCAATTAACAGACGCATGCAGACAGTGTTGAGTGAAATACGCAGCTAACATAATGTGTCCCTTCCTTCTTGCAGTCTCAAAGAATGAATGACAGAGACAGAGAAAAATGGTGGCTTTAGGGAAAAAAAAAAAAAAAGACGAACAGTGGGGAGAAACTGAAGTGAATGAGATAGAGAGGTGGGAGAGGAAATCAATAGACAGAGAGAGGCAGACAGAGACGGCTGAACAGACGCTTTAGGGAAATGGGACACATTTGCTGCAGCATGAGTTACAGATCGCTGTGTCACCATGGATACTTTTGTCAGAGCCCCTCTTCATACATACAAACACACACACACACGGTCTGGACGGCCCTCCCCAGCTTAGCACTTTTGTCTGCACACAAGGCCTGAAGAGGGCCGTCAAGGGGCTGTGACAAAATCCACATCCTGGTGTCTTTAAACATCCAGCCAACTGGCTGCCATTTTTGCACCATGGGAAATAGACGGATAACATACCATTACTCATCACAACATGACATTCATAATACAACAAGACTGTGTTGTACACAGATTTGTAACACTTTACTATAAGGTTCAGTTTGCATTTGCATTTGATAGCGTGAAATAAAATTAAATGAATTTGTTCTTTCTACCAATTCATTTCTAACATTTCAAGCAGTATAAACTGACATTAGTGTTTTTCCACAATCATAAATTAATAATGTTATATATATATATATATATATATATATATATATATATATATATATATATATATATATATATATATATATATATATATATATTTTTTATATGTATAAATGTACATTACCCAGGATTAATGAATTAATGAATGCATGATGCAGCTAATTTCACCTTATTGTCAAGTGTTACCATTTCTTTTTGTATGTTTTTTAATGTTTTTTTTTTATCTGTATAAAAACAATTCTGATTATTATTTTACATTCACCACCTTTGGGGGTTAGTAATTTATGTACTTATTTTTTTTATCTTTTGCTTACCCACGATGCATTTATTTGATCAAATAACCGTTTTCTAATTTGCTGTAAACAAATGTAATGTTATTTTTAATGAACAGACATTTCCAAAAAGCTGCTTTTTTTGAAAAAGCATTTATTTAGAAATATTTGGTGACATTTGAAATATTAAAGACTGCTTTCACTTTTGATCAATTGAATGCGTCATTGACAAATAAAAATATTAAAGGTACACTATGTAACTCTACTGCTTTACAAAGAAAAAGGGCAGATGTCATGCAGTAGATCACTTCATTTATGTATATGGAAAATGACGCAGGTACTGGGCTTCTCCTCAGCAGTTGCCGTCCTGTTCTGTCTAAAATAGTTTGTATAAAAACTATTTGATAAAAAATTATAGTCATACCATAATGATTCAGGATGACACAAAATCATCCTTTGGAAGACGGATTGATATTATATAGGCACATTTTATAAATTCTGAGCCAAAAAGAATACAGTTATGTAGTGTATCTTTCCTTTCTTACTGACCTAAATTTAAATGGTAGTGTGTGCGTGTGCGTATACACACACACACACACACACACACACACACACACACACACACACACACACTACAATGTGTATATACAGACGTGGACAAAATTGTTGGTACCCTTTGGTCAATGAAAGAAAAAGTCACAATGGTCACAGAAATAACTGTTATCTGACAAAAGTAATAATAAATAAAAATTCTATAAATGTTAACCAATGAAAGTCAGACATTGTTTTTCAACCATGCTTCAACAGAATTATTTTAAAAAATAAACTCATGAAACAGACCTGGACAAAAATGATGGTACCCCTAACTTAATATTTTGTTGCGCAACCTTTTGAGGCAATCACTGCAATCAAACGCTTCCTGTAACTGTCAATGAGACTTCTGCACCTCTCAGCAGGTATTTTGGCCCACTCCTCATGAGCAAACTGCTCCAGTTGTGTCCGGTTTGAAGGGTGCCTTTTCCAGACTGCATGTTTCAGCTCCTTCCAAAGATGCTCAATAGGATTGAGGTCAGGGCTCATAGAAGGCCACTTTACAATAGTCCAATTTTTCCTCTTAGCCATTCTTGGGTGTTTTTAGCGGTGTGTTTTGGGTCATTGTCCTGTTGCAAGACCCATGACCTGCGACTGAGACCAAGCTTTCTGACACTGGCTAGTACATTTCTCTCTAGAATTCCTTGATAGTCTTGAGATTTCATTGTACCCTACACAGATTCAAGACACCCTGTGCCAGACGCAGCAAAGCAGCCCCAGAACATAACAGAGCCTCCTCCATGTTTCACAGTAGGGACAGTGTTCTTTTCTTGATATGCTTCATTTTTTCGTCTGTGAACATACAGCTGATGTGCCTTGGCAAAAACTTCGATTTTTGTCTCATCTGTCCACAGGACATTCTCCCAGAAGCTTTGTGGCTTGTCAACATGTAGTTTGGCATATTCCAGTCTTGCTTTTTATGATTCGTTTTCAACAATGGTGTCCTCCTTGGTCGTCTCCCATGTAGTCCACTTTGGCTCAAACAACGACGGATGGTGCGATCTGACACTGATGTTCCTTGAGCATGAAGTTCACCTTGAATCTCTTTAGAAGTCTTTCTAGGCTCTTTTGTTACCATTCGGATTATCCGTCTCTTAGATTTGTCATCAATTTTCCTCCTCCTGCGGCCACGTCCAGGAGGTTGGCTACAGTCCCATGGATCTTAAACTTCTGAATAATATGTGCAACTGTAGTCACAGGAACATCTAGTTGCTTGGAGATGGTCTTATAGCCTTTACCTTTAACATGCTTGTCTATAATTTTCTTTCTGATCTCTTGAGACAACTCTTTCCTTTGCTTCCTCTGGTCCATGTCGAGTGTGGTACACACCATATCACCAAACAACACAGTGATTACCTGGAGCCATATATATAGGCCCAATGGCTGATTACAAGGTTGTAGACACCTGTGATGCTAATTAGTGGACACACCTTGAATTAACATGTCCCTTTGGTCACATTATTTTCAGTGTTTTCTAGGGGTACCATCATTTTTGTCCATGCCTGTTTCGTGAGTTTATTTTTTTAAATAATTCTGTTGAAGCATGGTTGAAAAACAATGTCTGACTTTCATTGGTTAACATTTATAGAATTTTTATTTATTATTACTTTTGTCAGATAACAGTTATTTCTGTGACCATTGTGACTTTTTCTTTCGTTGACCAAAGGGTACCAACAATTTTGTCCACGTCTGTATATTATATATATGTATATATTTCTTTCCCAAGTTGCTGTCCCATGGTACAAAGATGATTTTGGAATACTTTCAGTGTATTCCAGACACGCGCATGGATTTATAACAACAGACCTGTGTTTGATTATGACTCTCTAATTACTCCAAATTAACTTAAAGGGGAAGCATTCTTCCTTGCCTGGAAATCTGTGTATGTTGCTGAACACCGTCTTGTCTCTAACCAGATCCTTGCTCTTTTTTCTAACATGGCTACAGTTTTCAAGATCCTTGTTTGTTGCTACTAAAATTTGTGAATTATTTGCTCTGAGTCACCATGTCTATGCAGTTAGTTTTTTTTTTTTGCCAAAAATGCCCTTACTATTTCACAGTATTCAAGAAACTCTAGCAATCATGGTATCATGACTATCACCATCTAATAATAACAGAACAAGCACGTATAATAAAGCCTCTCAACCGGATAAAAGTAACATTTCTAAAGGTTCCAGTTTTTTTATTATTATTGTGCTGGTTCTTTATTATAAAGCTTCGTCTGGCAGCATATATATTTTTATTGTTTGTTTGTTTGTTTAATTATTGTTATTGAGACACTGGTAAGGTGGCACCTTATGTTGATATATAACCCCATTTTGATCCAGTGACCTAGCAGTTTCCATAATTTCCTGCTCGTAATCTTCCCAAAATGAGCAAAACGTGATTCATGGAATACTTCATTAACACAGGCAGACAGACAGCACTTATTAAGTTGCTTCCCCTCTGCCCTTCCCATGTGGTCGCCCTAGTTTCTGAAGAATGAGTATTAGAGACTACCTATTCAAAATTCTTTTAGCTATCTACATGAGGTTAAGTCATTGTTCTACAAGAAAGAGTCAAGTGTCAAGTCAAGGGAATAGAAAATATGAGAATTAACTGACAAATCTGTGATGCTAGACTTGTACTGTAAAAACTTTTTCACGCACTAAGCAAAGTGTCTAACTTTAATTTCCGTGGCTACCACTAAACCGAAAATCGATAACGTTCTAACCAATCAAACCGTTTTGCTTGAGGACTATCACATTTCCCAAAAAATCCAATTCCTGTTTCAATTTAGTGGGCTTTATTTGGGTTGACCTTACCGTTTTACCTAATTTGGCTCCGAATGTTTCCGACATTTGACAAACGTAAACATGTGAGATTAGGTTCAGTGCACCCAAAATGCAACTGCGTCGGTCTGTGACCTGGAGTCATCAGATAAAGTCTGAGCTGAGTCACAAGTAATTGCAACGAATTCTAAAAACAGACTCCAGTCTGACTCAAATCCAAGTCATGAGTCTGAAGCCCACGCTTCACAGAGGCAAAAATATGCTATAAAAACAGCTATGCTCTAACCAGACGTGATGTGATACGTTTCCCGATCCAAGCTATTTGTGTGTCTGAACATGAAAAACATGACAGAGTCAAAGACAATCAGAACATAGCTGATGTTCGGTTTGTAGCGACAGGGAGTGGATTTTGGCCCATTGGCCCAGACTACACAAAAACAGAAATCAAGTTAACATGGCCAAGGTGGGTACCAATGTTGCAATACTTATGGGTCTTGTAAATTATATATATTTAAAGTAGAATAGAGTAGCGTATTGGATATCTATTCACACTACTAATCGATGGTTTAGGGTACAATAATGTTTTGCATTCAGCAGTTCATTGCATAACTGATAAAAAGTAAAAACCTTTATAATCTGCCATTTTAAATTGTATTTTGAATAAGATTTTCATTTTTAAATGAATGCTGTTCCTTTCAGCTGTATTTTTTAAAGTAGTAGTAAAATAAATGTTTCTTGAGCACCAAAATCAGCATATTCCTAAAGGCTCAAGCAACACTGAAGGGTACTGTCTGCTTGACATTTAGCTTTGGCGTCACAGGAATAAACTAAATTGTAAAATATATTCAAATGGAACAGTTTTTTTTTTTTTAATTGTAAAAATATTGCCGACTTGCATCCTCGGTCAGCATAAAGCGTAAAGAACTTACCAACATTAAAAAAAATGAATTACTTCCCCTAAACTTGGTAGTGTATGTTTACTAATAGACTGTTGCATCAGAATTATATGAAACTGCTATAGTTATTTCACAAATGCACACTTAATGTAGGCTTACCTGTCGGTAGGTACAACACAGTTGTTCTCATTTGAGCTAATTAGTCTAATTACGGTATCACGGATCCCGCAGTGACTCTGTGTAAGTGCATTTCTATGTGTGTTTTAACCTCATTCTGGCAGCAGTTCTGCACCTAGACAGACTTTTCTATTAACTCTGTAGAAGTTACACCATTTATTCTAACATCTCATTCGTTAGCTTTCTCTCTCTTCTTTTTTTGCCCGTTTCCAACCACCCCTTTCTTTATTCTAGGTGAAGCTCCCTCAAAACACATCTATAAGATCCCATTGAGCAACCTAGTCGGACGGAGCATAGAGAGGCCCCTCAAGTCGCCCCTGGTCAATAAAGTGCTCACGGCACCTGCCCCCAGCGCGATCGGCCCCACTCCCATGATCGCAAGCACAACCTCCCTCTCGCTGTCTCGCATGGAGATCAAAGAGATCGCCAGCCGCACACGGAAAGAACTGCTGGGTGAGTGTCTCTGTGTTTGTGCGCTCTTGAACCGAAAGCTATCATTACGTTTGTGTGGCACAGCGGGACGCTGGCAAGAAATGTACCAAAAGAAATCAGCTGCAGCGTGAGTGCTGCTGCAGCAGACGTGTTTTTAGGGTCGGACATTAGAGCTCCAAGTGGTGCAGCTTCAATACCATTTATTATTAACCTTTCAATTGTGGGTGATAAAAAAAAAAAAAAAAAAAAAAAAAAAAAACTCTAACGATACTTGCATACTTGATCTGTTGTAATGCTTGTCCTGCCTTCAAACTGAGATGAGACAGACATTTTTTATTATGAAGTGTTAAGAGTGAGACATCCTGATCACACATTAGATGAGCTGCTTGAATTACTAGACTGCCACACTTCACACCCTTACACACAAACACACACACACACACACAAGCGCAAGAATGGCTGAGTGGACTATTGGAAGCGCTATTGCACCTCCTGGAGGTGCAATTTAATCATTTTAGCTTACTATGTTAAATTATATGAATCAGCGTGTGTCCTGAGTCCTCTGTCCTCTGTAGGTTTGACTGAGGAACCCAGCAGTAAGGCTGATGGCAACTCGGTGAAACAGAGGAGAATGAGCAAGAAGACCAAGGAGGAAGAACAGAGGAGAACAGCGGAGATAAGCACCACTGAGCAGTAAGTGTGTGTTTTGCTTGGGAGGTAGGGCTGGGCAATACATATTGAATATTGTTGATGAATTTACTAAGAGTTGGTAAGTTTGATTCATTTTCATCAGTCATTTTCATAAACTGTTTCAATTATTTAAATTTGTCACAATTTTAAATACATTTGCTACATTTTTTGTCAATTAGATTTTTCCACAGAAATTTTTTTAAAACAAAACACAATATATATATATATATATATATATATATATATATATATATATATATATATATATATATATATATATATCTGCAGCTTTTACAGTTACAGATATTGATCTACACTATATACAGGTTTGGGGTCATTATTTGATTAAAAAATTTATATATATATATATATATATATATATATATATATATATATATATATATATATATATATATATATATATATATATATATATATATATATATATATATTACAAAGTAAAATATATTTTAAAATGTACAGAATTTTCAGCATCATTATTTTATTCTTCAGTGTCACACGATCCTTCAAATCATTACAATGCGCTGATTTAATAAACATTTTAATTGTTAAATCTACGATACATGTTTTCAGCATTCTTTGATGACTAGAAAGTTCAAAAGAACAGCTATTATTTAAAAATAAATATAAATAAATAAAATATAGTATAATAACTTTTTATTTATTATTTAATAGTGAATTAATCGTGAAAGTTTAGTAAATGCCTTTACTGTTCTGTTTGATCAATTTCAATGTCCTTTCTCAATAAAAAGCTATTTCTTAAACGCACACACCAACCCAAGCTAAACAGACTGAAAAGATCCAGCTATAATTTTAAGATATATGTTCGCCCAGTCCTAGCAAGTGAAAGGTTCTTTCTGCATGTTAGATGCAAGTATACCAGCGCTGTATACTGACTATAAGATATCTCCAATCAGAGTGGGAATGGAGTCTGTAGATGGAGAAACTGATGTCCACCGGCTTTGCTCATCTGGCTCCGAGGTGGAGCCAAGAGATGATAGCCCACCCGCGGCCAGCCCTTTTACCTTCTCCACGTCTTTTGAGGAGGATATTCTGGACCTTAAGTGATGACAATCACAGTCTGTGGATCAAAGTGCACCTCTCACCTTACACATCCTGCTACTTTTTACTTTATATCATTCTTATTTACCATGCTACATTGAGTTTTGTTTTCCTCGGTCTGCCTACTCATCTGTGCGCGCAAATGAATCCCCAGAGCTTTAAACTTGAAGGAGTTTACAGTGTGGTGATGTCAAAATTTACTCCTGGTGGATGTATGCATGTGTGTGTGTGTGTGTGTGTGTGTGTGTGTGTGTGTGTGTGCGTATGATCTTGTGTTTACTCTATATGAAAGATAGAATTACAACTAGAAAATTCAGATCCTCTGCTATTATTTCACAATTCAAAACTGACCAAAAATGTTTAAAAACCCCTAGGGGTTTGATTTCGTTTCTATGATCGATGAGACACCCTCTCCATCAGCTTTTGGACAAATTTGTAGCTTTGTAGCAAACTTGTAGCCATACGAACAGAAATGAGAACTAATAATAAAACAAAAATGGCTTGAAAGGTTTGAGCCGCAGTTTTAAGGTCAAAGCGAATATTACTTTTCACTCCGGGGACCTGAATGTAAGATTGACGCTCCTAAAAACGATGAAACATTTTTTAACTCCTTATTTTGTGTTTTTAAATGTTTTCTATGTTTGTGATTTGTACATTGTGTGATTATTTCGAAGTTGTAAAAAAACAAACACAAACAAAAAAAAAAAAAAAACGACTCTATATGCATCTCGGACCAGATGCACATGAACATACAAATGTAAACATACATATATACATATAAATACATATACCTTTCTAGTTCTATTGTATTATGGAGAAATAAAACTCAGTTCTTGTGTATATCAATGTTATGGTCTAACCTGCCTTCACCCTCACCATGCTTTTAAACCCTGACATGCAAACCCTCTGCAGAAAGGGCAGGAGTCTCCCACAAGTGCCATTTTCTACTGCAGCCGTCAACCACTAGCGCCCTCTATCAGACTGACCGCGAGGCAGAACAAAAAAAACCCCATTACAGAACAGTCTGGTCACCACATCTGGTAAATGTGCAGCTGTTTACTACGCTAACAGTATGAGCTTTGGTCCGTAAACATCCGCATTTACTGGCGCACACCGTCAAACGCAGTCTATAACAAGTGCTGTCGCTTCTTGAAAAGGGCTCTGGATCACCTGCATGCCTCCCTTCAAACCCACTATAAAATAAAAGGGATTTGATGTATTAATGGTTTAGAATTAGGATGTATTATCTTTACTCTTCTCATGGATTTGGTAGGGGAAAAAAAAAAAAAAAAAAAACACTCCAGGAATTAAAGCCAGGGTTACTTAAATTACATCTCTGACTCTGGGTTATATAAAAAAAAAAGTCTTGTTTTCTAGTAAAATCTAAACATCTGAAAACATTTATGTGAAAGGCAAAGCGATATTACATACACACAAGCTGTAGGCCTATATATATTGCATTCATTTATTTTACTAATGCATACACTTAACTGGATCGCTAAAAGATGTTTAGGCATTTTAACTGGAAAACAACACAAAAATAGAGAAAGGGGACACAATAGATTTTCGCTGTGTAATAAGAGAACGAGAATATCGATTCTGCTGTTTACAGTTCAAACTCAGAGATGTTTAAAGAATGTCAAAGTGACACCAGAACACAAGAGCCTCAGGAACAGCACAAGAGGAGGTGTAAGTATTAAACTGCTTAGCTTGAATGCATGACCCCCCTCCCCCCCTCTCAACCTCTTTCTCCATCTGAATGTGAACCATTTAACACTAGTAGCAGGCTGGACTACAAAGGGAAAACGTGGGAATATTTTTGTAAATCGAGAGTTTTACATATTATTTATTTGTTATTTTTGTTGTCTTTGAAGGGAATGGGTGAGCCAGAGACTGATGGAATATATATTTTTTCCGTTTTACTTTTTCCTTTGGCATACCGTCCGTTACCTCCCCCCTCCTTCTGTTCGCTCCCCCGTTTTCGCAGTGGTTTTGTATCTATATCGATATTAACTGTTTAGACTGTTGCAGAAACTCTGTGATATCAGAAATTAAAACAAAAATAAATAAATAATAAAAAAAAAAAACACCAAGTGTCTTAAAATATTGTATTGCCATTGTTTTTAATGCCAAGTAATACTTGTAAATGTTAGTGTTTCAGATGTGGCCTCAAAAATATTATTATTATTATAGCATTTATTTGAAAAAGTGCTGTAGCCCACTGCTGTAGTTATTGTTCATTGATATGAAATAAATATTTATGAAATTTGATGGTGTAGTTTGTGTTTTAAGGAGTGTAAGTAGGCTACCCACGTGCTTGGACAATTATATGCATACAATATATATACATACACGTCTATTATTATTAGCTAGTTTTGTGAAGGGTTTTTCTTAGTCAGCAAACTGCTGTCAACATGGAAGGACAGTGATGTTTTACAATGACCTATAGGTGGCAGTGTTGTCGAATCAGCAAATTAGTTATATAAAAGTCATATTGTAACGCAAGGCTTTGCATGTAGGCCTAAAAAAAATCACTTTTTTTTTCATTAAATGTTTCCATCAAGGTTTACTGGAAAACAAAAATGAAATAACCAGGTAATATTCATAAAGACGTTGCATGGACGGTATAATAACATTACTAAATTGTCTATGTAATGTAAACTGAGTATTGGTTTCGCGCTGAAATTGGTTCCAAATGTAGCTTTTAACAGTGACAGACTGACCAAAATCAACAGAAGTGACAGGGTATGCTGAGGCAAAGGTAACGGTGCTGCTTAGAAAGAAGAACTTACCGATAGTTTTAAACGCTAGAGTTCAATCCACGCCAACTCCGTAACGAAACAGTGCGCGTGGTTGTTTTCGTGAGTCTTCCGGGGACTTCCACGCCGCCACCTGATTGGTCTCTATATAAGCCCCTCCTTACCCGCCATATTGAATTTAACGAGAACGAGGCTGTGAGAGATAATGGCGCGGCACGTTCTGATTTTCGACGTGCTCCTAGGTCAACATATTTTTTTGACCCTGGAATAACATTTTAATCAGGTTCTGCTAATGGCCCCCTACTTTATAAAGTGTCCTTTCACAACATTTACAATATAGTTTTTTTTCTACTTTTTATGTAAGACGTTTCGTAAGCTAAACAATTGGTGGGCTATTTATCCCTCACTGCCCTTTAAAGAGTGACCTGCCAGGGAACGGTGGGATATTTTCGTAAATGAAATAATCCTGCGAGATGAATTACATGAAAACTTTAACAAATGACGCTGCTTTTGTTTGGTACACATACCGAACCGAATAAAATTATTTAATATGAATAAGTGTGCAATATTACACCCTTGGAAAGCATTTTAAACACCAAAAACTGCACTTAGGCCACCAGAACAAGAACGCGTCTGTGCAAAGGCTGTTGTGGGAGATTCTTCAACTTCTTGAAAGATGAAGCAGAGCGAGAAAGAGTGGATATACTTTCAAAATTGCATTAACCCATCCACAGGAATAAGGGAAGACGCAAAGCAACCAATAGCACTGTTGAATGGCCTGAGATGTGGACCGCCACTAACCTGCCACACGTGACTATGACAGATTATATGCGTGTTCAAATAAAAGTCAAATGTTAACCGGGTTAACACAGTCCATAGCATGCCCAGCCAAGCCGCACATGCCTCTCAGTATAGCTCACAACAAATTGTCCATTAAAAAAAAAAACATCCAATTTTAAAGCCATGGCAAACCTTATATAAAAAGGTTTGGTAAATATGTGCTCACCCTTGCCATTCCTACAGCTATCGGTTACATTTAGCCCAAAGTACGTTCTTTCTATTTGGGCATTGCTTATGCCAGATTAAGGATTATCATTGTTAGACCTGTAATAGTATCGTATTGTAAAATATTTTTGCATAGTTTTAAATTGTGACTTTTTATTTCTTTTTTTAATTGCTATTATTTTAAAAGAGAAAGTTATTTCTAAATAATTTAGAGTAGCTACAATCAAAACAGCTTATCACTGATGCAGCCTTGACAGTCTTCATTAAGTCTCCCAGTTTTCATCCAAAATTAGGGATTAATGACAAATTTTAATTTTTGGGTTGCAGTAACTTTTATAAAAGTACATAAAGTATATAAAGTACAAAGTTGATGCTTTAAAGGTACTGCCCCGCTGACAAGCTGTGTTATTTTTGCACTTTTTAAAAAAGGATATGACACCATTTATCAGTAATTTAGTTAACAAAAATATTTTACTTGTCAATTAAATTAACATTAAGTAAGTAACTTTTTAAGTTGACTTTACTAAAACATTTTAGGCAGCGGGGTAACAATATTTCATATTGGAACAGCAAATTTCTTTTAAAGTGTAGATTTTAATCTTTGAACACCCAGGTAGCCTATGACATTTATTTATACTTAGTTTATTTATTAATACTTATTGATATATAGGCATGTTTCAGATCATTATTCATTCCCAAATATATCCGAACACCCACTTTTCTTCTAATTGATAATGGTTTTGCTGCCCTTCACATATTTATCCTGAATTACTTCCGCCATTGGTGGCAGGGGTGTTTTCATCAAACCAATTAAAGATTGATTTAGGACATTTGTGTTATTAGTGATAGTGTTATTAATTTTGACTAAGCAAAAACATGCCTTTCTCACACAGTTTTTGAACCCATCTATCTTTTCCCGTAAGTCCTTTTTCTCATTTCTTGATCCAAGTCAATAAAGTATCACAAAAATCTTTTATTATTCTTTTAATAATAATATATATATTTATATAAAAACAGTTTTCTTGTTATTTCTTAGAAACTTTAACACAAGTGACATAATATAAAAAAAGAAAATAAGTTACACAGGAAATATTTTAAATGCTTATAACAAACGCACTGTAGTGAAATAACCTCACAACATTATACCAAAAGCAGCATTCTTGAGGATAAAAAAAAACAAATTAAAAGTCCCCGGCTATTCTTGAAATGCTGTAAACCCAAAGTCCGGTGGACAAAGTGGAAGGACAGCATTTGCGCGAAGGCGTATATGTAACGCTACAATAAATTTGAAAAGCCTGGGCTCTGCAGGGCTTATGGTGTAATAACAGAGGAATTTTTACAAGTATGAAAAGTTATTGCGGAATGGTCGCGTGGAATCTGAACCATGCGAACTGACATCAGCAGTTATTGCTTATGTAAACTTTTCAGCATGAAAGCGAAAAGCTGGTGGTCACTGAACCAAAAGTCTTGTAAGTAACAGACTCACTGTCCGTTCAATATATAAATATGCAAAGTATATGCAAACCTGACTGTGAAAATAAATCACATTAAATAACCTTCATTTGAATGCTAAAATGAACACATGGCAAAACACAAACTGTAGTGTGCAGTACTGAAATGACAGCGAAGAATGTTAGGAGTTATTAATTGTCAGTCACGAATCATCGAGTCTAATGCTGAAGTGAAATGTGAATTCGGATACCGTTGAGATGCTGCAAGTCCATTGAGCAGCATTCTGCATCACAGCTGCAATCGTGAGTCTCGACCAATCACAGGAGTCCGTCACTGAGATGGTCATGCGGATGAGGCTACTTCCACGAGTATCTGTATTGCCATTGAAACGCAAGGCACCTGCGCAATGACGTAGGCGAACGAACGTGTCGGTGCTTTGAGCGCCAACAGGTATGCGACGCTATGGAGAAGCCGACCCAGGAAAAAGACCAGAAAATGAAGCCGTGCGACTGCATACGAGGGGCCTGTCATGGAGTAGATGGCTCCGAGAAATAAAAAGGGGAAAATGTTTTCCATGTCATTGATGTGTGCTCTGGAAGACAGAAAAAAATAAAAAAATCACAAAAATGAATGCAGGTAAACCGTAAATGTTGAAAACACTGATAATGTATAGCAAACTAATTATTTTGTCGCCATTTATGATTGATGGTGCAGTTTGGCACGGCACGGTTATGGTTATGTCCAGTTAGTTTCTTCCCTCTCGTATCCCTACACTGCCATTTGAACCTTTTTGGTATCTAGGTATCAAACACATGTGGAAAACCGCTTTTCTCAGAACCAAGGAGCTGAGGAATGCACACTTAACATCTGGCTTTGATCGGGACTTCAGCTGTAAACTGTCTGGCTCTGACTAATGGCAGCATGCCTGGACAGTAAACGTTGCCAACATCACACGATCATGCAACGTAAATTTACTTTCACTCTGAATCACTCACACATGAGTCACGGCAGTGGCTGTCCTCTGTACAAATCAATAGGAAGTTGTAAGTACTTCCTGTACCCGCTTCAAAGAAATTAATCATACTATGTTGACTTTCACATCACCAAATTGTGGCAAAAATTTCCCTATATTAACTTGGCACTTATATCTACGTAGCAGATCATCGTTGTGAAATCCTGCATTACACAGATTCTTCGTCATGCATTCGGGTCTTCCGAATTATTTTCTGCTGGAATTCATTTGTAAAAGAGGAAATGACTTTCACTCATGTGTCTAGAAAACGTCCCAGCTTTAAATTCGATTGCACGCAAGAGGTTTATTTACTTTTTGTTTTTTTTCTCCTGTAAGTGCTTCAGAAGTTTAGGAATGTGTCTGTTTGACTTTAAAACCATTTTTGTAGACGTGTCAACATAAAGTCGTTGATCCAAACAAACTATTAGCCATTCGTTTGTATTGTTCACGTGGTGTTTGTTAGCCGCGGGGTTGTAGTGAAATACCTTTGTGAAAGCACTGCAATTAAGGTCAAATAACGGTCTTGTCAGGACTTGCTCCTGCTAGCCTACCGTATCTTACCAGTCTGTTAACCACAAGCTACCCTTCGCAAATCCTGAAGATTACATCAGTGAATGCCTTTGATTTTTTAAAAGGAAGCATGAATTTCCAGCGCCAATGCATGAATTCAGTCATTTTAGAGAAGTCTGAAATAACCATCTCTATTGTTTTCACACTGTGCAGATGTTGATTGGGGTGGGCTGAGACTGGGCAGAGCAGGCGAGTTTCCTAAAGATAAGTTAGAAACCGCCAAAAAAAACATGCAGCACCCAAAGTAATCAATGTTTCCCTACATCCAGCCAATTTCATGATTGTTTTAAAGTCGTCTCTCTTTCTCTGCTTTCACGTAACAAACTGAGTATAGTCTGCTGTGGGAACGCATTGGGGCTAACTGGCATGAACGCTGCATACTTATTTACATTCTGACAAAAAAAGTAATAAAAATGGAAATAAATAAAGATATCTTCGTCTGCTGCGGATTAATCGCGCCTCCCACACACACATCTGTCAAAGTTGTGCTCTTTTTTTTTGAAAAGGATGACGAAAAAAAATGACTAAAGGAAACCAGCCAGACATCGTGCAGTTATTTTTCCTTTTTTCAACTACATGGGTTCACTTGGAATGACACTGAAGCTTAGCTTTCCAAATAATAGACACGCAAAGTTTTTAAGAGCACTTTTAAAATATTCCCCAGGCAGAAAATTAAAACCATGTGAAAGGAAAAACTACACACACACACATATACACACATACATACACATATATATATATATATATATATATATATATATATATATACACACACAAAAATTTAAAGTAAATAAAATATGAAAATCTGACTATATTTATAAAAACGCCAGACAATGAGTACATTAGTGGAAGAAAAAAAACTAATGTAAATTCCTCTGGTGCGCATATCAATTTCATATCACGTATTTCTTACAGGAACTTGTGGGAACAAGCTTTTTTCAATATGTGCCATCTCGCTTTGATAAATGTATATTTATAGCGTTAACGAAAAGCCACATTTAATGCATTACATGTAATATCGTTTTATGCTGTTGTGTTACTGTTCGTCTATTGCTGATGTTAATTCATTAATAGAGGAAAACATATAATATGGCGAAAATGCGTTTGTTATCACTGTTCGAGGAGCATTGCTTACCTTCTACAGCGTTCCACATACGGATCCGTCCGGCAGAACTGCACACCTCCGTGTCTATCGGCGTCCTCTGGGTTAGCAAACGCCTGCCAAATGCACGATTTTAATTAAAATAATTTTACAGTCCATACTTTTAGATGTCGCGTCATTCTACAAAATCTACATTCGCCTCCGAAGTTAATCCAGGCAGTTCTATCCAAAACAAAACACTCCGCGAGCTCGACGAGAAGAACTCTTCCGTTAGAAATAAGGCACGCGAAGCAGTGCGTTAGCATGAAAACTATTTTAGCGAGTCGCCTATTCATAAAAAAAACAACAACCCACAACTTACCTTTTTCCGAAGTCGCACTTGGCCCGTGATGATGGCAATTATGTACATCTTTAAGATTAGCAGCGTGCTATAGAAGATGAAGCACAACAGTACATCGCTCCCGAGCATCTTGACTTCGACAGAGTCTGTGTGTCTGTGTGTGTGTGTGTGTGTGTGTGTGTGTGGAGTAGTTTTTATATGTGAACCCCAGACAGTTTAGCCCAACCTCACTACCTGGTAAGAAACTTTCACTGAACCGCTTCCGTTTTTTCCCCTGCCCGTGACACACTGATGATAGGGTAAGACAACTAAACTGGAAAACTCCAGTCTTGCCTACATTCACTTCAACAGCACAACTTTCTCTAAATTTCCACTGGAATACGATTATGATCAGCAGAATGAATTTCCTCGTGTATTGTTTTATGTTTTGATATTCTGGAGTCTCACTGATTATACTGGGAAATGTATGGTAGCTATAGGTTATTAGTAATTTTTAATAGATATTACACATTTTTAGAAGTGATAATCTATCATAACAAACTAATGTTGATTCACTTCGTTGGCTTATGTCCGAGATCTTTGAGACTTCAATCAAATGTAGGCTGATGTAACATTTTTTTACAGGACAGTGAGTTCTGTTATTATATACTAAGAAAAGCCACTAAATACCAATCTGTTTCTTGAGGGAATCATTGGGAAAGTAGTAGTAGCGGTAACATTCAAAACATGAATGTTCTGTGAGTTCTGTAGGGTATTTTCTCAATACAGCTGAGGTATAAAGTTTCAGAAACTGCGAAATGTTCACTATTTTACCGAAATGAGAGAAATTACATAAAATCAGTGGTTTTGTTTATTTAGTACTAATCTGAATCAGGACAGCTGAGGGAGATGTATGCAACTATTACAGGAGGTTCAAAAGCTCGCTGATGTCCCAGAAGGAAAATCAAGGCATTTTAGAGGTGGGGGTGAAAACTTTTGAACGAATGTGTATTTCTTTTCCTACATATAATTTTTTAATATAGTACTGCCCTTCAAAGGCTACAGAAGATATTTACATGTTTACCAAAAGACACAGTAAGTTACATTTACCTTCATTTTCAGATTCAAGACCTTTTCAGCTCCTGGCTCTTAATTCATGGTTTTCCTTCTAGAGCATCACTGAGCATTTCCTTCTGCAATAGCTGCATACGAGTCCAGTGTGAAAAGATGGATCTCGAAATCATGCGGTCATTGTTGAAAAGTGTTCAAATACACAAAAATGCTGGAAAACCAAAGAATTTGTGCAACCTGAAGATTTTTTCCTGAAAAACAGTTTAACTGATCAGTTTAATTAACTGTTTAGGACAAAAAAAGGGTCTTGTTAGTGAACGACTATCACTAAAACAAAAACACAGCTGTGGATCACTCATAAAACATTTTATTTTTAAAAATCAAGGGGATGTAAACTTTTGAATGTGGCCATTTTTATAAATTCAGCTATTATATTTGTACACTATATCTAAACAATTTTTTTACGTGAAATATTTTATTCAGGTGAGCTACTAACAGTAACATTACATGCATTTTGTATGATCCCTCTTATTTCGGTCAAATAATTAACATTTTGCAGATTCCAAAAGGGAGATGTCAACTCGTTATGTCTTGGCCTCAAGTGACTAATTGTTACCAACATTGGTAACACTTTACTTAAAGCATTTATGCACGATGCATTATAAAAGTTTATCAATGCTTTAATTATAATGCATTGAACTATCTTATGAATAAGTGTTTAGAGCTTTACGATAAGTAAATTATAAGTTATTTCGTTTTTGGGTGAACTATCCCTTTAAATGCAGCAACGCAGCAAGCAATGGATTAATTACTATTATACTCTTTTGATAATACTCTATAAAGGCTTTAGCAATATGCGTAATCAAATCGTTAAAACATTGTCTTGGAGGATAAACAGATTACTAGGACCAACGCTGATGAGTCACGTGTATAAATATACCTTTTTTGCATATATACAGTAGTAGGCCAAAATCAACAGCATCATTATGTCACAATGTTCATTTGAAAGGTTTTTGTTCCTCTCAGGAGAAACCATTAAGCTTTATTTGTAAAATGCACATTCCAATTTCCAAACCAGTGTTCTTTTATCCAGAATGATCAAAGAAAAGGTGATTCTAGATGAATTTCAGCAGCCGTATCAACTATGCTATAACAGACGCATTCCTTTCCATGACAATAATGGGTTTGTTGCTCAAACTGAGCAGGAACTGAACTGTGGATCATTGTGGATGAGAGCGCAACCCCTTTCCACACAGTCAAGACAAAGACCTCATTAGTTTAATTTGGGCAAGCTAAGCAGATTTCATTCACGCTGTCACATTTTGAGGGAGCCAAAAAAAAAGAATGGCAATATTTGGCATGAGATGTGAGTAGCCCCGCAAAAGTCTGGAACCACAGCATGTGTCAACAGTCTATTCCGATATAGTCCGAGGATGAAGACGAGCTTGTGCTTGTGATTTCATCGCAACAGTCCTCCGCGTCAGAGAAAGAAGACGTATAGTGGAGGCCCGAGAGTCTGTGGTAGTCCTGCTGAGTGACCTCTGGCAAATGAGACATGTCCATTGACGGCTGGCCTCTTCGAGAGCTACGTGACATACTCCACATATCAATCAACTGCGTGCAAATGGCACAACCCATTGCTGTGTGTTCTATGCGGTCAGACGCAGATCGCGGAAAGCTATCTCCCTATACGACGTCACCTTTTAAAAGGTACGCGCTGAAACGCATGTCTGCAGTGCGGAGGTAATGAATCGTTCTAGCACAAGCTGTCGCGTAGTTGTGGACTTGTCGTACGTTTGTATGCGACGTATGATGGTAAACCGTGTGTGAAAAGAGTTATATGGAAAGAAAAGAGAGCGTGAGAAAGCAACTAAGTCTAAGTAGGTCTTCCCTAGGAATGCTTTGTTCAAACCCTCGCCTGGAGGTAGTGACAATTATAAGGCGGAGTACAAAATGAAAACTGAAAAGGATGCATTGAGACAAGAAAAGACAGAAGGACTGTGAGTCAAATCATTGTAGCGTGTGCATTACAGACCACAAAGACTTTAGGACTAGACTGAAGACTGCTAGGGTATTACTAAAGGGTCACAAGGTCAGTGTAGGAAGAGTAGTGCAAACGCTGGAACGTGTTCAGTAACATGTCGGTCTCGTAGCGCCGGTTAGAAACACGAAAAACTGAAATGTGATAACGGAGATATCGTTTATCTCAAAAATGCAGTACCACACCTCTATTTTTGGTTTGTTCACGTAACTTTCATGAACATATGGGGTATCAAAAGCTAGTGCAGTCTCTATTTTGCCATAGTCGAAGATCAGTGAAGCTGTGTTCTCCCACCCTGTGGAGCCTGGGTGTGACTCTGATCATTGTCCCTATTGTTGCTGAAGTCTCTGCGGTGTTTTCAGTCCATGAACACGGACCGTCGTCCAGCCTGGAGAAAGAAACGCAACACTAATAAGCTGCATCACACGACAGTTGTGTTTCAGCTAAAATTAACGTGCATTCCTGTTTACAAAAACTCAAAATAGTTAGCCAGATGATGCCGATTATCATAAAATTTAATTTGAATGTATAGGACGAAAAATGCTACGGATGACAGATAACCGTGTTATTAAGTTATAACCCAGGGTTTATAACATTGTTTACATATCTGTAGGGTGTTATTAATATGGCAAACCATGCACAAATTCATCAGTCAACACCATGGCTTTGCATTTTCGCATCATTTGCAGTATAGGCCAAGCAAAGTCTCAAAAACTGTGGTATGAAACTGTCTCATTGTCAAACGTGCAACTAATCCCGTCAACTTGCAGTAAAATATTTCTACCAAAGGATGTTGATTTTTTTAATCAAAGATTAGGTTTAGGTGACGCAATAGTGATCTAAACAATATCTAAACATAGGTGAAAATGAGCAAGAACAATTAAACAATATCAGTATTGATCAATGCAACCTCTAATATCATCAATACCTCATGCAATTGCTCATTCATTTCAAAAATATTAATTTCTATCAAATCGTTGTATTACAGTGTGATAACAGCGACCGGGTTTTATATAAACAAGTCTAAAGAATCTTTAACACGTCTAGTCTTTGAACATTTTGAGCACTCAAGCTTTAATGGCCATAGCTCTGCTTGCACTGAAGTGTTAATAACAAGCTCTATTAAAAATTAATTTCACAGCCATATTACCTCATTCCTGGCGTGACGTTGGCCTGGATGACAATATTGCTGTGAGCTCATCGTGAACGCCTCTTTCTAGCTGCCTTTGTGTCTGAAATTGCTGAAGCCAATCACTTTTTTAGAGACATCTAAGCAGAAAGTTTTGGTGATTTTCTAATTGCCGACGACAGACTTATTATTACCATTGTATTAGCAATTATACGACAAGTACTATTGACGTATTTTATTTTAAAAAGCCCATTTAGAAAAACACCAGGACAAACAGGGTGTGTTTGAGCAGTGAATCGGAGCAGAATGTACAGCTAACAAACCTAATTTGCGTACAACAGGAAGTTTTGTCATTAGTGAAGATTTCCACATTATATAAGGCTTTTCTAAACCTAGATAAATGTCAATAAACCAAGATGGGTTTTTTTTACTAAATACATTATACAATGTTTACAGCTTTTCATATCATGAATATCATATCAATTAAAGTTCTAAACTGACGTCTTATGAACCAATTTATTCACATGGTACCATCAGCTAATATAAAGAGGCTCTTGACTAACAATAATCTGATCATTCGGACTCAGGAATGCAATATTTATCCACTGTGTTCAACAAAAGAGCTGCCAGATGTTTCTTTAGCCCGGCTAGTACCTCATATGCTAATGTTTAGACACAGCAGACCAAGCCAGATAGATGTTATTGTCTGCGTGATACACGAAGCATGTTGATTTCCAGCAATGACCCTCTAGATAATAAAGGCCAGATGCCTCAATTGCACAAAAAGAGGAATGGAGACTCACTTTGGGAAGAAAATTACAATCCTTTTTCCAGACGCCCCGGATGGGTGGTCTCTCTCTGCATCCTTCTCCTCCTCCTGCTCTTTTCTTCAGTCTGCAGAGAGAAAGAGGACTTACAATGACATCAGCATCGTCACATAAATATTCACCTTCCCTGTCGGATTATTGGGTTTACGCAGGGCAGCTGATGGAAGCGATATTCCAGGGGCTGTCTGAGGACAAAGGGAGAATGGGTTTGAAGGGTGGGGGGTTGGGGGCACGTGGGAAGTGGGAAGTGGTGATTAAGATGAACGGCATGCACATATCATTGAGTAGCTGCTCCTCAGCATGCTTAAAGAACGCCTGGAGCTAAATATGGATCCTTGAAAATTTAAAGACTTATCCACAAGTGATAGACCCATGGAAATAGCTCAGCTTGAGAACCACACAGTTTATTTATTTATTTATAATTGTTTTATGGTTTAATAGCAAATACATTTTTAGGTATGCAGACAAGAGACATTAAGAAGCAGAGAAAATAAAAAAAATAATGAGCCAAAAAGGGTGGAGCTGTTAATTTTTGAACTAAAATTAATTTTAAAATATATTTTTAAATTGAAAATTAAATTATAGAAGTAAATATAAGAAATATATCAATCTAAATGTAAAAAGATGAAAAATGTCAAATATTTAAATTGACAAAATGAACAAATCTACATACAAATATAAATGTAAATAAAATATACAATTAAAACATTAAAAAGCTAATTTTAAATATTGTTGAATACACTGCCTGTCTAAAACAATGTCACACCCTCTATTAATTTTGGCGGACCGCCTTTAGCTTTAATTGAGGCATATGTTCACTGTGGCGTCATCTTTTTGAAGCTTCTGCAACATTTATTCTCATCCAGAGTTGCATTAATTATTTGCCAAGATCTCTGATAGGGGGAGAGTCGGACCACCACGAAGTCTTCTCCAGCATAATACAAATATTCTCATGCCATCCCATCAGGAAAAAAAAAAAAATTCATGAAACAACTTGGTCGTTCAGTATATTCAGTTAGTCACATAATGCTGTTTAACCTAGACCTGACCAACTGCAGCTACCCCAGATCATAGCATCTATTTGCTTGGTTAAATTATTACAGTCTATAAATAATAGAAGAGTAACCCTGGGTATAATGCCAAAGTCCAGGGCGAGTTTTAAAGGAAATACCTAAAAAACGAAACAATTACAATGCTAGTTAAGAAATAACTTCCTTTCAGCTGTTAACAAGTGTGGGCATTGGTTTAGGTTTTGCGAAAGAGATCTGAAGTTTATAACTGGATCAAACTAGTCGAGGTTATAATCACAGCCGTAACTCATAGACGTGGAGGAAATCTTGGACCCACACTAAGCATATATAAAAGAAATAGACACCGAGAAGAAAGAACAGGCTTTATTTCTATTTCTCAAATCAGACAGAACATAACATTTAAATTATTTAAGTTTAAAAGACATTACATCAGAAGTTACCTTGGATTTTTAGCTTCCTGGAACAAAATATGTAACAGACCATGTTGTCCTATACACAACTCAGCAATTCAGCACAATTCTGACCTGCTTATGAGAAACAAAGACATTCATAAATAAAAAAACGGTTACATTTTACTATGTACAAAGAATACGTTTGAAAAGACAGCATTTTTACTGTAGCGTTTCTAACTCATCTGACACGCCTCATTGCACGTTCCCTTCGAAATCCACTTCGTTTCGATACATTTGGGGCCACGGGGCTGCGTCATTAAAACATTCGCAACGTACGAACGATGCAGCTTTTAGCAGACCGCGCATCAGGAGCGCGATGTACATTACTAGTCATGTTCTTGCCGGTCTGAGGAAATGGAGAAAATTTTAAAGACCATTTAATACTGAAGAAACATTCTGGCTTGCGCAACCCTGTGTCAGAGTTGGGGCACTCAAATGGGGATATCCGGGAAAGAGTCACTTCCCTTGATTGGGACAGAGCTCGGAGCGGTGCCAAAAACAGGATTTTAAAGTGCTTTAAAGCAATAAGCAATATTGAAAGGCAGAAAAACCTCCTGATAGTTACAGTCAGATTTCAGTAGCATTGACTAAACAGTCCTAGATTAAAGAAATCTTTTACTATCGACGTGAAAAGGCAAGTCGCTTATATCATCACAGCCTGTTGCTACTTTAGATGTTTAAAGCCTGAATTATAACTCTGTCCGCACCGACGTATATCTGCGATATCAAAGCTTATCCCTCTTACAGTATAGCTCCCAAAAAGACGGCCAGAGCGCACATTGTTTTCATGGATCGCGGAGGTAGGAAGTGAGTCGAGGCATAAACAGAACTCACTTTGATGTAAAACGGTTTAGGCCTTCGCCGATATTATGATTCACTCAGTACCAACATGCTTGATTTCGTCACATTTGTAGTGCGAGTTATTGGGATATAGTGGAGTTGGGTGACAGGGAAAGCTTCTTTGAACATGCAGGTACTAAGATCAACCTTATTTTGCCTAGGCAGACGTCAGCGAGGAGCTCTAACAAAGATTTGAATGTGTCCTGCGTGTTGCATTATGTATTTACCTCTGCGCTACTGAGAAAGTCTCACGTCACTGCCCTTAGTCCCGCTGACAACAGAAACAAGCATATCACCAGCGCACATGAATGAAGCTTGTTCATGAATGTTAAATATGTTTTATGCGTGCATCTGAGAGCAGGTTTATTCACTTAATAAGGCCCTTTCCTACACTAGGAGAGCTCCGGCAGGAATTGCAGATCCACAGAAAGGCTCACGAAGTGAGAGAAATGCAAGCGTAGTGTGTAAAGGTCATCCACACATGGGTCTTCATTTCCTACAGCAGAGCAAAGACACAAAGAAGATCAATAACAAATTTATGTTTTATACTATATGAAATCGCATTTTATTTTTGGAGCTTTTCTGTCCCTTACGATGATTTTACAGGAAAAAAAAAAAAGTGTGTTATGAAAGTGTTTGTATATTTATTATGTATATGTAAATACAAGCATGTATAAATTCAGAAAACATGTTGTTTATATATTAATAAAATATTTCTATATAAATATTTTTAAAATTACTGTACGTGAATATTTATATAAATAATAAATACATATAGAACACACACACATAATGCATTTTATTTTTTGATGATATATATATATATATATATATATATATATATATATATATATATATATATATATATATATATATATAGAGAGAGAGAGAGAGAGAGAGAGAGAGAGAGAGAGAGAGAGAGAGAGAGAGAGATAGAGAGATAGAGAGATAGAGAGATAGAGAGATATAACAAGTCCATAGCTTATTTGACACATTTTTCAAAATGTGAAATATATCATTATAATCGTATCTCACACACATCTATCAAAATTTATATTTTACATATTATACCAAAATCCAACTGAAAATTAATAAAACCTTTATCAGATCTAGTACTAAATATTTTAATGAAGATGAAACCAACTTTGAAGAACATTTTTCATTTTCACTTTTTTCAACATTTTTCACAATTTTTGTAAAAGTTCCCCTATAATAGAAGATTCATTGTAATTCTCTTATGACACACACACACACACACACACACACACACACACACACACACACACAAGGGTGACATATTTATGTAGTGATGAATCAGGCTGTCTGCACCACCTGGTCTGTACCATACACGGATGAAACATGTCTGGCATTAATGAACTTTACTTTCTTAGACTAAAAGCATGTATAAAGGTTTTCCCTCAAGTTCATACAGGTGAAACGGAAGATTGGATATAACACACTGTTTTAATTACACACATAATCTATAACATTTAGAAAACAATAAAATATTTAAAAAATTGTAAATATATTTTGAACAACAAAACTTTTCGAAAGTCATGTTAAACAGTTTTTGTGAAATTATTTAGTATGAAAAGCATGTTTGTTTTTAATAAACAATACTTGTTTTGCCATTTTATTGTTGAATGTGAATAAATTCATTAGAAATTAATTTATCCATTAAAATCATTTTAATGTGCTGATTATGACAATTGATGACAATTCTTTGATAAATAGAATTTGTTAAAGAAACTAATCTGTAACATTGCAAATGCCTTTTATAATTCTAAATGTTACTTGTGTAGTGTGTGTATTCTACATGTCTCACCGTTTCAGAGGGCTCTGGTCTCTGCCTCTATCTTCCTCTCACCATGCGTGTCAGTGTCCGGGGGGCTGATTGTTTGCCGCACTGCAATCTCTGGCCCACCGCCATAAATACTTAACAAGTACTGCCACGTTTCTTCAGATATCTGCCCATAGTCTGCTCCTGCAAACCAGGACGTAGATAAAGAATTACATGCAAACACACACATATATGCGTGTCAGACACATTTTGAAACACAATATGAGTCACAGACATATCAATCTGACGTACATACCTTGTTTAAGCTGGATATGTCCGCCTTTCATTACAGCAATCTTGCTGTTGTCAATGGGGCCTGGCGGCTCTAATCCAGCAGAGAGAGAGAGAGAGAGAGAGAAAGAGGGGGGAAAAAAGACTTTTACGGTGCATAAGCAAACATGAAAATACACTTTGAAAATACTGAGGGTGGTCTTGGCAGAGCTAACAAGACGTCTCGCCCTTGGTTGAGTCGGTTGCCATGTCAGGCTGGTTAAAAACACTCAAAACAGTCAATGTTTTTAATGTGTTTCAGAGTTCACCGGAAAAAAAATTAAACTGTGTCATCATTTACTCATTCTTAACTCATTCAAATCAAGTCTGCATGTGCTGGAAATTGTGTGTGAACGCTCTCGACTATTTTGACGTAAAATACATGTGAAGGGCAACTCAAACAAGACAAAAAGTTTTTGATAGAATTGTTGTCAGTTGCTACTTGTTGCTTCATGCGAGTGAGAAAATTGGTTTTAGAAAGAGACTGCAGCTCATCAGGCCTTTGGACAACCCAATTATCCAGCCATCAGAGTTTGGAGATTATAAAAAAAAAAGTGTGCAAAAATTTATTATTTGCAATAAACGCTAATTTTCTACAAAAACAATATGATATGTCAATGTTGATTTCACTTTAAAAATGGTCAAATACAAATGAAACATGTCACTATTCATTTTGCTGCATATTACGTTTCGTGTTTCTTCAGATATGCATTACTCCGTTAGTATGAGATTGTACCGTTGTCTTTGCCCTTGACAAAGTTCTCCCATTCTCTAAACCACTGCATGCTGATACACAGGATGACCATAGGCGCTTCTTCAGCTTGAAACTCCTTATTTAACTATAGACAGCGAGAGAAAAAGAGAAACAGCGATTATCAAACTGCCTTGAACCGATCGGAGCATTTCAGCATTTGCCCGAATTGTACAATATGTAGCGATTAAATTGTTGTATTTTATGCGCTTCTTTCGAACAAGACCTCAAGATTTTTCCAAAGCTTTAAGACATGTCTGATTCAAAGCTGGTGTTTCATCTCACAGATGCTGCACTTCTGATAAGAAGCCTTGATCTGTCCAGCATGCAGTCTGCGTTTTATCAGTACTCTTGCTTTTGCGAGCACCAAACACTTCCAAGAACATCACGCTCCTTCCAAGAGGAGTTTCCACACCACGTTACATAAAAATGCTGTAGCTCTGAGGACATAACCTAGAAGAACAGTATATAAATATGATCGACGGTGAGGGTTGTGTTGATATGTAGCATCTCAATTTAAGTGGGCTACAATAGTCGGCAATGCTCCAGCTGGCAGACACTTGAAGTCATTCGTTCACCTTGATGAAGGTGTCTATTTCCAGTTTCCGCCTTTTGGCCAAAGTCTCGATCTCCACTTGGCAGATGGCACACACGTATAAGTGATTCACGGCCGGGCCTCCCCCAAACCTGTGAAAAAGTATGGTCAGTGAAAAGAGCAAACGCATAACTCAACGATGTTTACACCGGGCTGCTGGAGGAGTTCCTGACACATGACATGAGTTAAATCGACAGAACTCCATACGCGGTTTGTTCAGGGTTGGACTGAGCTTTTGTTGACTTCGCCAGATCGAAAGCTTAAAAGTCATCCCATATTCCACTAATTTGGTCATGAGGACTTCCTAAAGGTCAAAAATGTGCATTGCTACGCATGACTCACCTGTTGTAGAGATAGTCCCACACATTTTGGGGAAGGATCACAACCAGATCATCCACGTAATGGTACTTGGTAGGAGGGATTCCTGTATAAAACACACCTGAGTTACATTTTGCAGTAAGTGAAAAAGATGGATTGCTCATTATTTCACAATGTCAGTAGTTATCAACAGAGAACGCCACTAGGGGTCCTCAGCAAACTTCTAAAAAGGGCCTAAAAAGACTTGAAATTAAATGAAGATGCACAAAATTAAACTGCATCATATGTTTATTTGTTTTTATTACAGAAGAAGTACCAGAAGTATATATCTTAGCCTTTAGACGGCCCTTTGAATATCTCAGAAGAAGAGGGCCTTAAGAGTCAAAAGGTTTGAGAACCACACATAAAACGGTGGCTTAAATGTAATTACTAGTTCACATATGAGTCACCAAACTCGAGAAGAGCGAGAAAACAAACTTCAGCCACCACAGATAAACTTCTAAAAGGTAAATTTTCCACTGAGGGGGAAAAAAAGCTGTAAAAAGATGTGAAGTTGTGAAGACTGAAATCTTCTGATTTGAAAAGAAACACAAACATTTACACTATAAGACCTTGTCCTTATTTATTCTTTAATGTCACTAATGTCAGGCAAAAAAAAAAAAAAAAGAGAAAAATGTATAGTCTAAAATTCTGTTATTAATTACTCGCCTTCATGTTGCTCCAAACATGCTTTTTTCTCATAGCTACATAAGATGAAGGTTTAACCACTGATATCACATGCACTATTTTAACAACGTCCATACAGCCTTTCTAGGCCTTGAACGTTGTAGTTGTGTTGCTGTCTAAGCAGGGACAGAAAGCTCTCAGATTGCATCACAAATATCTTAATTTGAGTTCTGAACATGAACAAAGATCTTACGGATTTAGACATGAGGTAATAAATTATTTTTGTGTGCATTATCCTTTTAAATGATCCATATTGCACCAGCTATCTACCACATCCCGTAGCCAATAAATTGTTAACTTACTCGATGAAGTCAATTTATATTCACATTCAACTCTTTATTCTTGCACAGTACACAACCATAAGTCACTGTCCTTTACAGCAAGCTCAGCGGCTTATGGTGTAACACAAACCTTGATAAAAATAAATTAATATTTCCTAAATAAATGCACTTAAATTAGATATCTATGACAGTAATTGTGCGTGATTGTACCTCCGTGCTGACAGAGGAACGTGTGGTTGGTGATGGGTCCGGGCTCAGTAAATGTGTTGAACTTGTTGAGCCACTCTCTGGAGATGTAGAACTGCAGCAGACTGGGCTCCTTTAAATTAGCCAGAGCAACAACCTTCTGTCTTTCTCTCACGGATTCTTCACTGCTCTTCCTGAAACGGAAATACATCAAATTAAAAACATAAAATTACAGCCATTTTTGCTTTCAGGCCACATCATAAAACCAATTACAATAGACATTCTTAAAACCAATGCAATGCAAATTATTTTTTGTATTTTGCCATTCATTATGGTGCTCGGCAAGTCACTCCATAATGAATAAAAAAAGTATAATTAGGCTACTAGTAAAACTGCAGTCTTTCTTAAATTGATGTTAGGTATGTAACGGCGCACCATGAGCTGGTTAAAAATCAATACAAATATTTTAGAAATCAGTTGAAATGTTAAATGAATTGTGATTTTCTTTTCACCATGCCTCTGTATAATGCATATTAAGGTAGTGTTTATAAGAGCAGTGCTAAGATACAGGAAACCCTGTATCTATAAATAAGAGCTGTTCCATAAGCACCACCTGCTGTCAGAGAGTATTTGCATCTCATCCAGCCTGTCTCTTGATATTTTGTGCAGATGTTTTATGCATCACCATTTCACGAAGCTAAAGTCAGAGCATAACGTTTTTGCTTCAAAAAACGTATTTTTCAAAATGACTCTTTAATTTGGTGTATCTAAAACAGTGAAATAAAGGCATGGCGTGTGTTCTGCAGCATCTGAGTGAAAAGGAACATTGGTAGCAGACTAAATGACTGGGAAAAGTCATGAAAAAGCATTAATCAAGGCATAAAAAAAAGAAGCGTACCTGTAAAAGAGAACATACGCTTCAGCATTCTGCACTACCGTCTCATGAACTTCTGTTACATACTGATCGTCAAACTCGTACCACTGTCCATTGATCACATTCTGACAGTACGCTATATAATGACCACCTGTCGAACACACAAAAAAAAACAGCATTTCACTCAAATAAAACTACAAACGAACTAGTGTCTTAATTCTCGTCCTGGAAAAGCGCCAGCGATGAATGATCGCTCATTCAGATGTCACAATCTCAAAGCTTCTTCTGCAATTATATTTACATAGAAGTAACTTACTCCCAGCTGTGCCGTGATGACAGATGACAGACAGTAGATCGTAGGTAGTAATCTGAGATGGGCTCTCCTTAGCCAAGAAGGGCTTAAGATCCAAACCCTCCAATGGGAACGACACATGGCTGTTTATCTTGAATGAGTACATAACTTCATGCCTAAAACGCTTCAGGTGAATGCACAGTATCTGAAAAGTAAATGACAGACAAACAAACTAACTAGAAATACAAGCTGCATTGAAAAGAGCAGCAAACGAGCGAACCTACGAACGTACTTACTTCTGGCAGACGCAGAACTTTACAATATTTCACACCATTTCGCAACCTGGGAAAGTAGAGCAGAATAAATAAGCCCACGTTTCGTGAATTAAACATGCAGACGACAGCTACGGCGGGATTGCGGTTGTAAAAGCATAAGTACTATTTAAATTAGGCTATTAAATATTTACATGGTAAAAAGCAACCACTTTACAGTTTTCGGGGATCTTACTTTTTACATCTCTCACAGCTGTACATGTTGTCTCCTGTACGGCAGAAAGAAAGTAAACATCAACCAAGGTTTGACGAGCGGCGGAAAGGGAATATCTTTTTTTTCCCCCCTTGTTACCCATCTCAGATTGCACATTGAGAAATGTCAAACACGACGCGCTTACCTTTCAGCTCATCAGCAGCAAAGAAGGCAGCCAGGCAGTCCTCCAGCGTTACCATCGGGCCCCAAAACCAACTGGGAATACACGACACTACAAACCTGCATAAACACACACAGTGTCTGCTTTCAGGGCAATTTGTGTATTTTTTACATTCAGCTTTTAGGCAACAGGTAACAGTAAAGACTATGTTGTTCAAAAAAAAACATTGACCAGTTAAGAATATTCAGACAAGACGAGTTTTACAGGGGGTCATTAGAAAAATGTACTTTGAGAGTTTAATCTCATCCAGATCTGCCACATCAGTTTTTCCTCACACGACCTTTGTAATAATTGCAGAGCAAATCACCTACTGTTTGTTTTTTAGCAAACTTAGTGGTCCTCCGAGTAAACTAATCCCGTCTGAATGAGAATGGCTGTGATTGCTGACATTTCCTTGTATTTCTCCCAACTAATTTATCGTACACGTGTATTTTTGATACACAATAATAAAATTAACCGACAGATCACGCATTTCTTAACACTAGCTACTGTGATATCAAATGTCGGATTAACATTACTACCCTTCCTTTATGTACCTTTATAAAAACTTAACATGGTTTTACTTGTAATAAACCAACCACAAATTAACCATGATTTTTCTATACTAGCTATATAGCTTCACCATGGTATTACAGTCAAACTTTGGTTATACTATCAATCCAATACACGCATGAATCTATAGTTTATTACCGTCTCTGTTATGAACATGGAGATTAGTCCCGTCCAAATTGGCACATGAAAATTGCATCAGGTGACAAGCATTTAAACTCATACGTAGGGCATTAAAATGATTACTAAAGGATAACGTGGCACGGACTTGAAAATATTTCACTGTATATTTGATTCGACAAATATGGTCATCTTAACTTTTGTGGAATTTACTTATTGCCAAAGACCTACTCGGCTCTTTCAGCATATTTCTTGATCCTTCTCTGCCGAATCGCTCTCTCACTATACCTTCGTATAGAATCCATGATGTAGGAGATCCAGCCCTGGGTGGCGTAGCCTTCTGCGCAGACACCAGCTTTAACAGGAGCGCTCTGGTGGATGGAGGAATGGAGTTTGACCAAATCCTCTTTACCCGGAATAGGCAAAGAGAGGTCCTGAAAGGTCTCCACAGTCGTTGAAACCTAAAAAGGCAGGTATTTTCTTTGAAACGTAGCTCTTACGGCAGTCTCACACGTACCGTTTTCTTTAAACGTATCCATTCTACGGTTATGTAACATTTGGCTTATGTGATAAGTACGCTGTTCATGCAGCTATACATGTACAGTGTTCTTCTAGAAGCGATATGAATTGAAAGCGCATCATGCAAGAAGAAGATTTAAGTCTAATCAAAGTGAATTGATGCTTAGCGCCCTCTAGAGACAGAAAAACTCCTTCCTCACCCTGTCACATGTCAAACACTGAACAAGACTCAGAATGGATCCGTCAAAAATATCTGAAATAACACTGCGGAAACGGGACTGCTTCTTCTTCTTGGTGCTCAGGAGCATCTGAGCTACAGGACAAACAATCATGACGGTTATTCAGAGCAAAGCAGAGCACAAGCGTTTTTAACATCTGTGCTGCATTTAGCTATAAGAGAGAAGAAAACCTTTCTTGAAAGTATAAGTGGGTCCAGCTCTGAGGGGGCTGGATCTCGGTGGGCTGCTGGAGAGTCTGGAGTGAAGTTCCTGCACGCTGTGAGCAGGGCTGCAGGGACGAGACGATGAACAATGCATGGAGGCTTCATTATCGGGTTCTGCAAGAAAAAGAGAGATCAGGAATTGAGAAAATTTAGATATTTTTAAGAATAATATTCACATTCATAAACTTGGGGGTTAGCAAGATTAATACTTTTGTGCAGCGAATATTTGAATTAAGCGACAGAAAAAAAAAAGATTTGAGCTTTCTTTTCATTCAAGAATCCTAAAAAAGACATCAAAACCTCAAGCAGCCCAAATTAAGGATTTTTTGACATTTCTGAAAGAGTAATAGCTGCTGAAAGTTCAACTTTGCCATCACAGGAATACGTTTAAAGGTCCGGTATGTAGGATTTTGACTCTACTTAAGCATAAAAATACTATAATGCGTTTGCAGATATTTAAGAAACATGCTAAGTCAACATACTTGAAAAACAATGCTACAGTCAGTTATTCTCCTTTGAAAATGTGCGTTCCGGCCCGGAATATCGGCTTCTGTTTTGGTTTGTGAAACCCGCCCACCGCCAGTTTACCCAATCAATTTTCGGAATCACGGGTTGCCAGTTGGCAGAAAACACAGCGTATTTCATTTCAGCCATGGAAGCTGGCAAATGAAAGGGGTCCAGCAGGAATCTGGCAACTTGCATGTGCGTCAAGTCTGAGTAAGAGGAGCCAGGTGAAAAAAAACGGTCACCAATATTTTGAATTTGGACTGCAATACCTTGTTCAACCACTCGGTGTCAAGCCTATACTTAAAATAGAGAACAGATTCTAATAATTGTAATAACATTTCACAATATCACTCTTTTTGCAGTCTTAGTGGAATTCTTTCCTAACCCTAACCCTAACGCACACTTAAAATAAAAAAAAATGTAAGGGTAGTGTAAGGGGTCGTTTGAAAGTTTTGTCTGTTCATTTATTCATTTACACATTTTAGGGACTCAAAATGTAAAATTTTGTAAAGTGCAAGTTTTTGAAAACAATCATCTTTGTACCCGTGTAAACATTCAATACGGGACTCTTTGAAAACAGTGACGCCATGCGCATGAGTACTATGTGTTACGTATGTAGGAATGTACACACAAGCACACAAAGAAACCCAACAGTGGTCGAGTACATGGTAATGTTAGCGCTGTTGCTGCTCAAGAGTCTGTTAACGTAGCTAAAGCTGCTATTGCTACGACTGAGGAGTAGAGTAACAGTCTGTGTGATAGGTTCCCCACAGGTTCTCTTTACTAACAAGGTGTCAGCGTCGACTACCGGCCTGGCTTGTGTAATACATCGCTTTTGGCGGTTTTCGCAGATAAGTGTAAATGCAAATCGTTTTGAAAATGCAGTTGTGCATATGCGAAACACCTTTTTTAAAACGCAAGGTAAAAACTTTTACATTTTAGACTACATTGTTGTCATGTAAACATGGCCTAATACACTAGTGCATTTTTGGTTTTAAAAAGTATAGCTTTTGCTATAGTTACGCTTATCGTTCACACTAATCACATGCGTTTTCGAAGTCGAAAAAGGAGCCTTTTGAGAAATACGGTGTTCGCCATCTAAATAATTGGCAACCCTGTACATATCAATGGTTGTACCTGCATAAATGGTCATGTGACATGCATTTTAGGTTGTGAAGTGTAAATGCACATTGTTTATATGGAGGATCATTTTCATTCTAAAATGCCATTTTAAAACAAAATGCATTGTAAATGGGGACTTAGAGTATAAGAACATCATACCTGTATTTCCTGGTGCCGGCGTATGTGTGGTTGTAGTTGTTGTCTCGGTTTCTCTCTCTGCCTGTCCCTCTTGTGTAGTCGTGTCCACATCTGCATCCTCATCCAATTCCCGTGTCCTCTCTTCTCCTCTCCTCTCCTTCAGTCTCTCTTTCTCCGAGATTACTCCATTTCCTCTCACTCCCACACATTCATCTTGGATGAGCAGCTCTGCTTCTCCTCCCGCTCTCTCTGCGTCTCCTCTCTCGCTTCCTGATCCAGAGTCACACGACAGGAACTCATCCTCAGAAGGGCTTCGGTCTCCATCGACATGGCTACGGCTGTCAAGGTTGTGGTCGGGCTCGACATCGGAGATCGCACCGCTGCAGTCGGCCAAAGGCTCCTTCAGCTCCTCGTGAAGTTGGTCCATCAGACATCGCAAAAACTCCTGAGTGTCCTAAAAAAAAAAGGCAGAAGCAAAGAGCATGTACTTAACAAAATACTAAGGGGCTTATATGATAGCATTGCAATCTGCATAATAATCTCCATATTGGTGTTGTTATTGTTAACTTAAACTGAAATATTAAAATAGTTTTGGTCAATTGAAAAAGCTGAAATGAAATATAAATGTTAGATAATATATGTGGGTCAAAGACGAAAAAGGGCAAGAAAACAATAAGCAAATTTAAACCAAAATAAAATTGCTGCTTTAGCTGTTGTTGTTTTTCCCCTAAATATTAAAAAGTTTTCTGTTTCATTTAATTGCAATATAGTTTTTTGTTTTTCTGAGCAATAAATAAATATCATATATTTTTCCCTGATTTACAGACAACACCCATTAAAATGTTATTCAGTGTAACAGTTTGTTATTTACAACAAAAATCAACTTTTGACATTTTAAAAAGACTAATTACTTTCACTTTAAATACTAATTAGTTGTAATTTTACATTTTATCAAATTTGCCACTATCCTAGAACTTTTTACTAATTTAAAAACACAATAAAAATGAATTATGCTCACTTATACTTTTACATATTTCAAGAATAAGCGTGTTGTTTGAATTTCTACATAAATATTGTGTTACACTGAAGGACAATGTAGCATTACTTCAACCAAATGTTGTACCAAAAATGTATTTAAAATCTTAAAAGCAGACACTATCGCTCATGCTTCATGCTTTTGGACATAAAATCGCTTTTGTAAAATTTCTGTGAAACATCTTAACACTTAAAAGTGAAGAAAAAAAAAGGGAAAAGATATTGTAAACATGGCAAATGATCTTGATAAAATATTATACGTTTATGTGGAATTATTGAAAATACAGAAATAAGAAATTTATCATATAATGTATATGTATATGTAATCAAATATGCAAACGTAATATAAAATGACAAAAGCACCTAACAAAATAAGTAAACTTAAATATCAAAATAAATGCTCATGTAAAATATCAACAATTGCTATAATAATAATAATAATAATGATATATTAAAAATACTTATATGACCCTGCTTTACCTGTTGAGCGTAGCCACGAAACATGGGGTTCACCAGTTTGATTCCATGAAACAGACTAGTGGGCACAACATAACTTGGCCTTGACAGAGTTAAAAAGAAACCAACAAAAAAACGATAAGATTCAGATAATCTGGACCGAGCTCAATAGATTAGGATCGAGTTAGCTAGAACTGGCCAGGTCTAGGTATCAGTTTGGCAAGTCAGTACTTGTTACCGTTTCTTGTGCCAGAGCTCAGAGATAAGCTTCTGATAGCTTTTACACAACGCCGGCTTCTTATCCGTACGGACCAAACCAGTGCAATCCAGGAAAAACTGAGTCAAAGGAGGACTGGAGAGAGAAATAGAAAGAAACGGGAAAACACTTATAAATTAAGAGGCACTAAAACACTAAAAAAATAAACCAGTGAAATCACTCAATGTGAATTATGCTCATTTCTGCTTCACGAGTCGTGAGCTCACCAGTTGGAGAGGGCCTGCAGCGCAGCGTTCATGTAACAGGAGTTCCCAATGTTCTTCATCCCGGTGAGACCTTTGACATGTGGAAAAAATCTTTACAGTCACACGTACCCACTGACAATAAGATCATTAAATCGTATTTCAAAATACTGCTGCTTTAGCTTAAATTTGTTTTGTTTTTCAGTCAAATAAATGAGGATAATGGTCTTTTTATACCTCTAGGTTTGAGTTCATCCTCCTCAGATTCTGAGCCTTCCTCATCCGCCACTGCAATAGGCACTGCTTTTAACGGGTGGCATGCTGTCTGGGGAAGACGATCCTTTGGAGATTAAAAACCAAGATGATTACGTTTAGTGTATTGTATATATGTGCTCATCTAAACGAGATCATAGGACTGATATTAACAATACAGGAGACACAGCCAACCTCGACCGGAAGGATCTATCTCAAATCATATTTACACAGATAAAAGTGCACATTTCTTTGAGACGTTTCGAATAATCTGACGACTTTACCTGTTCGTGTGGTTTGCAGCGGTGAGCTAATGATACAGGAGCAACAGGCTTCGGTTCCAGAAACACCTCCCTCTCACAGACATAACACCACACCCTGAACGTGGTCAGGTTTACCGTCAGGTTGTGTTTTTTGGCCTGGAAAAAAGTAAAAGCAAGATGCGAACGTGTACAAAAGCACAACCGATGACGGAACAAAACACCGGGGGAACGGATCTGAAAAACTGAACGAATGAGAACGTCACCTGTGCATGTATGGTGCTGTGATCGGAATACGATTCTCCACAGCCTACATAGGAACAGTCACACTGCGAGGAAAGCGGGACAAAGAGAGAAATAATGGACATTTAGTCCTTTGCCGGACGCTTTTTTCCAAAGCTACTTGACAAAGTAGAAGCAACACGAAAAGGCTCCTCACCTGTAGACAGGCCCAGAGATTGGGTCCACCTACTCCACATGACTGGCATGTGCCCTTGAGTTAAGAAGAAGCGATAAAATTCAATACGCAGGACTCACAACACACTTAAGACGTAAATATCGGCTAAAGCGATTCTAACCTTTGATTTCTGAATCAGTTCCTCCTTAGTAACTTCTCCAATAGAGTCCAAGTGAGGACAGAGATCCCCGCTGTCAGTCATCTTGATTTTTTTTTTTACCTCAGGCTGTTACAAAGAACACTTTGATACTACTGGTACAGCATCAGTACAATAAACATAAAAAAGAATTACATAATCTACTTAGTGCTTTAAAAATCGCATTACTTTTTTGTTTTTCTGTGGTGAATAATAAGAAATGCGCTTCACATGCTTTCATTCTATGCAAAGTAAAAAAAAAACTGTTCTGTGCATTTACAAAAATTCACACGTTTGGAAAGTATCTACTGACAGAATTTTCTTTTTTTTTTATTGAACATGTCCCTTCAAGTAATGTACTGAGAGTCTCGGTATAAGCATAAAAACATTTGCCATCGTTAAACGCGTTAACAATAATGGAAGAGTAAGCGAATTGTATCTCGAAGCGAAACTCTCAGGAGCCCAAAACTGCTGTTTCATGCGCCTGGCGCGGCTGGGAAGGATGCATTCACCCCGCATCACCTCGTCTACTGTTACAGTGTAGTAATGCACCATAAAGATGTGTCGATCCGTGAAGCTATTACTTGCTTAAGTAAAGTAGCTTAAACAGACACCCGAAAAGTGGTAAACAATAATAATGATATGAATCGACCGCACCGTTTGCTTGAATTTAAAAGAAAAAGAACCTCAAAAGAAACGATATCTTGCTGCGTCTACGGTTCCTGTAACTTAGGCGTCGTCGTCGGCCGCCTAAAAGCCGTTTAACATCACGACTTTACAGAATAAACAGGCCATATTTCCACTCGGGCTCCAAGAGACTATTCATACGCCGAGTCGACATGATATAATCTGAGCGAATAAAACAGTGACACTCCGCTTCGGCCGAAGGAGAGATAAGAAAGAACATTTACCTGTCAGACAGAGACAAAAATAGCGCTCGTAGATGATCATTTTGGGCCGGTCGGTGGTGTTTTTAACAGTGGTGGGTAGAAGTGCACTAAGCAGCATCCATACTGAATACAGCACGAGCGTGCGTCACCGCTTTGACAAGAGCCAATGAAAGCTTCGAGTTCTTTCATCTGAACAAAAAATATTTTTAATTTGCTCAGACCAGCACGGCGTGTGTGCCGTTTGATTTGGGAGTTGTTGTTTTTAATTGTTTTATTATTATTTTGAATTCGTTTTTTTCTCTCGTTCGTCATATAAGTAGCCGATCCCGAACCAGTCTCTTCGTCCCCATTAGTCGCTTTACGCCGTTGAACGGAAAACACGCGAGCTGACCCCAGATCAGCTGCTACGACCGTTATTGTGACGTCGGCGGAAGTTTCGGGAAACGCGAGAAAAGAAGCGGTCCGTCGATGAACGCGGACCGCCGACGTTGCGTACAGACTGTGAAAAATAAACGTTAAATAATTCGAGTGTTTTGTTTTTTTTAAATCATGCCGCCAGGTAAGAATTTTAGGAGGAGGAAGGAGGAATCGTCCGACGAGGAAGACGATGAGACAAAAGCCGTGGTCAGGTAGTGTTTTTCACGTTAAGGCCGAATAAAGTAACGCGAACGTGTCTGTGGAAGTTTGTGTCCAATTTTTTCAGAGACCACAAGATCCAGACGCCTGTTTAAATGCGAGAGTGCGTTTAAATATGTTCAATTTTAAACATGTTTTTAAAGGTCCAAATTGGATGAAGCCAAGGAGCTCCAAAATTTACGAAGAAGGCAGCATGGAGTAAGGTGAGTCTATTTACAATGCTATTTACAAGTGTGTGTGATTTCCAAGTTTTAAAGCAATGTATGTAATCATGCTCTGGAATAATAATGCTGCCTTTTACTCTGCTTCTTCAGCATTGCAACGTTACTTGTTGGGGAGAAGCTTCCTTTGGAGGCTGAGCTTGAGGTACATTTTTAAAGCAAACTACATGACAGTGATGGTCTTGCAGTGTTACTGTAAATGTGATTTAAGGGGTAAAACACTGTCACTGCGTTTTGTGCATTAGGACGACCCGTTCAAACTGAAGACCGGAGGTGTCGTCGACATGAAGAAAGTAAAAGACAGAAATCGAGACATGTAAGTGATATTATGGAGCCATGTTTGTTATTTAAACTTTTTTTCTGTATTTTAAATTGAAATAATTAACACGTCCTCCCCACTTATAGGACAGCAGACGAAAATGACCTGAATCTTGGTACCTCCTTTTCTGCTGAGACTAACAGACGAGATGAAGATGCAGACATGTGAGTGCAGACCATCAATATTCTTTGTCATTGTAAATTATGCAAATTTTTATGTTGTCAATCAATTTTGCGTGCATTTACATGTTTATATCCTCTCGCTCCTTATATGCTTTTTCCTTCAGGATGAAGTACATCGAGACCGAATTAAAGAAAAAGAAAGGCATGGTGGAGGCGGAAGAGCTGAAGGTGAAGGTGAAGAATCCAGAGGACCTCCTGTATGAGCTTCCAGAAAGCATCCGTGTCAGTTCTGCCAAAAAGACAGAAGAGATGTTGTCCAATCAGATGCTGAGTGGAATCCCGGAGGTGGATCTGGGGATAGAGTAAGTTAAAAAAAAAAAAAAAAAAAACTAATTCAAAGATTTTTATCTTTGCTCACATCAGACATGTTTCTTTATACTCCACCTAGCTATGGATGTCACCTTCAAAACCTTTTTTCCCTTTCTGATCAGTGCAAAAATAAAGAACATCATCAGTACAGAAGAAGCAAAAGCAAAGCTACTTGCTGAGCAGAGGAATAAAAAGAAGGACAGCGGGACCTCTTTTGTTCCCACCAACATTGCTGTGAATTACGTCCAGCATAATCGCTGTAAGTGCACAAGTATTTATGAACTACCAAGCACGTGCCTGGTGCTCATGAATCAAGAAGTTTGTCTCCATAATTTAGGACAAAGATTAACGTTCTGTGTATATTCTATTTCTAGTTTATCACGAGGATGTAAACGCTCCCCAGAGACGACACAGAGAAGAACCCAAAGCCAGGCCACTACGAGTAGGAGACACTGAGAAGCCAGTAGCTGAGAGTAAGAGCACATCTTATTTTGCTAAATAACACTTAGAACCGCTTTTCTTGGATTTATATTAAAGTTTACGCTGCTTCTCGTCTTCCAGCTTCACCACCCAATTATCGCAAGAGGCCAAATAACGAGAAGGCCACTGATGACTACCACTATGAGAAATTCAAGAAGATGAACCGGCGATATTAAACCTCCACCATCACTTTTTTTTTTCCCGTGAATGAAAGATGTAAATATTTTTACTGTATTTAAGTGTTCATAGTTTGCATGCAGTCATAAACATTTTACAATAAAACTCCCCCCAAAACACTTAATCTTTGCAAATTTTATAAAACGGAACATTGTGTCCAGTGCAGCATGTTAAAGCATTATTATGTGCGCGTTTCGGTCTATAGAACGATCCGTTCAACAGAATTGATTTGTGACTTGATATTAATGAAACTTTGTTTTATTAAAGGTTATTTTTATTCTACAGACTTTGCTAACGAAATAAAGTAATATTATAACCTCTATTAGAGTTACAACATATTTCCTTCCCTCTTGGTTTTTGCTTGGATGTCCTTTAACTACATATATAGGAAAGGTTATCCTAAGGTACCACAGCAACAAAAATATATACATGTAAATGAAAAAAAAAAAAAGAACAGTTCCTTGGCAGTCACATTTTGAAGAGCATCACAGTGCACGTATACTATGAAACATACAATGAAATTAACAGTGCATTTTGTTACTTAAATAGAGGAGCTATGCAGCATGATTACAGAGAGGTCTCATTTTCTTTCAGCATTCAAAACGCCACTTAATTTGTATTTTTTGCAGATCAATGAATGTATATCACAGCTGTAATTGTACTCAAAGAGACGTTAAATTTAACCTATAAACAGAAACAAACACTTCATTATTCCAATGTAGCAGTTGTGCAGGAATTCACAGAAACGTTCTCAGCATTAAATCAGTGTCATTTTTGCAGGACAAAATCAAATCCTCAATTCAAGTAGTTGACTATATTTGCAGTCTGCAGCTGGAGGTTTAAGATGGGGCCTTATATAACGGCAAATAGCTTAGCTGTGGAATCTAACTGGTCTGAAGGAAGCCACCGGTATTTCATGACTGCTCGCTAGTGCTGCTGCCGTGGCTGTTTAGGTGACACTGCGTGGACTCCTGGGTCCCCAAGTGGTCTGAATCCTCTGGGTTGGCACACGAGGGATCAGAGGTCGTCTCAGGGGACCCCCAACTGTCCTGCCGATGAAAGGCCTCACAAAGTGGCAACTCAACACCATCCCACTGTCCACAGCTAGAAATGTTATACACACACACGTTACACACAAACTAACATTTCTTCTGTCCACTTCTGCCTAAAAACACCCAATAACCCATTAGGAGTGTATATGAATAATGTTCAACGTTCATTCACTCATTATAAAACACACACAACATATTAAGGTACTGGGAAAGAAAGCACAAGCAGGGAAAGGAAGTTGTGAAAAGAATTGCTACTGACATGACTGGAATCGTGTGGTCACATGACATTTCTCCTTGCCGTCTTTCTATACATTTAACAGATAAGAGTGGAGTCTGATAATAAAACTGCTCAACAGATGAAAAGCAAAAGGCTGTAAGCAGCAGAGAATTTAGATTATGCACTCAGCAGAGGCAGAAAAAAAATTTCCAAATCAGAGGTGAGCAAATAATAGATCAGACACTAAATGTACTCTATTTTATCTCTGGTTTATTTATGAAATTTGAAATGACCAGTTGGTTTGTGGAAAAAAAAAAGAAAACTGACAAATATTCTGACACATTTCAAACAGGCACTAATGTGACCAACACCGTTTCTGCTTAAAATGTCACCACAAAGAAACACAGTGTAGTGCAATTCACTCCATAAATGATAAATATTACATTTTGAACATGACATATGTTACTCAAAGCTAAATATTTTCCCAGTTTACACAAACTTTGAGTAGTTTAACAGAGAGAGGAAAAAAAATGAATATAATAGAAACCTCCCAAAATTAATGTTGCTTGACATTTGATTTTCCGTTTTTTGAATGATTGTCTTAAGCTAAATTAATGTGATTCTTTTAAGTAAGTAATTTTTACAATACGCACAGCACCCTATATTATTTTTTCTAAAGTGCTTTAAATTTCGAAGCACATCACTGAGTTCAGGCATCCAAAATGAATGTGCTCAGTCCAATATCAAATGGTACATTGTCCTTTAGATTTTTTTTTTTTTAATTCTTTCCAGAATTATTTCCAAAATGTCTCCTCTCATATAAATATTAATGTTTATACCGGTGTGCTTCAAAGACAGCTTGAATTGATTTAAAACCTCAGAATATCATACTAATGTCATAAAAATTAAACCCAAACAGCACCACTAATAAGACTAAATACACATCCTGATTGCAAGTAAATATTCTTAAACAATCATTTAAGGCACCTGGAAGGGAAATATTTACACGCACTTATACTCGTATAACAGATCGGTCTTCTTGTGCAAAATCAGTTATACTGAAAGTGCTTGATAATGTCTTTGGTGTGACTACAGTATGAATGGATATGACAATATGGATGGATTTTGCTATATGTTTGCCATATTAAAAGCATGTCTGGTTTGTTAGAATTATGACGAGCGGAATAAAACTCTAAATTACTACATGACCGAACTGGATCAAAAGAGAATGTACTCTTTCTTTAGTCATTGTATTAACTGCAAGAATGGCCACTCTTATTAAGGCACAGTGGTATGATACGATTGCATATGGGTGACCAACATGGCATGGTGTAATTAAAACAAACAGCAAACCAACATGGCTAGATGATGATATTTTAGTAAAATGAAAACCGGTCGGAGCCCATAAAAGGTTGTGCAAGTTAAAAATACCTTTAGCTCCATAAATCGCCCTGTGTTATGTTCTTATGATGCACATATGCGTCGTATTTATGGTGTTGGTGAGCAAGGGAATGCAGAGGTGACTGCACACGTTTGGGATCACTGGTCTATTTGTACCTGGAGGAGTAATACTCTTCCTCGAGCTCATACAGGTCGATGGCGATCTCATCACGCAGGGAGATGAGCTTCTTGTCGCACTCTTCCTGCAGCGTGCGCAGCTGCTGGTTGCGGAGACTGATGGCCTCGTTGACCGAGGGGAAGTCATTCAGGATGAGGAACTGCTTCAGGTCTGAGACGAGCTTCATGAGAGACTCTCCCGCGCGCACCTGAGACACATCAAACACGGAAACGTCATCCAAAAGTCAAATGCGTCCGTTCGCTGTCGTGCTAACGCTGTAGGTCTTACGATGTTGGCAGCTCGCACGTGCATTTCGTAGTGGTCCTGCTCAGCTTGTGTCGCCCTGGAAACCTGAGTCTCATCTTCCACCTGGTAGATGAGATGATCAGATTATAGTCCTTGTGAAATTACTATGAATGTCGCATAGCCATAGCAAAACGCACGCATACATACCTTTGCTGTTTTGATTATTTCCGTGAAATTGTCTAGAATTGACCTGATGTCATCTTTGAGTCTTTTATTGTAGTTCTGCAGAAGAGTTTCTTTGCTTTGTGGGAGTACTCTCTGTGTAGCCATAACAGCGCTCTTCAGTCTCACTCGACTCAGTGCTAAATGATCAGAAACAAGACTTTACTGTTAGCACTACTACTAATTATTTTTCATTTTAACAGCTACTAAATACACAATAAACAACTTTTCATGCCCCTAACTGCAGCCACGGGCTTTTTGTAAAAGTGCTTTATTAATACCGGTTGATACTTTAAGAGATTTAGCAGTAACGAATCCTAGGTAGATTGTTTTTGCTCCAATACTACTATTTTTATTTTAATCTTTGGTCTAAACGTAGCTCGTTGTGGCGACGCATCTTTTTTTAGCAACTCTATGTGAAAATGCTCGTTTTACGAAACGCATAAAAACGAAAAGCATGGAGAATAAACACTAGTTGATGCGTTTGCCGACAACAACCGACGTTTCGCTTTTCTCAGGCGCTAAAGCTAAACTCAAACAGCGCGCGCGGGTTTCTGTTGCTATGCTCCACGCGTGAAAAATTAATGAAGTAAAAACGCTATTGTTGTTACTAATTAACCGCAAGCTCGTTAAAATCGCTACTCACGACAAGCATTCTCTGATCGTTTCTTCAAATAAACACGAGCCTCCCGCTTTTGTTCTGTCGCGTGCGGATGGCGTCATCACCAACCGTCGCGGTAGTTATATTTCCCACAATCCTTTTCTTCTTCCTTTCCGTCTGAACCAACATGGTGAGTGTTCGAAGGTTTTGACTGGGAAGCCTTAGCTTTTTTAAAATCCTTAAGCATCCTCTCTTGTAATGTGTTCGAGGACTCGCGAAATGTCGGTTATGGCGAATAAAACACCAACGCTTGCTCTCTGAAGGAAAATTGCACTCATTTGCGTAATTTAGAGGAAGAATTGAGGGAACTTTTGTGATCTGTGTAGTGTCTGCTTACTGTCAGCGCTGACTCCTCGAGTTGTGGCGCCGTCCGGCCGTAAGCTGTGAAATGTTATCAGTGGCTTTAATTCGAACTCCCTTGACTAGACATATTTGTATATTTTTACTATTATGAGAACTTCACCATGGGTTCCAACCCGAATGCTAACCTGTTAGCTGGCTTGTTTGTAGGCCGAAATGAATCGGATTGGACCGCTAGTGCTTAACGTGCTGCTGTTGTACGCTATTGCACAGCTGTTAGTCAGTTAAATATATTCTGACTATATATATAGTGAAAATGTGATGCTGCTGAATAAGTTTGTATCTTTGAGATGCTAAATTGACTCGTAAGTTAGTGTATTGGCTTTTGCAGTGATGTCTTGAATTTCTTCACCTGAACTTTTTTGTAGAACACCTTTTCAAAACTGAGCATTAGCCAAGAAATGAAAATTTCTGATGAATCTTTCTGCGCCTTTCGGATCATCTCATGAAGTGTTATGCATTTCTTCACAGCCTAAGGGAAAAAAGGCTAAGGGGAAGAAGGTGGCACCAGCCCCTTCAGTGGCCAAGAAGCATGAGGCCAAGAAAGTCGTGAATCCCCTGTTTGAGAAGAGGCCCAAGAACTTTGGCATTGGTGAGTAATGACCAAACCACAGATTGATAGCGTAACTTTTTAAAGCGCAGATGATGTTTTTGAATATTTGCTATCTTAACAGCATTGAAGACAACTCCACCAAGATCGCTGATGCACTTATGTCAGGAAACCAACTTGCAGTTTGTTGACCCTAATGCAACTTAAAGTCATGCACTTTAATTTCCAGGTCAAGACATCCAGCCGAAGAGGGATCTGACCCAATTCGTGAAATGGCCACGTTACGTCCGGCTGCAGCGCCAGCGGGCCATCCTCTATAAGCGTCTGAAGGTTCCCCCTGCAATCAACCAGTTCTCCCAGGCTCTGGACCGCCAGACCGGTGAGCTATTCACTTTAGACTTTCTGGGGCTTTCATACAATGCTCGTAGAGTTCGATTCATAATGGGTTTTAATGATATCCATAGTGAGCTTTAAATCAATAACATGAACATAAATTTTCCAATGCTAATATTGTAATTGTTGAGAATATTGACTGACCTCTAAATACTTCAGACTTTTAATGTGCAGATGATGTGACAGAATATTTGCTATCTGACTGATCAGTGCAGACAGTTTCCACCAAGATCACTGATGCACTTTTGTACATTATTGCTAATTCAGTTTGGTTTTTGTAAAATTAATGACTAGTTTAAGTCTTTGAGGTCCTGGAATTCTGGTTGTTTAAGAGCTGATTTGGGACGTTAAAATCTTTCTGCAGCTACCCAGCTGTTCAAGCTGGCCCACAAGTACAGGCCCGAGACCAAGCATGAGAAGAAACGGAGACTGCTGGCTCGTGCTGAACAGAAGGCTGCTGGAAAAGGCGACCAGCCCACCAAGAGGCCACCAGTCCTCCGCGCAGGTGGGTCTTTTTAGTCTTCTCTGATTTTAATTTCTGGAGTTAAGAGTTGCATTCTCAGTTCTTAACCTTTTTTAGGCCCATTCTTCTTTTTTTTTTTTTACTTGCCTAGACGAGTGTTAACACTTGTTCCTTCTCAGGTGTGAACACAGTAACCACACTAGTGGAGAGCAAGAAGGCACAGCTGGTCGTTATCGCTCACGATGTGGATCCCATTGAGGTGAGTCTTCCTCCAGGATACAAGCATCTTGTTGAATCTCATTGTGGTTGTCTGCAATGATGTCTTGAATTTCTTCACCTGAATTCAAACTGAAGATTAAAAACACGAGCTTTTTAACACTGAGCAACAACCACTTACTGAAGAATTTCTGTAATTGTTCAGCATTTTCTGCTTTGGTTTCAGCAGTTTATCAAAATGCTGAATCTGAGGTCTATACATAATTGACTTCTTCCACTTGCAGCTGGTGGTGTTCCTGCCTGCTTTGTGCCGTAAGATGGGTGTCCCCTACTGCATCGTCAAGGGCAAGGCTAGACTGGGCAGACTAGTGCACAGAAAGACCTGCACCTCTCTTGCCTTCACACAGACCAACCCGTGAGTAAAACACTCCCTCCTGTTTCTTTCCTGCACTGCAAATCCTGAGGCTATGATGTGTGAATTTCTTCAACTGAACAACCATGTGGTTTTAAATGAGCTTTTTAACCCTGAGCACAATGATTTGCAGTTTGATTTCATGATTCGGCATTACAAACACACGGCATGCGTTTTATAACCTTTTTGTTTTTGTTCCTCCTTCAGTGAAGACAAGGCAGCTCTTGCTAAGCTGGTGGAGGCCATCAAGACCAACTACAATGACAGATACGAGGAGGTCAGTTTTATTGCCTGTAGTGCCGATCGGTTCACTTTTATACAGTCTTGTAATTTTAATGTTCTCCCGTTTCAATTCTCTCTGTTCAGATCCGTCGTCACTGGGGAGGCAATGTCCTGGGTCCCAAGTCGACTGCTCGCATTGCTAAACTTGAGAAAGCAAAGGCCAAGGAGCTGGCTACTAAACTGGGTTGAGCTGTCTTGTTTAATAATAAAAAATTATCCCACAAAGTGGCTGGAGTTTGACTTTTTTTTTTTTTTTTTTTTTTTTTTAAATATACATTCAAAAGCCTCCCTATTGTTTTAGATCTTACGGTATTTCTAAACCAAAAAGTTAACGTTTTAACCGGTTTATTTGGTGTTTCAAAATGCGAGGTTCTAATCTGGCCTGCTGTATTTCACTTAATTTTTGCTGCCCTCAATAAACTAAACGCTTTCATGAAGTGGCCTCCTGATTGAGAACCCTTACGGAAGCTAGATTTCTCTTCACAGCCTTAATGTCCAAGTAGTACACGTGCACAAACCCTTTCAGACAAATCCACGTTTTTATTGACAGTACTGATTTTAACAAGATCTTGATTATTCTAAATCATCTACTCTGTAAGGACAAAGTGCTGAATAAATCTCATAAAGCAATACGTTTAATGAATTTTGCATACCACATGTAGGAGGTAGCAGCACATAATCCATACCTAGAAGAAAAGAATGGAACGCTCAATCTCAAAGTCATCCAAGATTACAACCAAAGGCTTTTTGTTGTTGTTTGAAGTAACCTTTTTCAGTTCAATAGTATATGCAGTGCAACAGTAATGATTGGTTTAAATAAACCCTAAAGAGTAAAAACGTTCTTTAAGGAATTAAAATAGTAAAATGTGTTTAACACACCATGTGATGACGTATTGCATGTGTTCGTTCCTCAAAGTCACTCTTGTCTGCCCTCCTATTGGCCCACCAGGTATTGTGCTGCCTGTATGGGGAGAAAAAAATATACAGGAAAAAATTGTGCACCTTTTATAGGTTTGAATGCAACTTAGGCACCAAACTGGTATTAAGAGCAGCTCTAACCAAGCACAGCATCAATGAGGATTTCCTCAGCACCAGTGACCTTCGCCATGGCCTCCAGATCACGATAGTGCCACCGATTTGCTTCCACATTATTTTGAGGGACAAACGGTTTCCTCTGCTCGGTTAAACGCACCACACCAACAAGATCCACATCTTGAGTCACCTTGAAGAAAATATTGACTCTTTAACATTTAGAAAAAAATTGTTTGATAAAGAAAGATTGAAAGTCGATAATAATAATGCCTGGATTTGATTGAAAAGACATTAAGAAAGATGGTATTACCTGTCCCTTCATTCTGGTTTCTGGTCTGATCTTATCTTTTGGTACATAACCTCTGTTCACCAAAATGGTGATCCTAAAAGTTTGATCAAGAAAGTCACATCAGAGTGCGAAGCAAGTGTATGCGATTAAATGTATGGAATTCAAATTGCGTGTTTGTACCCCAGATCGGTACAGTAGAAGGGTGTAATGACATTAGCCCCACTCTCCCCGCTGGAGGATATCCTGCCTGCCTCCCGGGCCTCTCTCTCAGGGTCCACAGGGGAGCGGGGCAGGACATACAGCTCTTTAGAGTGGTCGAAGTGTCCTCGCACCTTAACTTGCCTGTACTCCAGCTGCTTAATTTCCATAGGACTGTCACACACAGATTACATCATCTCAGGTTACTTCGAAAAACAACAATAATGACTTTGGTTGTAATCGTAATTGTAAATATGACTTTGAGACAAGCTGTTCTTTTCTTGTAATCTTATAAACAACACAGGCTTAGATTTAAAAAGAGACTCACTCTACAGGCAGTGGGATAGGCTCTGAAGCCGTCAGGCTCTGAAGTTCATGGATCAGCGCCAGCTTCCACTTTCTGCGTTTCAGCTACGGGAGAAATTGCAGTTGATAGCCGTTTTAGTCATGTTTTTTTATTAGATGAACGCCAAGCTCGTGCCTGTACCTGCCATGTTCCAAGACAAAAGGTTGTGGCAGGTATCAACAAGAGAAGCCACTTCAGGAAGGAGTCTTCCCCTTTTTCAGTTCCTGCGACGCTGGAACTTGACCGCTGGCCATACCTGGCTAGGTTACCTGTAGAAAAAACATTTTAACAAGTCACATCAGGCTGTGCATAATGCCTGAAAGAAATACAGCTATAATTCAGTCACTAGGTTAACCCGCTCTATTATTAAAGAAATTAATCATTTTATTCAACACAGACGTAGCGGCAACAATCCAACACTGATATTATGTGGATGATATTAACAAAGCAATGTTCCCTGAGCTCCAAAATCAGCATAGAATTATTTCTGAATTATCGTGACACTGAAAAGGGCAGAAATTGCTGCTAGAAATTCGACTTTGCTATTATTTTGAAAATAAACGCATTATTTCAATAATATTACTTATTGCAGTTTACTGTATTTTGATTAAACAAACGCAGCCCAGGTGAGCATAACACACTTTGCTTATTAGTTATTATTTTTGGAATGATAGTGTAGTCAGTTTAGTCAATAAGCAAGAATATATAGTTAGCAAGTTAAACAGAATTACACCGGAGTACTGGAGCATCCTGTCTTGTCACAAACAGGGTCCTCTTTGGTGAGATGAGAGTCTGACAAAAGAACAAATAAAATACACTATCAAGAGTGAAAAAAAATTATAATGACAAACTGCTTAATGAGGGAAAAGGAGAAATGAACTTACATAGCCTCGGATTACCTTAGATGCGCTGTTAGAGAACAGCAGCATTAATCTAAAACTACTCATGTTCGCTAAAACAGTTACAATCTAAACAGCAACTGTGGGGTCGACTACATAACACGACTTGCGCTTTCGGGGGAATGTTTTCAGTGTAACCATTTCCGGGGATTCCGAACCATCGTGCGCATGCGCGAGATCAGTCGCACGTGGGGCGTGCTTCTGAATTTGTATTTGGAGAAATTATGAGAGCTGTTGTTTATAGCGTACATTTCAAGGATTTTACCCGAATGAGTTTATAATTGCTAAGGAGGAAAACAACTCCCTTTAAAGCCTTCTCAGCTGGTGAAACGCATCGCAGTAGCTTCGACTGACGTTTCTGATTGAGAGGTAAATATTTTCGTACTAGCGACACGTTTACTTTTATTAATTGACGTATTTGTTGTTGTTGTCATAAAATAACGTTGCTACACGGGGTTCACGGCACTCTGACTTTGCTAAAATCGTTATGCATTGTTTTTGATCTGTTTAATCATGGCGTTGCACATTTGCGTATTTATTTAGCAATTTATTGTTATTTCATTTATAACAGGAAACATGGCCAGCCTGGCTGAGAAGTATGATTACCTGGAGAAGCTCACCCGTAAAGTATGCGTGTCTCACAAACAGGAGCCAAGGAAAAAACCCTATGGTAAAGTTTTGTTATTAATTAATTAGTAATTATCACTGCTGTTTTTATCACTGGTTTATGTATTCATTCAAAGTTTGTATTTTCAAAGTCAGTAGTTCAAAATATAATTGCATTATTTAATTATAATGAATGAAGTTTTAGCAATATCAATATCAACCTTTTTAGTTCCGTTCCGAGGAAGCGGGGTAAATGATGGTGCTCCTCCAAAAAAAAAGAAGGGCAAACAAAAGCCAGCTAAAGGAAAGGGCATGAGTGTGAACAAAACTAAACCAGTCCCAAAGACCGCTCAGCCCGCGGCACCTCCAGCTCAGAGGAACACTGTCCAGAATGGGATTTCAGAGACACAAAAGAAGCCTGAGGGTAAAAAGCAGCAGTAACGTGAGATTAGTAGTCCATCCAGCGTGCTTTGTTCTTGTTGACTAAAATACTATTGCATTTGTATGTATTTATTTCTATTAGGCGGAACAGCACACGAATTTGATGCCGTGGACATCCTTCGCCAGAGACTTCACCAGAAGATTGAGGAATCTCGGGGACAGGTACGCATTCAAAATATATTGAAATCTAAAGGACTGTTAAGTGTTTGATTGTAAATGAATAAATCACTTGACTTCAAGGGAGAGTTCTGTGATCACTTAAGAGTTTCTGCGGAACACAAAAGAAGATATTTTGAAGAATTGAAAGAGTTTCTGGTCGCCGTTGATTTGCAAATAATTTTTCAGTCAGTGGGGACGAACGACTGTTGGCCTCTTTCTTTAGAATATCTTTTTTTTGTGTGTGTTCGGCACAATAACAGAACTCATACAGTTTTTTTGCATGAACTAACTAACTAATGCCATGTTTAATTGGTTGTAAAAATGTATTTCTCGTAAATGATAAATCATGACTGTTTTGCTATAAACAGGATTTATATAAAATGACAATTTATCATATAATTTTATGCTAAGCCTTTATGACTGTTTTCCAGGGCCCTCCTAAAGATCCCTCCTCTGAGGAGACCAAGAAGAAACGAGAGAGACGAAAACAAGAAAGGGAGCGTCAGAAGAGGAAAAGAAAAGAGTTTCGAATGAAAAGGTTGGCAGACGCTGCGGCTACGCAGGCGGGAGAAGAGGTCAAAGAGGAGGCCGATAGCCAACCGCAAGCCACTTCCACATCCAGTGCTCCTGCCAAAAAGGAGCAGAGCTTCATAGTCTTCAACAAGATGGAGGTTGGAGAAGACTATGTGGACAAAGGGAAGAAGCTGAAAGAGAAACAAACGAAAAGGAAGGTGAAAGGAACCCTGACGCCGCTCACTGGCAAGAACTACAAACAGCTTTTAACACGCATCGAGGCCAGGAAAGCTCACCTGGAGCAGCTTAGAGAGAAGGACGAGGAGAAAGCCAAGAAAGAGGAGGAGAAGATGAGGTGGACCAATGTTCTCTACAAAGCCGAAGGCATGAAAATCAAGGACAACGAGGAACTCTTGTGTGCATCGTTGAAGAGGAAGGAGAAAAGGGTGGCTCAGAAAAAAAAGAAGTGGGCACAGAGGAGCCAGCAGGTCGTGAACATGATGCAAAAGAGGCAGGACAAGCGGAGACGGAATATTAAGAAACGCAAGGATGCCAAGACAGAGAAACGCAAACAGAAGGCGAGGAAAAAGGGTTGTGTGCTACCCGAGGATCTCAAGAAAGCCAGCTTATAGGCAGAAAGGATGACGCTCTTGTGGACTTTCCCTTGTGTTTATGACTGAAAAAAATGACGTTTTCTTCTGTTGTCACTTTTAAGATGTCACCTTTATAAAGAATGTATTTTGTGTCCGTATTTTGTTTTTATTTTGTCGAGCCAAGGTGGGACATTTACCCACATTCGTGCATTTTGCTGACCCTTCTGTCCGAAGTGATTTACAATAGACATGCATTACCAAATGTGCCACAGTGCCAGCAGTTTTCGCGAAGTACTGTAAAAGGTCTTTTTTTTTGCATAAAATGTACCATAAAAATAACCGAATTACAAAGTAAGCTATCGATTAGAGTTAGCGGTCACTGGCCCCGCCCACAGCGGAAGTACTCTTACAAAAATAAAGTGCGCTTCCAGCTGCTGCCTGAAGGAGGCGCTCTGCTCGCGTTTCATTGGCTCGGATTGAGGAAGACGCTCGAGAAGTCGACGCGTGACGTCTTGAACAGCTGGGGGAACTAAATGAACAAGGTTTGGCGCAAAACAAAGTTTTGTGCATTCGCTTTTTAAGATTACAATATGAAATCGACATTTACCGCGGTGTTGTATGCTTGTCTCTAGAATCTGTAAATCCCAAGGACGAGCCCGCTGTCATGTCACTGATTTATCAACTAACGTTACCGGACATTTAAAGATTGACACTTCGGATGTTAGAGATTCGTTTCTAATCTCGTTATGCGTGTTACTGATTCACGACTTTAGCAGAAACCCGCTTTAAAGGTGTTCTGAAACAGTGGAATGTGGAGAAGAGCGGCGGTGAATGGACCTTGGCTATCAATCAGATCACTGAACGCAGGTATTCTTCACAAGGTATGCGATATTTAGGACGTATGCACGATTAATTTAGGCGTTTGCAATTATTTGATAATTAGTTTGTTGTGCGATTTTCTTCTTGGTTACGCAGGGCGGCATGTCTCGTAAGTTGCACGCGAGAAGACTTGAAGGAATTGACAAGAATATATGGTAATTGAGTTTCATGGCCTATAAGTCAAGCGAAAGTGTGAATGGGCTGTAACGTTAGCCGTTTAGTGCTCATTACAGGGCATTTAATAAGTTCCAGCTATACATTAAAAAACATTCAGTCAAGCAGCATAACGAACAAAATATTTTCTATCTATATTTTAAATATAGGTTCTCTCAGTATTATATATATATATATACAGTGTATATATATATATATATATATATATATATATATATATATATATATATATATATATATATATATATATATATATATATATATAAATTATTATTTTTATTTTTTCCAATATTCATCTTGTTGCATTATTGGTTGTTCTAGATATAATCGACATTATTATTATTATTATTATTATTATTATTATTATTATTATAGCACGTTTTTAGCTGTCTCATCTTTTTTGATTCAAAATAAATCAGTTATAGCAATAGGTTTTTAGATAGCAATAGCTTAAAGATAGCGTTTTAGATGGCTTAAAATCACTTTTAAGCGTGTTTCTCACTTTGTGCATGTCGTCTGTAGGGTGGAATTTACTCAACTGGCTGCTGACTATAAGACTGTGAATCTGGGTCAGGGGTTCCCAGATTTCCCTCCTCCTGCTTTCATCCAGGAGGCTTTCTGCAAAGCCCTGAGTGGAGGTTTTTCCATGCACCAGTACACGCGTGGTTTTGTAAGAAATGCATCCTTCGCTCGCTTTCAATTTGCAGTTTGTTTAGTAGATGATCAACTACCGCTGCGTAATTGAGTCAGCGTTCAAGTAAACGCTCTTGCATACAGGGCCACCCGACTCTTGTGAAGATCCTGGCCAAGTTCTTCAGCAGGATTGTTGGCCGGGACATAGACCCGATGGAGGACATCTTGGTTTCCGTAGGAGCGTATCAAGCACTTTTCTGCACCTTCCAGGCTCTCATTGATGAGGGTGATGAGGTAACAATGTCAACCATATTCAGAAAATAAAAATATCACTGCTCGCGTTCGATATCTTTTTCCCTTTCTTGCGCAGGTAATTATTGTGGAGCCGTTCTTTGACTGTTATCAGCCAATGGTGATGATGGCGGGAGGAACAGCTGTATATGTGCCCCTTAAACCGGTACGACATGCATCACTTGACGAGATCTGTTTGCTTTATGAGATTAAAATGTTTGTTTGGAATAATACCAGCTGTATATTAACAGAGAAAAGGCTGTGGTCCTGTTCTGTCCAGTGCTGACTGGGTGTTGTCTCCTGAAGAGTTGGCGAGTAAATTTAACCCTCGTACCAAAGCCATTGTCATTAACACTCCTAACAACCCCCTTGGCAAGGTAAGTCAGTTAAACCCATACACCGTTGTCCAATATATCCCTATAGGGGTGAATATTATGAGAACTAATCAAGAAAATCAAATCAGAAAAATGAATGTAATTGCTTTGAACTGAAGTCTGTTGCAACATCATAAGTCTTTACTATCATTTTGGATTAACGTAATGCATCGTTGCTGAATAGTATTCATTTCTTCTTATGTTTTTACTGACCCCAAAATTTTAAATGGAAATGTTATGAGTTGACGTGACTTTTCGGGTCTTTATGTATGATTTTCAGCACACAGAGACAAATTCAGTCTTTCTTTTTTTTTTTTTTTTTTTTTTTGCAGGTGTTCCAGCGGGAGGAACTTCAGACGATTGCTGACTTGTGCATTAAACACGATGTCATTTGCATCAGCGACGAGGTGTACGAGTGGCTCACGTATGATGGAACAAAACACGTGAAAATCGGTATGAGCGGAGCGGGGGCGGGTGTTGCGATTAATCACAGTTTTGTAGCCTTTTAAAATAACATGCCTTTCATTTTTGGAAGCCAGTCTGCCGGGTATGTGGGAACGCACTGTCACCATTGGGAGCGCAGGCAAGACTTTCAGTGCCACAGGGTGGAAGGTGAGCTGGTCGAGTTCGACTGAATCTGTTTCCTGCAATATTATACATCCCTCTGTTTGTCTTAATGGCTTTGATTGGCTGGAAGTGTCGTGGTGATGAGGTTCGGTATGCATGCGCAGCATGAAGGAAATTTAATTTCTTCATTATTTGAATGTAGGTGGGTTGGGCAATTGGATCAGGACATATCCTGAAACACTTAAAAACCGTCCATCAGAATTCAGTGTATCACTGTGCCACAGCTGCCCAGGTAAAACAGTGCACCTTTTCAGGCGTTAAATAAAGTGTGTGTGATTTGTTTTCAGTGCCTGATATTGTCTACTGTTGTTTTTAAGGAGGCCGTAGCGGTAGGTTTTCAGAGGGAGTATGATGTATTCGGCACAGAGGAAAGCTATTTCCACCAGTTACCCAAACATCTTCATGAAAAGCGACTGAGGCTGGCAGATTGTTTGAAGAGCGTTGGCCTGAACCCTGTACTACCCCAGGGAGGATACTTCATGATCGCGGATATCTCAAATATTAGTGAGTAACAGAGAAAAAAAGATAAAAAAAATGAAGAGACATTTCTAGCTGGTACTAACATAAAGCACTGACTGACTGTGTGTGTGTGTGTGTATGTATATATATATATATATATATATATATATTACACTGTATATATATATATATATATATATATATATATATATATATATATATATATATATATATATATATACTACACTATATATACTATAAATATACACACTATATTATAAAATTTAGATTTTTTTACAGTGTTTTTATATATATATATATATATATATATATATATATATATATATATATATATATATATATATATATATATATATATATATACACACTGTAAAAAAATCTAAATTTTATAATAAACCTTAAGAGTTTAAGGCAACCACTTTCAGGATCTAAATTTTATAGAATATTTCTATAATTTAAAACATTTATTAATCTCCAGGGGAAAAAAAAGTGAATAGGGGAATCATCATATGTGAGATCAAAGCATAAAAGGCCACACTATGTGGGAGCAATTTTAATTGTTCTGACACGATTATTTCAAAGTAATGCTTTTTGTTTTTAAATGTTTTTTTCTTCAAGATGTTGATCTTACTGACCCTAGTACCAAAGATGAACCCTATGACCACAGATTTGTGAAATGGCTCATAAAAGAGAAGGTAAGCCAAAACACAGCGTTTGCAGGTGGGTTATAAAATCGCGTTATTAAAGTTCTACACTTCTTTAATAGGGACTGGCCACCATCCCTGTGTCTGCATTCTACAGCCTGGAACACAGAGACGAATTTCAGAAATACATCAGATTCTGCTTCGTTAAGGTATTTTTAACAAATGCAGAACATAAACTTTCAATCATTCTAAAAATAAAGTTCTTTATAACTATTTAGAATGTTAATTTAGTTGTTTTTTTTTAAATCAATAGCATTCATTTCTTTTATTTTTATAAATTACCGCATTGTGTATTTTATACTTAAAAGAATCTTTTAGTTATCACTGTTAAAAGTCCTTTCACTTTAAATTACCTTTTAAGTTACTTGCTATTTAACATGTAAACTTTGACCTGATTTATTTCTTTTTTTCTTGTAATATGGATAGCTTTATGTCCGTGAATAGCACATTGTGATACTAAATCAGGAAAAGTGACTGACCTTGTGACGTATTCACCTTGTTAAAATCCTGTATATTCTTAATAGGAGGACTCAACCCTGCAAGCAGCAGAGGACATACTGAGGAAGTGGAGTGACGGCAAATAAAAATGAAACATTCTGACAGTGCAGGTCGTGCAAAGACCGACAAACCTGAAAAGCAAGAGATCTTGAAGCATGACGCATCTAAAATGAGTAGTTTGGGATACGAACGGTAATTAAAAATAAAAGTGCTTGTCATTAGGCTTAAGACCGACTATATGCTAGATGAACAGATGGTACTAATTGTATCACAAAACAAAGCTATGAAAATCTTGCGTGGCACGTGTGATTAAGAAAAGGAAATGAGAATCATTGTTCCTGTGATAACAATCGATATAATGTAATTTTAGTTTCACTATAATTTTATGTTTTTGGCATCGTATTGCAACATATTTCCTTCCTCACTGGATTATACATCGAATTGCATTATTATTACTGCATCCACTCCACATTACAAATTGCACATTAATAGATTTCATTTCATGTTCAAACTGTTTTATTAATTTGTGCAACGTAAGTGTTACGTTGAGCCAATTGCGTATAGAAATATTGCAAACTACCTCAAACAGCTTCATGTAAATCTGAAGGAACTTTCTTTATTGGTGGTCTAAACGCTCATCAGTTATGTACTTTTTTTGGACACATTTCTGCAAGAGAAAGCAAGTATTGTCACACACTAGTCTGTTTAAAAATGGACAAGTTACTCATTGCAGTTTAAATATTAATAAATCCAAATTGAACGTACTGCTTTGTGGTGAATTTTCATTGTTAAAGCACACTAATTTCTAGCATATAAAATGAAAGCATATAGCCTTTATTGTTACATTTGGTCTTTGGGTAAATGAAAATGCAATATTCCCATTAATATTGCTAAATCCATTTCAACCTAAAAGGAAGTGGTGCAGTTTTTTTTTTTTTTTTTTTCTTAAAAAAATACATTTTCCAGTAATAAAAAAAATAAAACACAAACTAAATGCACTTACCCCCGGTTTCTCAGGCAAGGCTTAGGCCTGGTCCGGAACTAAAATGTAAATCCAAGCTGTTTCAACTGAAAGAAACTTCATATTAAGTAATATTAATACATGTCAGCGCCTTTGCTTTGTCCTAAGATGCACACCATGCTTTTTTCTAAGGCATAAAAATTACTTGAATGTCATTTTCAAATTCACATTTTATTTGTCGCATACACATACATGCGTGGTACGACATGCAGTGAAATGCATTTTTTAAAAAAATGTATATATAGATTAAAAAGAAAACACTGAGATACTTCGACACCGAGGTACTACAATGCATTGCATGTAGATGTGTGTGTTTGTGTTTTTGACGCTAGGACAGCCCAGTGACACTACACTTAGGTCAAGCGTTTGGAGAACGGAGGATGGATGAGTATTGCACAAAACAAAACACTGCCACTGCCTTTGAGTCAGTTTAATTCTCAGTATTTTCGCAATATTAAAAAGGGCAAAGTTACAAAACAAACTGACCAACTTCCTTTTTTTTAACTTCTCGAATATTGACCAAATAACGTTTATGTCTGCAAATGCTCATTCATTAAATATCTCGTTTTAAGAAGCGTATACATTCTCATAAAAAATAAAGTTATGATGTGGGCCTAATGAAAATGAAGATGATCGTGTAAACTAGTGGTTGTGTTGTGTGTTGCTTAAAGTTTTAGAGCAGGAACCCTTATCATTACTTTGTGGCTTGCATCGCAGTAATCATGATCGTGCAGTCGTTGCAGATATTTCATAAAAACATTAGAAATAAGCATGGTCATAACATAACCCATTAAATCATCTTGTCTCAGTTATGAATTTGACTGGTAGGTTAAATGATGAAGATCGATGGCCCCTTTTGTTTTGCATTGCGTTGCATATCAGAGATGACAGATTGATTGGGAAAAAAAAAAGATTGATTGTTATTTATGACTGGATGTAACTTGTGATACGGTAAAAGTGTCTCTCCTGCCCTTTCGGCTCACATGGATAACCACAGATTTAGAGGATTGGGTTAACCTGTAATACTAATTCAAATAAAAGGGGTCAGGATTGTTGAGAAGGTGCGCTGGTCCCTAACCTGACCCTGACCCTACTACTGATTGTATCTTAAAGTGACAGCACCCTTAAACGTAAAAAATTTTAAAGTTAAGAAAGTTTGTATCCGTGTTATGCATAAACCCTTTGCTGTTAAAAAGAAAGAATAGTTTCGCAAAGGGGTGGTCCACCCTTACCTTTAACCCCACCCATTATTCCTTAACATTGCGGTTAGACCTTGCTATAAAAGAGAACTAAACCCTTGCAAGCATCACTGAGAGCAGCTTCTTGGTATCGGATCGACATGGCGATGCAGAACTACCCAGCACCTGGGGAGAGCGTGAGGCAGGAGCATGCCCAGCCAGTAACACTCTCCATGCCTGACCAGAAAGTCAGTGACGATATCATTTTTTCAACATTCAATCTTCACTTCTGTAACCCTTGCTGCATTGGATTCGGGGCCTTTTACAACTCAATAAAGGTAAGCAATACATGCATACATGCGTTTAAATAACTGTCCCGCTGCTTTACAAATACCTAATGCTTATCATATCTTTTTGTGTGTGTGTGTGTGTCAGGCCAGGGACAGCAGATTGCTTGGAGACATCCCACTGGCGCGGTCTTACGGCAGCAGAGCTCGCAAGCTAAACATTGCCGCCGCCATTCTTGGTTCCGTCTCACTACTTATCTTCATCATTATCGTCGCCAAGTTTAGTTCAGTCCCATCAAGTCATTAGCGCTTTTTAAGAATTAAATGTCTGAATGTTTTTGATTTGCCCATGCAAATAAAGATTCAAACATTTATATCTGTCGAAACTTTGGTTTGGTCTTGTTTGGTCATTGTCAAATTGTTTTATTGAACCTGTGATGTATAACAATATATATGTTCATCGCTTTATAGTTTTTTAAATTAATGTCACATATCTCTGCTGAATAAAATTTTCCAAAAAATACATATATTTGAACTGTAGCATGCAACAGTTTAACAACATTAATTAATTAATTCATTAACTTTTCCAGTACGCAGGGAGGTTGTGTGTGGCATCAAGAGAACAGAACGTTCTCCAATAATTAAGTTCATTTTTTTCATATCCATAATAATTGTTTTAATTTTTGGCCAGTAAACAGTTTAGACGGAAACTAAATTTAAATTTAGCCAGTTAATGACTTACTCCTGCTATAATAATCATCATAAGTTGAAGGTAATGGTAACATACTACTATTATTATTATTATTGTCGTCATAACATTTTAATTATTACGTATATTAATTATTATTTTGTATATTTCTTATAAAAGAACATTTATTCGTTTTCTTATTATCTTTAGTTAATTAATTATTTAGTCAACAATTAGTTTTTTTTTACACTTATGTATGTTACACATTAATCCAAGCGTTTGTAGTCTGTTGTTTTGGCGCGCTCTTCTGTACCGGTAGTTGTCAGTAGAGACGCTCTCTCTCTCTCTCTCTTTCCCTCTCTATCTCTATCTCGCTCGCTCTCTCTCTCAGGTAGGGCCTCAGAGCGAAGATGGCGACGGACAAACAGAAACATGAAGGCAGGGTGAAAATCGGACATTATATTCTCGGAGACACCCTGGGAGTGGGCACGTTCGGAAAAGTCAAAGGTAAAGCGGCGTTTCGGCCTTTGTGTTATTGCTGGACTGAAGACAGTTAAAGCAAAACCGGAGAAGCTCGAGCCTTTAAGTGCGGCTAAAGCTGCAGCACTTGTTGGCTAATGACAGTGTAGTCGCGAAACAAACATTAACGGAGCTTTCCGCGATGGTCGGCGCTGCCGATGTTACGACGCTAGCGTCGTTTTCTTGACGTGAGCCTCCGTGGTTTCGCGCTAGTCTGGTTAGTGGAGGGAATGGGCGCAGCTAACCTGGTTAGCTTCGTGGTTTATGAAGTGATTAGTATTCTGAAGTTGCAGTTTGGTGAGGATCGAAAGATTCGCTCGTGCACAGGCCAAATGACAACTACGGACGCGGCCGGTCGTAAAGTGTCAGAACGAGAAGAAAATAGTTCGCTGTTAAAAAGTTAATGTTGCTGAAAAGGCGAGGCAGATGAATTAAAATGCTTGCGCTTTTTCTGTGATCCAGGCGTGACTTTAGTAATCGAGCATGACATGTATGTTTATGGCAATAAATGACATCGGTGTTAGTCAGGCTTGCTTTGTCTTTACTCGGTGTGCAACAACTCAGCGATCGTCAAATCATAATAAAACGCGCGCATCTCACATATTGGGCGTAGTGTTGAAAACTAAAATGTTAAAACCAATTATTTGCTTTTAAATAAGATGAATTAAAGGCAGATTTACATCACGTCTGATGCAATAATGTAATGCCCAACGTTACTGTACTAAATCATGGCTTCCCAGCTCGCTATGCCCATGAGACCGATGCGTTTTCCCGTGTTATGACTCAATACATGATGCAAACCAAAGGTTTCAAGACAGGATGTGTGTAAATATTTCTGTGAAAAGAGAAGTTTGTGTGCCACTGACAGAATGTGGCACCAGCTAATGTACAAACTGACAAGTAGGCTTTATAAACAAGGTTGATTAGTGATGTTTTAGTATTGAGACTTTGTGAGTTCTGTGGATACACACACACACACACACACACACACACACACACACACACACACACAATTCCCTCTGCATGACTGAGTTGGCGTTAATGCATAACTAGAGCAGTCTAGTTAATGCATGCGGCCTGTTTTTAAATGTTGCAACTTAACGGAGACCATACCATGGTTCAATGTACGGCCTTCAGCACCTAGCCTACTGATGCAGCAATATCCAGCTTTACAAGAAGCTTGTCGGCCAGGCCTTTGCCCATATGAAAACGGTTTATGGAAAAATCGGGTAAATATGCAGTGAACCTCGCGCATTAACCGGCTCTGTGATGTTAAGGCAAGACTCAAAGGTGTGCGAGAGTGTCGGTTAGCTCAGGGTTTACATCAAAAGGCAGATTTCAGCAGCGTCGGTTTAACAATAATGGAAATCAATATTGGTGAAGTCAAATAATAGTCAAAATTACAAATGCAGGTCGCAAAGTGCACTGCCATTGTTACCAGTTCATGTCAAGCACTTTTAAACGCTCCTGTGTGTTTTTGCACGCACCACGAATTGCAAAACCACAAGTTTATGTACACGTTTTTGCAGCATTGAGTATTGTAGCCAATCACGCCACAGTTTTTTCTGTAGGTTAATCAGAATGATGACGTTTTTGCCTTTTAATTTTGATCGTACACATCGTAGCTGGCGTGAGGTGAAGTGGTAGAGAGAGAGTGGAGACAGGATCGGGAAAGGTCTGTGAAGCCGGGGCTCCCAAAGTGCAACAGCTCCAAATGTCGATGCGCTGCCCATAAGGCTACCGGCCTTTTTTCTTTTTTTTTTAAGCTAATTTCAAAGAACAGACATTCAAAAAATAATCTCCCAAAGATTTGTTGTCCAGATAACGGAGTCAAGATATTTAAATGACTATTAAATCTGACTTGAAACTTGACTTGGTCCCCTGAAACGTTACCAGTATTGGGTGCTTTACTGATTGCCTGAAAAGTAATTTAGTTGCTCAGTAAGTAACGTAATTATTCAAATTCGCTTTGATTTCGTTCACTTAAAAGTAGTCACTAAGCGGTAAAGACCGTACCTCGCTTTAATATTGATCGTGTTATTAGTTATTATTATTAATAGAGACGTTATTGTTGATCGTGTTATTGATTTATCAGGAGTTTTAAGAGCTTTGCTTCTCTTTATTTCTGTAGAATCTCTACATAATTCATTGACATTAGTCCATCTATACTGTAAATGATTATGTGAGGGTGTCTACTAAAGTAATTGCTATGATGGCGGAACAATATATCCTGTCGAACCGATGTCAAAAATAGACGTTAAAAGCGTTAAAGCGATGCAGAGTAAATTCAAAGTAATAAAACTACAACACCAGCAGGTCTGCGTTGGCTGAACGTATATATATATCGCTCTCTCTTGTTTGTCTTTGTCACCTTTTCTTCATCCCTGCCCTGTCTGTGCAGTGGGCCAGCATGAATTGACCAAGCACCAGGTGGCGGTAAAGATTCTGAACCGGCAGAAGATCCGCAGTCTGGACGTGGTGGGCAAGATTCGACGAGAGATCCAGAACCTCAAACTATTCCGTCACCCGCATATCATCAAACTGTGAGTACCGATTCATTCCATCCGTGTTCTGATACACAGCCGGTGAATATGCAACTAGAATATGCAACTTGCTCATAATTGTCTTGAGCTTGTTTTTCGTTTTGTTATAATCATTTATAAGTGAGTTACAGATCGAAGTGCGTGCAGATGAGCCCTCATGTTTGCATGGAAGTTTGGACAGGCTTTCCTAGTGACCCTGCTTGCGTCGTCTTCTGTTTTTGTGGTTTGGGATGAGGCAAGGCATTCGTATAACAACGGAGGATGGGAAAGAGGGAGGGGAGGGGTTTCATTTCCTCCCGTTACAGAGACGCAGTAAAACGTTTGCCTTTGATGTTCTAAACAACTTTTTTTTTTTGATTGTTGTACGTACTGTGGTCAGGAAAGCCACGGGAATGTCCGAGCTATCCAGTCACGCTCCAAAACCATTAGGGATTAATTGACTTTTCTCATATAAACACGGGAACAATAGTAGAAGTAAAAAAAAAAAAACTAAGCCTTGACTTCGTGCTAAATAGGGAAAGTTCAGAACTTGTTTTTCCGAATAATGCAAACATTTTATACATATTTGAGATTTTTGCATAGATGTATTACTACACCGAAAGAATCGGTTACATGTATTCTTCTGTTTGTTTCGCAGTTATCAAGTCATCAGCACACCAACAGACATCTTTATGGTAATGGAGTATGTGTCAGGCGGAGAACTCTTTGACTACATCTGTAAAAATGGAAAGGTACATCTTGTTTTAATTACGGCCTAAAACTAAATTTAAACTGCCTTTATTAAGTTGTTGTGTAGTTTATAATGACATAATTTCAGTTTTACAACGCAATCAGCAGAAAGTGAGAAAATAAATGGCACAGGCGTTGTTAATTATATACATCAAAATCGTTTTGATAACAATAGTTAACCAATAGCCATATAATTTAAAAAAACACAGTAGTCCCCATGCATTATTTTATTTCTATTCCTTTGCTTGTGGAACTGTTAAAAAATTTTGGAGTCAGTGGGATTATATATATATATATATATATATATATATATATATATATATATATATATATATATATATATATATATATATATATATATATATATTTTTTTTTTTTTTGAATTTAGAATATTGTGTCACAGTTTCTACAAGTATATTAAACAGTTTTCAACGCTGATAATAGGAAGAAACGTTTTTTTAAATACACAGTCAGCTGATTAGAATGATTTACGAGGGATCATGTGACATTAAAGCTGCAGAAAATAACGCATTGCCAGCACAGAAAAAAAATAACATTTTGAAATCTATTTTATATGGTGATCGTAAGACATCGATCCAAAACCGGTCTCAAATATTTTAAATGTAGTATGTATCAGGGGCCACAAAATGGCACAGTAGGTTGCGGAAGGGGAAACTGTAAACTGAATATTCAGGTCAGTCCACACAGGAAATGTGTAAGAACATGTTCCTGTGTCTCTGATCAGTTGGACGAGAAGGAGAGCAGGCGTCTTTTCCAGCAGATCATCTCAGGGGTGGATTACTGCCACAGACATATGGTGGTGCACAGAGACCTCAAGCCTGAGAACGTCCTGCTGGACGCGCACATGAATGCCAAGATTGCAGACTTTGGTATGTCAACTCTTCATATTTAAGAGACGTTAAGTTAGGTTGGACCCGCTCTTTTTTTTTAATGTTTTCTTTAGAAACTATACTGACTTAAACCTAGACCTTTGTAAACCTATGTAGGCTTGTCAAACATGATGTCAGATGGAGAATTTTTAAGGACGAGTTGCGGTTCTCCTAATTATGCTGCTCCTGAAGTCATCTCTGGAAGGTACGGTTTTGCATGTTGTTGTTTTTTTTAAGTTCGAAATGCTCATCCTCTTTTATATCGCTCATTTATATGTTCTTGCTGTTCTCACCCAGGTTATACGCAGGTCCTGAGGTGGACATCTGGAGCAGTGGAGTGATTTTGTACGCCCTGCTGTGCGGAACGCTGCCGTTTGACGACGACCACGTGCCAACACTGTTCAAGAAGATCTGCGATGGCATCTTCTTCACGCCTCAGTACCTGAACCCCTCCGTTATTAGCCTTCTGAAACACATGCTCCAGGTGGACCCCATGAAGAGAGCCACTATTAAAGAGATTCGGTCAGAAACTACACGAACGCCTGTCCATTTCGATTTTTGGTGATGCCGCAACTGTTGTGCAAATCTCTTTCTTTGTTCATTCTCAGGGAGGATGAGTGGTTTAAACTAGATCTCCCCAAGTATCTGTTCCCAGAGGACGCTGCGTATAGCAGTAATATGATCGATGAGGAGGCACTGAAGGAGGTGTGCGAGAAGTTTGAGTGCACTGAGGAGGAGGTGCTCAACTGCTTGTACAGGTTTGTGTGCGCTTTATTTTCTTTTTGCATCACACATTTTGTTACTTTTGCTTTTTGTCACTTGCTTTAGAGGTTTCTTTAGAGTTTCTACATATCGGAGGAAATAGACTTTCCTTTGGAATTGGGAATACGCATTTAATTTTTAGGTTTTTTTTTATAAAATGGGTCTTTAACGTTGGCATCTAATCCCAGCTCTTGGCAAGCTGTAAGATTTCCTGCTTTTTTTAACTAATTGTTAATTAATTGTTAATGATCAATGATGGTCAATGAGTCACTGAAACACGGAAATCATAAATGTTTCTGAATTAATCACCTGAATGAAAGATTCAGTGCATAATTAAGAAAAATAGGTAACACTGTTTTATTAAATGGAGCAATTAGTAGTGTCAAACAATTAATCATGTTTTTTTTTTTTAACTTGATATATGCACTGTTGATTTGTTATGTACATATAAATACACACACATACAGTATATATTTAGAAAATATCGACATGTATATGCATTTGTTTATTTTAGATTTTATATTGTATATAAATATATAATATAGAAACATAATACATGCATGCATGTGAAATAATAAATATTCACAGTACACACTCATTATGCTAACAAAAAATGCAAATAAGATTAATAGTTTAGTTAATAAGTTTAATAGTTAGTTTGACAGCACTTATGTATTGATATTTGTTAATAATAGTCAATAAAAATACAACTGTTTATTGTTAATTTATGGTAGGTTTGGTCCTTTTAAATTAAAAAAAAAAAACCCAAATGTATAATATCTAGTGCTGTCAAGTGATTAATCGCATGCAAAATAAAAGTTTTATTTACATAAAATATGAGTTTTTGTTTACTGTGTGTGCGTGCGTGCATGCACACACACACACACACACACACACACACACACACACACACACACACATGCATACATACACACATACATATATATATATATATATATATATATATATATATATATATATATATATATATATATATATATATATATATATATATATATATATAACATAGCATATTTTTCTTAAGTGTATAAATGCATGCATTTGTATTTAAAAATATACACATACATATTTTTTGTGTGTACTCTGTAAAACCTTTACTTTGGATTCGATTCAACAGCACCAATATCCCATTATTGGCAAATACATATGTTTTTGTCAATATTGCAGTTCTGTTACATTTGGGTATGTTACAGTCAAAGTTTCACTTAACTAGAAAAGAATTCTCTATGCTCATTAGACGGATTTCGTTTTGTAACTTGTCTTTTTAAACTACCCGTTGTTGAGGAAAAACATCTAAAATAGGTAAATGTTTTAAGAAATGGTCTGTATTAGTGAGTCACTGCTACCAAACAACTGTATACTCTCATTTGTCCTTGCTTTCTTCACAGTCGGAATCACCAGGATCCTCTTGCTGTGGCCTATCACTTGATCATAGACAACCGGCGCATTATGAGCGAGGCCAAAGATTTCTATTTGGCCTCCAGCCCCCCGGACAGCTTCCTAGACGACCTGCCCGCGCACCACTCCGCGAAGATTCACCCCGAGAGAGTGCCATTCCTGGTGACCGAGTCCCAGCCACGACCTCGACACACACTGGATGAGCTCAACCCCCAAAAGTCCAAGCATCTCGGTGTCCGGCGGGCCAAGTGGCACCTGGGAATCCGTAGCCAGAGCAGACCGAATGATATCATGAGCGAGGTCTGTCGTGCTATGAAGCAGTTGGACTATGAGTGGAAGGTAAGCGTCTGCGTTTATTTTTTGGGTTGTACTGTACGTTTGAAGGAATTGTTATCCTGTATGAGATGCTTTCTTCTGGAGAACACAGAAAAATATATTTTCAGCAATGTTTCAGCATTGTGTGTTTGTCCAATGCAAGATTAGAACGACATAAGGAGTGAGTAAATGTTTTTTTGGGTGAACTGTCCCTTTAAGCCGAGTCATATGTTGCTGATGTGTTTTTCAGCAGACTATGGGGAAAAATGGCACCCAGAGAAGGAGCCAGTTAGTCAGTTTGGGGTAAAATAAAGAGTGGATGAGTGGTAAAAACAGATAAATAGAGTGAACAGCATTTCCTGCTATGCATTTCTACAGTTTGTCCTCCTGAGGTTCATGATCTTAGGGTACATTCCATCTCTGCCTTGTGGGAAAGATGTTTTGGGGCTTCTGGTAGATTCTATAAATAGAAAAGACTTGACCTCTCTCTCTCTCTCTCTCTCTCTCTGTTTTCTTTTAAAACATATTCATGTGATTGCAAAGCTGCATTTCAGCAGCCATTCGATCTTTGCAATCATTCAAAAATCATTCTAAGATGCTGATTTTGAAATGATGATCATCAACCTGTGGCAGAATGTGTATTTTTTTTGGATTTGTCTTGATCCATCTGGCTGAAGTTCAAGTATGCTTGACTGAGCGAGTCGTCAGTTTTAGAGGGAAATGGCCTGCATGGCTTTGTTTATGATAGTTTTCGTTCCTTGTCTTATCTCATAGTGGCCTCTCTTATCATGTGGAACAGTGTTTATGTATGTTCAGGAGTACGCCATTCAGACTTCCTCAGAACAGTGCAACACACCAGTCCCTTTTAAAGTTAAAAGGCTTACTACATATTAATGAACTTTAGATCAATCACAGTCATTTTTTTACTCTGCTGATGTGTTGTTGTTGTTTTTTCTCTCTCTAATTTGATAGGTAGTTAATCCTTATTACTTGCGGGTGCGGAGGAAGAACCCAGTCACTGGCATACATACAAAGATGAGCCTCCAGCTCTACCAAGTGGACAGCAGGACCTACTTACTAGACTTCAGGAGCATAGATGGTAAAATTGTCACTTTATGTGTGTGGTTTTATTAAGTGCTAATATATTTATTAATTTACTTTGTTTCATTAACAATAATTTAAAAATATCACAATTTATATATAATCACAAATCCAAAAATATTAATTGAGTGCAAGTTATGTTTTTATTATTATTTATATTATTTTATTTATATTTATTACTATATTATAATTTTTTAATATATATATATATATACAGACGTGGACAAAATTGTTGGTACCCTTTGGTCAATGAAAGAAAAAGTCACAATGGTCACAGAAATAACTGTTATCTGACAAAAGTAATAATAAATAAAAATTCTATAAATGTTAACCAATGAAAGTCAGACATTGTTTTTCAACCATGCTTCAACAGAATTATTTTAAAAAATAAACTCACGAAAAACAGGCATGGACAAAAATGATGGTACCCCTAGAAAACACTGAAAATAATGTGACCAAAGGGACATGTTAATTCAAGGTGTGTCCACTAATTAGCATCACAGGTGTCTACAACCTTGTAATCAGCCATTGGGCCTATATATATGGCTCCAGGTAATCACTGTGTTGTTTGGTGATATGGTGTGTACCACACTCGACATGGACCAGAGGAAGCAAAGGAAAGAGTTGTCTCAAGAGATCAGAAAGAAAATTATAGACAAGCATGTTAAAGGTAAAGGCTATAAGACCATCTCCAAGCAACTAGATGTTCCTGTGACTACAGTTGCACATATTATTCAGAAGTTTAAGATCCATGGGACTGTAGCCAACCTCCTGGACGTGGCACTTGGAGGAAAATTGATGACAAATCTAAGAGACGGATAATCCGAATGGTAACAAAAGAGCCTAGAAAGACTTCTAAAGAGATTCAAGGTGAACTTCATGCTCAAGGAACATCAGTGTCAGATCGCACCATCCGTCGTTGTTTGAGCCAAAGTGGACTACATGGGAGACGACCAAGGAGGACACCATTGTTGAAAACGAATCATAAAAAGCAAGACTGGAATATGCCAAACTACATGTTGACAAGCCACAAAGCTTCTGGGAGAATGTCCTGTGGACAGATGAGACAAAAATCGAAGTTTTTGCCAAGGCACATCAGCTGTATGTTCACAGACGAAAAAAATGAAGCATATCAAGAAAAGAACACTGTCCCTACTGTGAAACATGGAGGAGGCTCTGTTATGTTCTGGGGCTGCTTTGCTGCGTCTGGCACAGGGTGTCTTGAATCTGTGCAGGGTACAATGAAATCTCAAGACTATCAAGGAATTCTAGAGAGAAATGTACTAGCCAGTGTCAGAAAGCTTGGTCTCAGTCGCAGGTCATGGGTCTTGCAACAGGACAATGACCCAAAACACACCGCTAAAAACACCCAAGAATGGCTAAGAGGAAAAAATTGGACTATTGTAAAGTGGCCTTCTATGAGCCCTGACCTCAATCCTATTGAGCATCTTTGGAAGGAGCTGAAACATGCAGTCTGGAAAAGGCACCCTTCAAACCGGACACAACTGGAGCAGTTTGCTCATGAGGAGTGGGCCAAAATACCTGCTGAGAGGTGCAGAAGTCTCATTGACAGTTACAGGAAGCGTTTGATTGCAGTGATTGCCTCAAAGGTTGCGCAACAAAATATTAAGTTAGGGGTACCATCATTTTTGTCCAGGTCTGTTTCATGAGTTTATTTTTTTTTAATAATTCTGTTGAAGCATGGTTGAAAAACAATGTCTGACTTTCATTGGTTAACATTTATAGAATTTTTATTTATTATTACTTTTGTCAGATAACAGTTATTTCTGTGACCATTGTGACTTTTTCTTTCATTGACCAAAGGGTACCAACAATTTTGTCCACGTCTGTATATATATATTTATTTTTTTTTATATTCGTTGTAATCAAATGAAATGGAACCATCCAAAAGGACCATCATAATCAAAATTTTTAAATGAAGTCTTTTGGAGAGCATTTTCCATATATTTCAGTCTCTAAAGCTTTCTGTTCCGTTTCTTTCAGATGACATGATAGAAGTGAAATCAGGAAGTGCCACACCTCACCGCTCTGGCTCAGTCGGTAACTACCGGACTACCCTAAAGAACGACAGGAACGAGAAAAACGAATGCGAGGATGCAGCAAAGGGCGACACGTCCGCACCCTCCACGCCTCCCATATCCGGAGGGAAAGCGGCAGAAGGCTCTCTGGCTTCTTCTCTTACCTCCTCAGTGGATTCCACAGGGGGAGAGATCCTCCCCCGCCCAGGAAGTCACACCATAGAGTTCTTTGAGATGTGCGCCAACCTCATCAAGCTGCTAGCGCGATAACTTGTGGTTCCTCTGATGCCTTCTCTCTCACTCTCCTCTGTCTTCCCTCTCACTCTCTGGCTTTTTTCTCTTTCCTCTGGAATACTGTCTACCTCTTCATCCTCTGATATCCGTGTCATCGTCCACAGCGGCCCTTCTATCTCTGTTCTTTTTGTCTCTCTTTCTCTCTCTCAGCGTCTTTAGAGCAATAAGCATGCGGACGGACTCGAGACTCCATGCATCCCATTCGCATGAACGCGCTGAGCGGTCTGTGGCACTGCGGTCACCAACATCAGCCTGTTTAGAAGCATTGAGAAAAGGTACAAGAAGGAAAAGGACGGAGGTTGCTGTGTTTCTGTGCCACAGTTAAGATGTCAGAAAGATTGCTAACTCTTTTAGGGATGGTTTTACAGTTCTTTTCTGGGTTCTATAGCGAGGATTTCCTCGCAGGGAGTGAGACGTTGAGGTGCATTTAAATGAGTTATACACTGAGCTAGCTGTACTGTACACAATGCTGTTGCTATTCTTGGTGGACCAAGAGAGATATAAAGAGCGAGCCCTTGTGAGGCATGTGGGACGACAAGAAAGGCAGAAAGCGCTTTTGCACAGTTTTACCTGTAAGTTTTTGTGGGCCAGTGTCAGAACTGGTTATCCCATTGAAGCGGCCTACTGGGAAGGGCACTCAATTAGGAGGAGCCACCTTAAAAGCAAGGCCAATTTAACGTGGTGGGCACTTTAACACAAAGGGACAACTTGATAAATCAGCCTTTCTTAAGGAAGAGACCAATATTAAACACATTTATCCTGAAGGAGTGCAAAGTCCTTGCCTCCGTTTCATAGATTTTTGTTGTTTGTTTTTGTTTGTCTGTCACACTTTAGTTTTTTTTTTTTTTTTTTTTTTTCTACTCGCTCACATTTTACAGAAATTTAAGTATATACAGAATTTAAACATGCATTTGGATTTATATTTATCAGTGCTTTAAACGGGGTTGTAGATTGTATTAAAATTGTGATATCGGACTGGATTTTTTAAAAAATATTTGATTGTATCGCTGTAAGATGTTTTATTCCATACACTGCTTTATCAAAAACTTTTTCTTTTTTTTTTTTTTACTGTTCTTTTAGTTGTTTTACAAAACAGTGGTTGCTTGAAAAAGACATTCTCATTAAAGGAAATGTATCCCCCCCAACTTTTACAAATGAAGTCTATTTGGTAAGACGGGTCAAGTATTAAAACGTTTTACGTTTACGGCTGAGATGTAATAAACACACACACACACACACACAGCTGAGGTGTCTAATTAAGTTTATCACCACAATGAAAATGGAAAAAAAGATCCAATTAGAATTGAAATATTGACGCATCCCGATCGATCTTCATACTCACGTCTTAATGCTGTGATTGCAAAGTCATACGTGTAAGATCAGAAAAGAGGATAGCGCTTCCTACTCGCATGTGACTTTATGTGCCCTTGTACGAAACTGTGTCATAAACAGAATTCTACAAAAGTCCACAAAGAACTGCAACCCGTTAACAACGAATGCAATTATGTAGGAGCTCACTGATGTCTTCAGAGCAGTTGTTTCATAGATGAAAAAGAAAACAATGCAAGTTTTAAACTACTTTACTCGGAGCTCCAGCTCTGTTCAAATGAAATATCCAATATAGAAAAATCTAACACGTAATTTAAAAATAATACATTAATTGTATCGCACAGCATATTTACATTTTAAAGTCGTTCTTACCGCGTTTAAAACTCTTAGTTCTTACAAATGCAGCAGTGTCTCGTTCTCAAAAAGAATAGGAGATTTAAGGCCGGTATTTCTGATTTGACCTTCTGGAATTCTTGAGTCTTTTGTTACGTGCGTTTCCTAAAAGGATGGTGACGGTTTTTTTTTTGTCGTCAACTGCACTGTCATTTCAGAATCTCCCATTAATGAGATTTCAGAGCTAAAACTTGACAATCTGTGCTTTGCAAGTCAGCTTAAGACAAATCCAGGGAAATTTAGTTTTGCTCCGTTCCCTTTATCCCCCCCTCCCAAAGGTTATTTCCCCATGTAGCTGTCTAATCAAATGTTAACTCTTCTTTATCACTAGGGAAGCATTTCAGTGTCTCCACGGGTTGTTTATTCAGCCAACGCAAAGAGGTTTAGAAAATCTGTTGTTCTTCTCTTAACTGCAGTTATGTTGATTATCTGTGCAGAAATGCACCTTGCCAATGTAAATTGACAGATATTTACTGATAATTTACAGTTGAAAAGATGATTTGTAAATACAACTGCCTAATAAAATGATACATGAAAAAATGATTGCGTTGTATCTTTTGAAAACGTGATGCATGGATATTTTTTAAATAAATGTTTGAACGCTTTCACATAAACTTCATTCAATTACAGTAGTAAGCATACATAGAGTAGACTTCTTCCTAGTTAAATATTAATCAACTAGTAAAACTTTAAATTCTTTTTAATGTATTCTATTTTATTGTGCTAACGGGAACAATCAAACTATAATAAAGTTTATCCAAAGGGTTAAAATTCTTAGACTAAGTCACATGTGTATAAAATAATTTTTCATTATATACATTTTTATAATCAATACTTATTAATACGTAACTATAAAACATGTTACACTTGTTTTCATTGGTTAGTAAGTTTCACGATTACAGTTAAAATTTTGCTAAAAATAATTTTTTGGGGAGAAAAAAAGATCAAGCGTCTCTGTAGACTTGTAGTTTTTAAAATATAGACAGAAATAGACTTTCTAAGCACCTTTATTCACTAAAGTAAAATGTAGGTCCTCTACAATGCAATGCACATCTCTAAAGACAGATCTGTACTTCAGAAAACGGCCAGCAGATGCCACTTTAATCCTGAAGACGTCTGTTATTAGTTTGCTTGATTTTTGACAAAACGTTATTTTCTGAGTTCTATCCTTTTGTATAGGCTGCATTTTATATATATATATATATATATATATATATATATATATATATATATATATATATATATATATATATATATATATTTTTTTTTTTTTTTTTTTTTTTTTACTAATTTATTTATTTTTAAATAGAGTTTATTTCTACACAGACCATATTTAAACATGCACAACAATACCCCACACGTGGCGTATTTCGCATTTAAACCAGGCGCACGAAGTAGCGCGGTATTCCGGTTTCCCTCCGAAGGACCGCCGCACACCTGCCGTAGTGCGTCATGACGTAAGCAGCGACTCGTCCGTACGCGTGTCTACAGAGCGGCGCGATAAAGTTACTTCAGGACCGGCTGCTCACCCTAAGCTTTCCAAACCTGCAGCACCGTTTCAAGACGAACGACAGCGTTCAGCTGTGAACGCAGAAGAAACGCTGAGCGGTGTTCATCTCTGGTATGTAAACAACAGACTCACCTGCACCACAGCAGACGGGAGCCTGTCCTTTAGGAAGTTATTCACTTGTGTTATTTAATTGTTCCTGTGGGCATTCTAAATATATATATATATATATATATATATATATATATATATATATATATATATATATATATATATATATATATATATATAAATTATTTTGTCTTTAAATGTATGTAAATACCATTAACGTTTCAGAGAATTGTTTAAAAATGTATCAAGGCAAGGTTGCTGCCATAAACAAGGTATTAGTTATTGCGCTCTCTTTTGAAGTTACTCATGGATCTGTTGTCTGTGATACAGCTGAGCTAGTCTCCAGTTAGTGTGTAATCCAGTGAGCCCTAGATATACTGGTCTGTACCAGGAGCAGATTATGTCCATTATTGCACACATGCATATTTTCCCCTTAAAGAATGCTCTAACCAGATTGCTTTTCCCTCTTTCATCGCGTTCCAACAAAACGGCCTTTGTTTGTGTTTAAGGATTACATTTTTAGTTGTTTCGCTAGAGTGCAGACAAAGTCGACAGCATGGGCGTTTGTCACATGCAGCAATCAAGCTTTTGTCTGCTATCAATGTTTCAATCACGTACGTATGGGATGTATACATGATTTATCCATTTAGTCATTTCAGGTTGTATTTGTTTTTCAAAAAACAAATGTATTTCTTAATATGTGCCAGAAAAATGATGCAAAACTTTGTTGTTCTCTCTGTTGAGTGTTTCTTGTTATTCTCAGGTGCTACTTTATGCTCTAAAGCCTTTGTTTGTTTATATGTATATGTATATGTATATATATGTGTGTGTGTGTGTGTTCATGGATCAGTGTGCGTCCATTCGTGCGTGTTGTCAATGTGTCTGTGTCCTCTCACTGCCAAGCAATTCAGCTGACACAATGCTTTACACAAAGCAGGTCTCACGTTTCAGATATCTGTCTGCAGTGACAGTGCAAACTTCTCCTGGTTTGCAGGGTGTCTTTCATTCTTAACTTCAGTCATAATCAGAAGGAAGTGACACTGCGTTGTGGACGAGCGTGCTTTTACTTGCTGTCACTCCTGCTTGCAGCTGCAGCAACTGTAAAAACTCACGAAAAACCCCAAATGCATTTTCAAAGAGATCTGAGAAAAGAACCGTTTTGAACAACCCCTTCATGTTTCACTGTCACTGCATCACTTTCTCATTCTTTCAGCCTCTTCTCTTTCTTCACATGGTGTATTGCTGAACTACAGACTGCTTACATTTAATTTCTCCAGCAGGGGCAGAATATGAAAAGATAATGAATCCCTGTTAACCATAAATAAGCAGACAAAAAGCATTCATCCCACACCTGTCCAGTTTTTTATATGCTGTTCGATTGAAGTGACTGAATTGTTACATGAAATACAGCTTGCACTACCTGTAACGGTTTCTTGTGGAACTCGAAAATATTACTAGCAGAGCTCCGGTTGCAATACTTTGTTATTGAGGAATACATTTTATCAGCTAACCAACAACTGGCACATCCAAGGGGATATATTTAATGCGTTTTGATTATATTTTCTGTTCTTGTGTTCCCAGCGTTCGCACAAGCTGAGACGTTTAACAGCGATATTGTCAGTTGCCATGACTCAAGAAACACATTTTCATCAACAACGTAAGAATCATCAAACTCAGCAGTTGGAGTGTTACCAGTTACCAGCAAAATGGGTTTGGCTTGCATGCTCTCTTTTTTTTTTTATTCTGAATAATGCAAAGGGGGTCGATTTGTTTTTTTGTTTTTTTTCTCTGTAAAAGGCATGGTTAGCGTGATTTTTATTCCTTCAAAGTTTCAGAGTGCTTGAGTGGATGAAAGAGGAAGGGAATAAAAAAAAAAGCTGTGGGTGGAGAGAAGTGTAAAATAAGCGAGTGAAGGCCTCCTGGAGGAGGAGAGCAGACGGAATAAGACAAGGAAAGAGAGGAGAAAGAGCAGTTGAACTTTCTTGGAACTTTATTAGATTTACATTTTTTTTGTGGAAATTTGAATCAGCAGGTAAGAAAATTAATTAATATATTTCATTTTGATGGACCTGAGGTTTTTAATAAGGAATGCATAGGGCTTTTTCACAGGAAGCAGATGCATTTTAAACGTTTAGAACAGTGGTTCCCAACCTTTTCTTGTTTGAGGCACCCTTGGAAAGCCTTTCAAAAGTTCCCGGCACCCTTATAAGGAAATAGATATTTAAAATCTCCGTAGCTTTTTTATTATTATTTATTTATTTGTTTCATTTCGAGAGTTTGCATGCAACAACACCTTATACCTAGTCCTAGATGATATGAGAATACTGTTTACACCAGTGGTTTCCAACCTTTTCTTGTTTGAGGCACCCTTGGAATTTTTTCCCCGAAATTTTGGCGGCACCCTCAAAAGATCTCACGGCACCCCTTAGTGCCGCGGCACACCGGTTGGGAACCACTGGTTTAGAATGTTGTTTGAAATGTTTCTAGATTCTAAAAAAACGTGTATGTACTATTTTATTTTGAACTCTGAAATGGCTTTCTTTTTGGTTTTTCCGCACTTTTTTATTTTGTGCTGTGGTGTTTATATTGTGTTGTCAGGCATGTCAGTTATGTTAGCTCTTCCAAAAACAAAAAAAAAACAACCAAAGGTAATGATGCCTCAGTATTAAACTTTCTATTCTGCTAAGGTCATTGTTGTGTTTTTTGTTTAAACAGACTGGAGTGAGATCCCTGTCGACTCTTTTCAGAGTAGCCCGTTCGGCATCGATACACCATATGGGTACCAGCTTGACTTAGACTTTGTTAAATACGTGGATGATCTCGAGCGAAGTGACACCATTCGCCGACTGCATTTTAACAAGAGGCCAGGGGTGGCAAATGCTGCCTCTGAGCCGCAACGCATCATAAACACCACACACTGGACTTCCTCAGAGTCCTTGTCCTCGGTGAGCAGTGATGAAGCCAAGAAAACCTCTCCCTCTTCATCCTCTTCCTCTTCTTCTGTCAACAAAGGAAGACCGCCACTTCCCCATTCCAAACCTAAATCTTCCAATCAGAGACCAGAGGTCCCTCAAGACCTAGCTACCTCTCAGAGGGATGAACAAGGGACACGTACCCAAACCACACAACTTCCAACCCCGACTAAATCAAATTCTCTAGTTGACAAGACTCTAATGGAAACATGCAGGCGCCTGGAACATGAGAAAGGCTCATTGCAGCAAGGACCTCCAGAACCACAGCCGCGGCGTAGACTGGCCAGTTTTGGCGGTCTTGGCTCTACCGGTACCCTGTCTCCATACACAAGCTGGAGTGCCCTAAATCAAGGTGCTAAGATGACAGTCTTAGACCAGCCCAGGCAAGGTACCTTGTTGGGGAGCGGCATGAAAATCAGCCCCTCAAGCTCAGGCCGGGCATCTCCAGTGAGCGGTGTGAGTCCACTCCACCTCCAGATGGTCAGGGATCAGATGGCAGCTGCTTTACGAAGATTGAAGGACCTGGAAGAGCAAGTGAAGGCCATTCCTGTCCTACAGGTGAAGATTGCTGTTTTGCAGGAAGAAAAGAGACAACTGGCTGCTTTGGTCAAGAGCCAAGATGAAGGTCAAAGATCTAGCCCTGGCATTGACAAAAATGTACAAGAATTGAGCAACAAACCAGCGATGGAGGGTTGGGAGCACAGCACCATCTCTGGTCTGACGGATTTTCAACAGCTCAGTGTTGAAATGCAGCTGCTTGAACGGAAGATCCAAGATGCACGTCTTGAATCCTCAGCTTTCAAGACGAAGGATCGAAAGTCAGTCGGTGTTGGAGATGACAGGCGCATCGATGAAATCATTGTCATTCATCAACACAAAGCAAACTTCAGTAAGGATGTTGCTGTCGATGCCAAACTTGAGACCAGGTCAGTGGCTGTCGGCGTGACTATGCCCGACGTGGAATCTGAAGTAGAAACAGAGTTGCAGCAGCAAACCATCCAGCATTTAAGTGACCGGGTTCAGACATTGGAGGCTGAGCTTAAAGAAGCAATGCTCAAGGCAGAAATGGGTAGGCTGAGGAGTGAACTTCGGGAAGCAGAAGCGAGAAACCGCGCTGACAAGAGTTCCTCCACATACCCTCAGGTAAACTGCGCCGCCACCCAGACAGAGTTGCAAACTCGCGCTCTTGGGATTGGAAAACACGACAACCTTGTGCATTCTGCTGCTGGAGGAGGACTAGAGCGGATTTCCATTGGTGTTGGAGTTTCATGCAAACCCGAGGTGAAGGTTGCGTCGTCTGGCCCAGATACGCCTATGGAAGAGTGGGAAGTGCGCAAAAGAGTAGAGCAGAAAGACCAGTGTGTCGGAAGTAAGAGTGTGGCAACGCACAGTCAAGGTGTTGGGACGACAGTGTCTGTGTGTGATGCTGCCACAATTACCTCGGAGAACAAAAAGAGCGTTTCTTGCCAAACGGTTGGCTGTGGTGACGTGGATGTCAGATCGGTTAAATCACTAAATTCCCAAGGGACGCTCACTGACCCAGTTCGAAGTGTTGATTTGGGTGTGATGGCAATCCCTCAGACAATGTCTCAGCGTACCAGCACAGCCTTTTGCACCGTCTCACGCAGCACCAGCACTTTGCAAGCCTGTATCTCTGAAGCCAGCACCAACACAAAGCACACACTGACCAGGGAAAGACATACCAACACAGCACATGCAGTGACCCGATCGCTGGCGGTTGGAGATGGGAAGGTTTGCGACCGCACGGCTGCTGTTCAGATGCGCTCTGTTGGAACAACTGCGTGGTTAGATAGAGGCACAAGTACCCTTGCTGTTCCTAGTGTTGTGACACGTGACGTAGGTGTTGGAATGGCAAATATCAATGAGAATATCCTCATCGGACTCCATACGCGCAACATTGCATGCGGTCCATCCCGTCTGCCTGATCCGGTCAAGACGCGTAGCATTGGCGTAGAAGTGGGAGACGGGAGAGTACGTGACTCGGAGGGCCAAATGTTTGTGCAGACTGAGCCTGGACTTGACCATTATATAGATCGCATGCAGAAATTACTCAAAGAACAACAGGACCTATTAACTGACAGTCACCCTGGGACGAAACATGAGGCCTTTCTACAGTCCCACGGTGTTTTAGATAAACAAGTTGGAGGTAATGATGTGTGTAATTATTGTTTCTCCCTTTGAAAGCATTTTTTAGCAGTTTAGATGCTTTATCATTTTCTTTCTAACTCCCAGGCATTGCTCAAAACCAGACATCAATTGAAACTTCAAAAGTTAAAGAAAAGAATCAAATGGAGTTGCAGATGTCCGCTGCTCTTCATGGTATGTATTTATTTGTGTCAGTTAGCAAGCAAAAGTACAGCATCCTGGACTAAATGACTCCACCCGACAAAGAAATGCATGCAGGATACAAAAAGAACGGAACGGAGGAGGCTTTTTTTTCAGAGCAGTCTTTTTTCATTGGAATTTGAACAGGAGGTGAAAATAGCACTCTCTGGTTTGTCTTTTGGCAGAATAAGCCCTGCACTTAGAATATTTGGGTTGCTCTTGGCTTGTGGAATGCTCTCATGTCTTTTGGTATGTGGCAGACACAGGCATGAATACCATCCACACTGGAAGCCTGCTCTGCGCACGCTTTCTGAAAGACGGAAATGTTTGTGTTTCAGGAGTCTTTATTAGAGAATAAAAGGTGACTTTAACAGGTGTGCATTAAGTAGCGTGTGCATGTTAAGGGGCTGTCATGAGCAAGAATGGAATTTTTCAGGAATTCTTTGAATGAAAGGATCTGCAAATTTGAGGATTTCCTCACATTCATTTCTTATTTAAGTATTATGTTGCAAGGAAAGGGAGATAAACATCAACTGTATGCAGATTTAAGTGTACCTCCAAACTCCAACAACCAAAAGTATCCAAAAAACTCCTGAAAAAATATCAAATTTTACTTAAACATTTTGAGTCACGCATTGTGTCGCATCTTCTAAATTTAATCAGGAATATGATGGCATTTCTTTCAGGCTCACCCAGTGATGATCGTTGTCTCAGGTCCATCATGAAAAGGAAAAGCACCAACATAAAGGCCATGGACAGTATGAACCCCAAGCCTCCCTCACATCGGTAAATAAAGGATTTCATTATTTAATCATAACTAATAAATTCACCTCAGTGTCCTATTGTTTTCTTAATGCTGAGCTGAACTATAATTCTTTTACCAGACTGGTTGTGTAATTAATTTAGAATAATATGCATTGCTGTCCTATGGATTGTACATTTAATTAACTCTCTCTCTCTCACACACACACACACACACACACACACACACACACACGCACACACACACACACACACAGAGGTACAGTGGACCTGTCTGAGGGTGCTGATTCTGAGGATGAAGAGCAGAAAATAAGAGATAAGATGGAGAAAGAGGGGAGTACCAAAGATAAAGGGAAGATTCCCAAGAGAAAAGAAAGGTTCTGAAAAGAAAGTTTTGTTTTATCATCGCTGTTTAGCAAAACATTATCATGGTACATTTGTTTTCTACTGTTTAGATATAAATTTAGTGAGAGGATGCTTTCTGCCTGCCACACTCTGGAGGTTCACCTCAACGGTAGCAAGGTTATATCCAACAGAGAACTGGTGAGTTTCAGGACAGTAATGTTCTTTTAATGTTGTTGGGTTTTTTTTTTCTCTTCCAGAATTTTTCGCATGTCAAAAAATAAATACAAACTCACATTTCACTTTTCTGCATTTTCGCATCAGTAGCAATTTAAAAGGAAAGGGTGACACATATGGAAAAATGCACATGAAAATATTAGACTTCAGTTTCCTTTAGTCTGTAACATTAATCTAGATTTAGTGAGCAAACATGTTTATGAAACTTCTGGGCATTAATTATCAAGGCACAGAAATAAATAACTCGACTAGGAAAACAAAAGAAGGGCAAACCCAACTTAATTTATGATGTATAGTGAAGCTGTATTTCAGTCTGAAAAGCTCGGCTGTTGATGTGCTCTGTGTTTACTCACTCTTATCCCATAATTACTCTGGCATATAGATCAGATTGTTCTGTGCTCTGTGGCATTTTGGAAAGTTTAAAATTATAGTGTTGCTGTATTTTCTTTCTGTGTTAAAAGTAATTTAAGCCTGCTTCATTATTTGGTGTCATTTTTGTTCTAAAAAGTTTCTGTGTGGTTTACCCAGATACTCTACCTGACATTTTAGTTTGTTGTTTTTTTTTTTTTATCTGTGTGTCTATGTAAAAGCGTTCGTGTCTGAGCACAGTGCAGCAGGAGTGGTTCTGTGTGTCCAGTCAGAAGAGGGCATGCCCACAGATCGTGGAGGACTTCCTCTTTGCTTGTCGCCATGTCTCGCCCGATGTCCTGTGCTATGTCGCCAACATGGCGGACCAAAATGGCAACACAGCCCTCCACTACAGTGTGTCACACTCTAATTTCAGCATAGTAAAGATTCTGCTTGCTGCAGGTACCTCGAAATCACCAGATCAAGCTTCAGTACATTCAGTCTTTATTTAGCTGTATTACTATTTATTTAGTTGCATTATATGTGTATATATATTTATATTTATATTAGTGCTTGTTAGTTTTTCTTTGAACATTGCAAAACCAGGTGTGTGTGTATGTATTTCAGTCTGAAAAGCTCGGCTGTTGATGTGCTCTGTGTTTACTCACTCTTATCCCATAATTACTCTGGCATATAGATCAGATTGTTCTGTGCTCTGTGGCATTTTGGAAAGTTTAAAATTATAGTGTTGCTGTATTTTCTTTCTGTGTTAAAAGTAATTTAAGCCTGCTTCATTATTTGGTGTCATTTTTGTTCTAAAAAGTTTCTGTGTGGTTTACCCAGATACTCTACCTGACATTTTAGTTTGTTGTTTTTTTTTTTTATCTGTGTGTCTATGTAAAAGCGTTCGTGTCTGAGCACAGTGCAGCAGGAGTGGTTCTGTGTGTCCAGTCAGAAGAGGGCATGCCCACAGATCGTGGAGGACTTCCTCTTGCTTGTCGCCATGTCTCGCCCGATGTCCTGTGCCTATGCAACATGGCGGACCAAAATGGCAACACAGCCCTCCACTACAGTGTGTCACACTCTAATTTCAGCATAGTAAAGATTCTGCTTGCTGCAGGTACCTCGAAATCACCAGATCAAGCTTCAGTACATTCAGTCTTTATTTAGCTGTATTACTATTTATTTAGTTGCATTATATGTGTATATATATTTATATTTATATTAGTGCTTGTTAGTTTTTCTTTGAACATTGCAAAACCAGGTGTGTGTATGTGTGTATGTATGTATGTATGTGTATATGTGTGTATATATATATATATATATATATAAATATACATATATATATATATATATATATATATATATATATATATATATATATATATATATATATACACATATACACATATACATATATATATACACACATATATATATATATACATATGTGTGTGTGTGTGTATATTTATGTATATATATCTATATGTGTGTGTGTGTATATATTATTATGTATATATATTTTTTTTAATTTTTGAAGCATCACACCATAGGTCACAGCCTAAATGTTTTTTTTTTTTGTCATCTGTGCATATGTACACACACACACACACACACACACAATCACAGTATTACATTGTTTTGTTGAGAGACACTCAAGAGGATTAATTTAGCCTTGATTCGGTCTCTTGCAGGAGTATGTAATGTAGATCATCAGAATAAGGCCGGTTATACTCCCATAATGCTTGCCTCTCTGGCTGCTGTGGAAACCAAAGAGGACATGATGGTGGTTCAAGAACTCTTCAGCAGAGGAGATGTTAATGCCAAGGCCAGCCAGGTATCAGTTCCTTTTTTTTTTTTTTTTTTTTTTTTTTTACTGAATAGCTATGTTCATATGAGCAACTGAGAAAACCATCTCTGCCCGAGGGTATCTTTGTATCCTGTGTTTTGTGTACTGTTTGCTCAATAGGCTGGTCAGACAGCTCTCATGCTAGCGGTCAGTCATGGGCGTATAGACATGGTCAGGGCTCTGCTGGCTGCTGGGGCAGAGGTCAACATCCAGGATGATGAGGGGTCAACTGCTCTGATGTGTGCTGGTGAACACGGCCATGCTGATATTGTCAAACTCTTACTGGCCCAGCCAGGCTGTGATTCCACGCTGACTGACAATGTGAGTAACCACATGGCTATCTGAGAGAAAAGATTTACAAGCTTATTACTGTTTACTAATGCTTTTGTTCGCTGTGTTTTGCGTCTGCGTGCTGCCAGGACGAAAGCACTGCTCTGTCCATTGCTCTGGAGGCTGGACACAAAGATATCGCTATGCTTCTCTATGCCCATGTCAACTACTCAAAGGGCCAACCTAGGGTATGACTATTCCTTGTCTACTTTTGTACTCCGCTGTAGTAGTTTACTTACTCACCAATACCATTTTCTCACACTGGCTGAACAAGTTTCTGTTTGAGTGTGTGTGTGTGTGAATGCTCATCCACAGGGATCCCCTCGAAGCAAGACTCCACCTGTTCCACGCATAAGCTCTTCTGATTGATACGAGGTTTTCCCATGCTCTCTTCATCCCCCCCCTGAGCAACCTGCTCGATCATATGACTTGAAATGAATGCGACAGGTTATGTTTTCCAACAGGTGTAATATTAAAGAGAGCAGTATATTCAAAAGCGCAGTGCACTGTTGGTATTACAAGCTGCATCATTTATTTTCTTCTATACTGACAGTTATGTTTCCCACATATAAAAACACAGTAATAAAGACCTACTATAACAGGTAGCTGCATGTGAAAAGTTTTATGTATTAATTTTAGGTGATATATGAATTTATATGCATTTGGGGGATTATATATCTTTTTTTTTACCATTTTTAAAGCTTGCTGCAATTTCTTGTATATTTTATCAAGTATTCACTTCCAAGATATGATATCTAGATTTTAATGTCATAATAAAAACTAAAGAAATGTAAATGTCATGTTGATATCTAAATAAATATGTGATTGCATCACCACCTCGTGTTTACTGCAAACATTGCATTACTTTCCTCTCTTGTGTGTTTTAGATCTGTAGTATTCAAGCAGTTGTAATGCCATCTAGTGTTGAAATGCTGATTCTTTTGAATAGGCCGAATTAGTTTCAAACTTGACCTAAATCATTTCTCATTCCTTGAAATGGTTTATAGCATGAACCATAAGGGCACGGGAAGTGGATATCTGCCTACAATTAATAAAAAACTATAATTAAGGTTTTTGTTAACACCTGCATTCAAGTACAGACATTTTCTGACCAAAATCAGAACGTTACTCGAAAACTTCAAAAGTAACATTTAAGATGAAGATAATGCTAATTAAGTACCAAGTTGGTTAGGTTTTATCATGTAAAAGCTGAAATGCATACTCTACACGATTGCAGACCAGTGTTTTTTTTATTTTATTAATATTTTTTGGACTTTTTTTTTAAAATTTACGTCGATTTTATAGAGCTTTTCATTTGTTGTTACGCATCTAGCACACTTTTTTTTTTTTTTTCATTTGTTGTGATCGGATCAAAGTCTGGTAGTGTGTGATCCTGAATGATTGACCGCTTTTCCTCTGTGACTACTGCAAAATATACGATTTTAAAAGTCTTGTAGTGTAGGATTTTCACAGTGACATTTAGTGGGTTCATTAAGCCGTTTTCCCCATGGGAACCTTAGCTGGAAGACAAAATATCTTAAAATGTTGATCTTTGTTTGTATAATTCATTTTTAGATTGAAGAGCAAAACACCTGGCCTTCTCGATGCTTATAAGATATTGGTGTTCAGTAGCACAGCCGGTGATGAGCTAATTTTACCAGCCTCTGCTCTGGAGGGAGCAGCTCTCACACCAGACACCGATACAGCTGCTATGAATGCTTTCAGTGGTGCATTTATAGAAACGGGTCTGGATACGTGAACATATGCCATCTGACTGTGATGTGCTCTTCTTTACTCAATAGAGAGTTACGGTGTCCCAACCCAAACAGATGGGTAATTATTAGTCTGATAAGAAATGCCACTCCATGGCTTTTACATGCAGTGTGTGAAGGGCATTTGATTGTTTGGACATCATTTAAATGTAATGCTTGTCACAAAGAGCTTATCAGTTGTTACAACTGGATATTATCCCCACTGAAAACACGATGAAACCCCAAAAACGTACATAGAGCACTACTTTTATACTGCTTTTCAGTAGCATTTCACAAGAGAGGATTTTTCTCAAAAATGTCATTTTTATATATATATATATATATATATATATATATATATATATATATATATATATATATATATATATATATAGATATATATATATATATATATATATATATATATATATATATATATATATATATAAATGCACATCATGTTTTGTCATTAAGTCATAATAGTGTCAAAATAGCAATTTTTTTCTTTTTTTTAAGATTGGAAAAGAGCAGCTAGCACATTTTTCGAAATGTATTAATTAGTGTTCCACAGGAAACAAAAATTCAAGGTTGGAATCAACTTCAGGGTGAGTAACCGACGACACTTTTGACTTAATTTTTTGCGTGGACTAATCTTTTAAATGAAATCCTATGAGGTATTGCATTCTACAGCGCAATGACGATCAGTTGGAGCCCATTTTTGAGGTCACGCGTTCATGTTTCAATTGGTAACACGACAAAAGGAATTCCTTACAAAAAAAAAGAGCGACATTTTTAAGAATGAAAAAAGAAATATAAAAAGCACAAATCTTGTTCTGTAGAATCCTCGTTGTGAAAAAGAAAATAGATGACTATCAGATAAAAGGCAGCCGGTAATATAATACAAACAATATCTTTTGGTGAGAAATGAGTTTGAAGGCTGTGTCTGTTGAGGTTAGCTCAGAAGATTTGCTTTTTTTTTAATGTAGCGTTCTGTTTATCTATGTTTTTCGATGCCGGACACATGTGGATGCACGCATGGGCTTACATTGATTTGATTTTGATTATAGTTCACCGTGTCTTTGGATTTTAGCTCATCTTTCCGTAGCTCAGAGACTCATTGTGTTTGAGAATGTTCAGCTAAGTGTGTCTGTACGACAAAGTGTGTGTCTGTGTTTTGTGATGGAATGCTATAGTATTACAGCTCTGTTCGGTCTGCAGCCAGTAAAACGTGGTGTTGCCATAGTAACCGCCTGAGATGTTTTACCAAAATGCCCTTGTCGACCTGATAGCAAAACATGCATATGAAATGTAAAATTATGACAGCGTGTAATCATACCACAACACATGCATACACTGAAAATCTGTTCTTGCGTGATAAAACAATACCGATACTTCTCAGAGGCTTGTCAAAAAAAAAAAAAAAAAAAACATTAGATAAGCTTGCTTGATAAACGAAACAATGGCTTTAGTGATGAAGATGTTGCCATGGCAAATGTACATGAACAACGTTGCATCTTAAAACCGCATCTGATTTTAAGCAGACACTTAAGAGGCACATTTCATTCATGAAAATTAATAAAGAAAATATTGAAAGCAGAAATATGACTCATCACAGGGATTTCTTATGATGACAGATGGCAGTTTAGCCTCCTAGGAAATTTTGGCAATTTATTAAACTGAACTTTCATAATGGATTTAAAATCAGATGCTAAAATGAATAACACGTGACATTATAGTGCCCATTTTATGTACCGTCACAAACTCTTCTGAGTTTATTTGCTGCTCACATGAAGTTATGGTTTATTGCCGAGATTCATTTCAATTAGAAATATGACAAACGCATGACCAGTGCCACAATTTTCTCAGGCTCTGTTTTGTCTGTATCAAATCTTTACTTAATAAAGCACATTTTCACACACATACCGATTCAGCAACATCATTTCCAAATGAATGTGTCTCAGGTCTGCCATCAGCCGATTATATTTGACCAAGAATACATTCCAAGTACTATCAGGACACCGCTGAGCCCTTGCAATAATACAGCATAAAAATAATTAAGCATATGCCACGTCTGTGAGCTACACGCGAAGCTGCTTTCTAACTTATTAGTCTCAGTTCTCAAAGGGAAGCAGGCAGAAACTATTATGTTTTGGGCTATCTGGTAACATTTATAACCCCAAATGATTTCACCAGAATCTCTATTCTTTTTTGTTGTAAAAGCTCCCAGACGCAGATACAACGTGCCATTAGCCAATTTATGTGTGTATGCGTGTGTGTTAGAGAGTGTGTGCAACGCAACATTAACAACCCTGGAATCCTCTCAAGATGTCAGTAAAGCTTGCAAAAAACCATCTGCATAGGCACAAAAATGGAGCCCGCTTCTTTTAACAGAGGGGCGGTTAAAAAGACTGAAGGAGAGCATAAAAGAGAGGGAGACGGGAAAGGGAAAAAAGGAAAAGAAACCAGATTGCGACAGTCGATATTAAAACATGCAGCGAGTGAGAGAGAAAAAAGAAGAGAGAGAGAGAGAGAGAGAGAGGGTGGAGAGAGAGAGAAAAGCGAGCTGCAGGCCTTTCCACGGGGACAAACTAGCAGAAAGGCATCTCGCAGTTATTCCTTTCTCTCTCTCTTTCTCTCTCTCTCTCTCTCAACATCCTAACGGCAATTGATTTGTGTATGAAAAGCTGGGCGCTTTTCGCCCCCCTTTCGGGCTGTGCGTTTTGAGTGATCAGCTGATGAAGAGACTGGCTGCGCGCTGCAATGCTGGTTTGCTAATTCTCTCTCCTCCAGACTGGAGCCAGCCTGGAGACCACAGTCAGGTAAATCGCCCTCTTCCTTTCTCTCTCTCACACACACACACACTCACTCTCTCTCTCTCTCTCTCTCTCTCTCACTTGCTCTCTCTCCTGCGCATAGAGCACGCAATCACACCAGGCTTCAGCACATGGGCACACAGACAGAAAGTGAGAGAGGAATTGTGTGTGTGTGTGTGTGTGTGTAGGTGTGAACTGTGTCTGGTGAAGGAAAGCATTGCCCAGACAAATCGGTTGTGTGGATGTTGACACCTTTTTTTCTTCTTTCTAGAGGTTACAGGAACAGACTTGTATAGCGTAACAAGGGTTTTTGGCTTGCTGCGCCAAGTACAGACTCTTCTGAATGTGCTTTTTGCTAGCACCCTGCATGTTTTGTGTGCAGCGCTTTCAGTTGTGCGACTGTGCATGCAAGCAGATGTGTGTGTGTGTGTGTGTGTGTGTGTGTGTGTGTGTGTGTGTGTGTGTGTGTGTCTCAGTGTGCATTCCATTATTATGCTGTTGATTATTAGGCCTCCTTCCTTCCACATGGTCCCCTGGGGTACGTGTGAATAAATGCATTCCGTGTGTTTCTCTGCGCTCTTTCATATTTGTCTTCCGCCCGCGTAGAGGATATTTGCATGAAATGTTCGCGTCTGTGTGAGGGCTGTTCTCTCACGTCAGTACATCGCCGTCTTGTTTCGTCTGATTTCTTGGTGCATATAAAAGTATATTAGAGCGTTTTGTGCGCCGCGCTCGTGTTTGATTTAGACATCAATGGCTGGCGCTGCCTGCATAGCGTCATACTCAGAATTCATATTTTCATCCCTCTCATATGCTCTCTGCGGCAGGCATATCACTGCACTTTAATTGCCTTTGTGTAAAACACAGACTCGACAGCACACACACACACACGCACGCGCGCACGCAGCGAATTCCGCATTTGCTTATTATTACACGTGAGGCGCGTGCATGTTGCTAGCCGCTGCGTTCCAGCGCCGTTTTTAATGAAACGCGCTCGGCGTCCGTCACCGTTCCGTTAAGTCAGGCGTGTTGGCTGGAGATCGGCATCGCCGTAAACGTCAATCATTTCATTCACAATGGGACTGAAGATCGGCGTACCAGCGTCTCCTGCCTCCCCAGCAGCCCCCGTGCTGGATCGTACAGAGCTAGTGGGACATTGTTAAGTGATTCTTTATCAAATATTAAAATGGAAGTGAAAGCAGCTGCTCGCGTTAGAGGGGACTGAAGATTGAAGGCAGATTGCCTGGTGAGACGTATAGCCAAGATGATGATGAGTTGGACGTGTTCGGAGGAGAGGCCAGAAAGTTCATGCCTAGTAATTTAAATTCTGACTGTCTTGCTTTTAAATGTTGCTTAACATTTAACATGGATAACAGTCGGCTATTCTACATAATAGTGCATTAATTAGCTTGATGATTGCACAGAAATGCTATATTAAAATGAGGTTCTGTGATGGTTATTAATGCTACAGTAATGATTATCAAATTTACATGCACCATCAATTTATTGCTTTTTTTTTTTTTTTTTTTTTTTTTTGCATAGTAATGTCCAGAATAGCTCTTATACGTTATTAGAATTGTATTCAGAAACAAGTGTTTGAAATTCTAACCTAAACTGCAACTCAGTAAAACTTTACAATCAAGTGTAATTTGTTAAAGAAATAGACTTCCCCAAAAATGGCAATTCGCTGAAACGTACTAACCCTCAGGCAATCCATAATGTGTTCGATTTTGGTTCTAAATTGAAACAGATTGGAGGAATTCAACATTGCATTGCTCGCAAATGGATCCTCTGCAGTGAATGGGTGCTGTCAGAATGAGTTCAAACTTGATAAAAAATAGTGGACGGCTAATCAAACTCCGTTAATTAATGTCTTGTGAAGCGGAAAGCTTAATAAACAAATTCCTCACTGCTTTAGGCTAACATATGATCCCGTAATATCGCTTTCAACGTTGCTTTTAACTGATAAAAACATAATAAAATCCCCTCCCCACACAACTTCAGTCCATCAGTTCACTTATCGTGAACATAAAAACTTAAGCGTTATTAATTCTGGTTTATTGTAATGTTTATATCAGCTGTTTGGACTCATTCTATCATCACCTATTGATTGCGAGGATTCATTGGTGAGCAACTTATGTAATGCTAAACTTCTCCAAATCCGTTCAGATGAAGAAACAAATGTATCTACACCCTGGATTGATTTTTTTCCCTTTAACATTAAGTAATGTCATGTAGTAAGTACCATTAAGTACCATGAACAAATAACATTTATAGCGTTTAACAGCATTTGTTAATCTTGTAACACAAATATACCAATGAAAAATAGTACATTTGTTAATTAACATTAAATTAACCTTGATTCAATAAATATTTGCTCATTATTATTGGCTATCTAAAAAGTTAACGTATTTTAAAGTATAACTTGTGTTTGTCTTTTTAAAAAAGGATAAACAAAATATCACTTCTCTTTCTTGTTCAATGAAAAGTTAATGAAGAGGCAACAAAAGAAAGAAAGCAATAGAATAATTGCTATTCATAGGTTCTATTATTCACGGGTATTATTTTTGATCCTAAAATGTGCACAGTGACAATACTTTTTTAGTTTCATACATGTAAAACTGCAAAATCCTTATTTCTGTCAAATCCGGTAGCGCTCATCCCTGTTTCCATGTCTTTTGCTCAGTCTCAGGCCATCCAAAACGGAGTGTCTGAGGTTATGGAGGAGGAAAGTAACTTAAAGAAACGAAAAAGCGATCAACAAGGCAACCAGGTCTCTGAGACTGGTCAGGAGGTGGTGGAGAAGGTCAAAAAGCGACGGGGTCGCCCTCCTGCCGAGAAACTGCCGCCCAACCCTCCCAAGCTCACAAAACAGATGAACACCATCGTAGACATGGTCATCAACTACAAGGACACGTCAGTAGTTAAACACACAGACTTAATAGGTTGTTGTTGGCTGTTTTATTTCTTGACATGATGCAAATCGTGACGCTAAAAACAAAGTGATTAACGAAGAAGCTTGCCGGCAGTTTTAAGTTTGTACTCTTTCCCTTTATTTTTGCACGTGTGCTCCATGTCAGACCGCGCAATAAAATGCATAACAGCTAATTTTTTTGTGCTTCTTCTTTGAAATATCGCTGTTATACAGGTTGGGGCGACAGATCAGTAAAGGTTTCGTTCAGCTGCCCTCAAGAAAAGAGGTGCCAGAGTACTATGAGCTCATCCGCAAGCCAGTCGACTTCAGGAGGATCAGGGTCAGCATGTCATCCCACAAACCCCCCCCATTTCCCTCCAGACTATTCTTCCATGCTTACTGTACTTCCACACTGACATCCTTTTCAGCTCAAGAAATGTATTGACTTTGCTCTCCTCACACGGGTTGTGTTTTTTTGCCGGCTGCTTTTTTTGATCAACATCGGCAAAATGTTTTTACTGATTCTGTGCAAATCTGCCATTAAAGTTTCACAGGAAATATGTCTGTTTATATACCGTTTTAATTGATCTTATTCATTGTTGTTCTGAATTTTTCCTGGTTTTGTTTATGCAGGAGAGAGTACGTAATCACAAATACAGGTGCATTGCTGACCTGGAAAAGGATATCATGCAGATGTGCCACAATGCTCAGACGTTTAATTTGGAAGGATCTCAGGTTTGACTTGTGTACATTTGTTTTAAAAATACTTAAAAATTTCTACAGTGGTATTGCAACATTTATGCAAATATATTTAACTTTTTTTTTTTTCTTTTCATATTTGCATTAAAGTGTCCCTATTATGCCATTTCCAAATGTGTAATGTAGCTGTACTTGAATGTAAGTGATCTGCAAAGTTGTATTTCCGAAGGTTATTGTCTCCCAAATAAATAATCAACTCTATACAGCCTAAATGAATCGTTAGTAATTCAAATCCATTTCATGGCGTAACACATTTGTATATTTCCCGCCTTTAGCCCCGATTACACTACAAGTGAAACTCAGTGGCATAGCGACACGATCCTATTTATTTCAATGGAGATTTGGTGATTTCTGGCGACACAAGCAATCGTTGGCGACCGGATGTGGGCGTGTCAAGCAATGCAATAAAGTCCTTCAACTTTATGCAAATGAAGAGCGACTTTTTAAAAGCAACAGCCAATATGACCAACAGTAGAGCTCTCTCAGACATTACGGTGATTGAAAGATGAATGAAAAAAAATATCTTTGCTGTGAGCCATTATTCCATCTTGTATGATATGTCTTTTCCCCATACAGAAACATATTTAAAGGAATAGATCACCCAAAATTTTAAATGACCCCATATTTCACTCACCCTGAAGCCATCCTAGTTGCATATGACTTTCTTCTTTCAGATGAACACAGTGTTTTTTAAAAATGGTAATGCTTGTGGACAGCAGCCATTATTTTGAAGCTCCATAAATCTGATATATCCGCAAGTTCTGCAAAGTAGAACTAACCTATACACCTTCGGGGGGGGATATCACAGGTCCTCTGAAGCAGATCGATGGGTTTTTGTAACAAAAAATATGTCTAGTTTTAAATTTAAAATGTAAATAAGTGACATGTTATTAACGTTATGTCATACGTCGAGTCAAAAGTCAGCCAAGAAGCCGTTTAGAGAGACTGAATCTCAGAACTGCTTTAAATTAATCGTTTGAGAATCGGTGTAAAATGGGGTGACATTAATGTATATTTTGAGAAAACAAAAGGGGCTTTTCACTTTGCATGCATGTAAACCTACTGTAGATGACTCCCAAAATATATGAGGAGCCTTAAAAATGACATAATAGGGACACCTTAAACATTAAAACTATTACTTTAGTACTTTGTAAGTAATTCAAAATTCTGTGATCTTTTACTCACCCTCAAGTTGTACGAAACCTGAATAATTTTTTTCAGTTGAATAAAGGAGAAGATATTTAAAAAAAATTTTTTAAGCAAACACTTGTAACTATAGTAAAACTATGACTCAAAACGTTTTCGGGAAGTCAATGGCTACCCTCAAATCTTCGGTTTCCGACATTCATCTAAATCTCTTTTTTTGTGCTCAACAGAAGAAAACCCTCAGACCCTCAGCTGATCCACGTCTACCTATAGCAGTGTTTCTCAACCCTGGTCCTCAACGCCCTAATCAGAAATACATAATTTAACTCATGAGCTCATTAAAAGAAACTCCAGGACCTGAAATGGGTGTTAGATAAGGGAGACATACAAAACGTGCAGTGTTAGGGAGGCCCTGAGGACCAGGGCTGAGACACACTGACCTATAGGAATATGACGCATATGTCAGCATTCATATATAAGGTCCCTTAGTATTATCAACAATTTAACCTCCTCCATCCCCAGCTCCTCCTCTCGTCCAGTCAGGATTTGGTCTTTCGATTCTCCTTTCAATCAGACTGGTTTCTAAAATGTTAATATTAAATTATCGAACGTTAATGATACCTGTTCCTATCACCAATCCATACCTAAAACGAGCCTGGATATTTCGCGTTAGTAAATGCAGCTGACTAATTGTGTGGAGATTGTTAAATGTCTCTCTTTATCCTAGATCTTTGAGGACTCCATTGTTTTGAAGTCTGTTTTTGAGAGCGCGAGACAGCGAATAGTGGAGCTCAGCGCCGAAGACAATGATGCCGTTGGAAGCAGTGAAGCAGACGGTGGTCGTCTTTTAAATCTAGAGCGTAAGTGAAAACGCGTGCCTTGTCTTGTCCAGTTAGAGATGCAATACATCATAATCAGTAAATCCTAAAATACAATAAATGCATAAGACTATGAATCAGAATCTATCAGGTTATTAAAGATAAAGTCTGTATTCTGGGTGTCAAGTGTGTAAATGTTTTGTCTTAAAAGCTCCCGTTTCGAAATCAACAAATCCCAAGCTGGACGGAAAAAAAGGAAAAAATAAATCCGATCCTAGTAATTCCAGTTCAAAGGAAGTCACAAACAGTGATGAAGACCTTGGCAAAGAATGTGAGAATAACACAAGAGGACTATTAAATTAGACCCCAAATGACAGTCTGGTATAAAAATCATTGTATGCCATTTCAAGAACATTGTATGGCCATTTCAGTCTGGTTTTCTTGATGTTTCGGTCAAGGAATTGCTCAGAATGTGATCTCTCATTATTATGGTTGCTTAAAACTCCTTTGTAAAACCTTTGTATTCTAAAGATAACATTGTTAATGCAGTGCTTCTGCAGTGATACATCTGAAATTGGCTCTGTTTTCATGTATTTATAAAATGTAAATAAGTCATAAACCCAAAATAGATATAAAATATCATGGTAAAAAAAAAAAAAAAAAAAAGGTCTGTAAGTTCGGACTGCCTGAAAACGTTCACTCTTTTTTTCCCCAAGGATGGAAAAACGGTGATATGACATATTATGATATTGTATGATCATTTAAACGGATGCATTCAATCTTTCAAGATGGTATAAGCTGTGCTAAATTTGCAAGCTATTATGTCTCTGTTTCAGAGAATTTTTAATCTGTGGTTTTTGTGACTATGAGCACTTTGTCATCTCCTCTTTGTACGTTTCCCTTTCCTTCATTAACTGTTAACATCAAAAAAAAAAAAAAAAAAAACAAGAAAAAAGGAAAATTTTTATTCAGCAGCTCTTTATCTTTCTTTAGTTATCACAGGATCTTAACTGTCAGTACATAGAGAAGTCGGGGCATGATGGCAATGTATTCTTTGGTGACAGATCAGATACTGCCCTCAAAGAGAGGCACCTATTGATGATGCTGTCACGTTTGTGTGTTCAGTTTATGATGGATGGGAGAAGTGGTGTGTTTGTGGAGAGATGGAATTAAAGTGTATGGGGTTTATATGATGTGAAAGGGAAAGTTTTAAGTCACCGTATTACAAAAATAAAAATTTTTATGAAATCACATGCGCTAATGTGCATCAGTTTGCTCTTTTGCTTTGTATTTAATGAAAAGTTAAGTACGATTTTTTTATGAGCTTTTATGAGCTCTGTATTTGATTTTACTAATTTTACGTTAATTCGTTAATAGCATTTTTTTTTCTACAAATAGGTTTAGATAATACTACAAAGCTACAAAACTAGGCTCTATGTCATTATACATTCTTAAATCATATGCTTTTTTATTAAACCATTTTATTTTGTAGCATTACACTTTTGCTACAAAATAAAATAAAAAATGGTTTATTAAAAAAGTAAATGATTTAAGAATGCTTGACTGACTAACATATGCATTATTGTTGAGATTAATCACTGATGCATTGCATATTTAATACATTTCTAGTGTTATTATTATTCTATGCTGTTCAAAAATAGGGTTGTAAGATATTTTAAATATTTTAAAATTCTTTTATTTAGCAGGAATGCTACAAAAAAGATTGGACAATAATAAGGGATTGAATACATTATTATAATTATTATTATTATTGCTTCTATCTAACCTGTGCATAAAAGTTCACATCACTCTCCACATAGTTTTCTGTCTGCCTTACTAAATTAAAAAAATCGATCATACATTGATATATTTGTGGTGAGAAATAAGGCATATAACTACATTGTCTTAAACCTTATGCGCACTTTTCACTTTCAATGCAAACACTCTTCACACTTCAAATGATTCAGCCTGGCCTTCATTTATTATACAGGAACATATTTTTTGGTTTTAATTGTGATGCAGTGTGCAGTGATACATAATGTGAAAGTCCGACAGTCTTGTTATTTTTCTCGGTGACGCCTCAGGCCAACGCTGAGCAGTTCGGCTTTGTTTTCTGTGTAAACGGTATTCAGCATTTAAAGTGGATCAAAAACTTCATCAAAGTTGTCCCAAGACAAGAACGCATATTGGTTTTTAGGATTTAGGACAACTCTGATTAGAGGTTTTGATCCACTTCAAATGTCGACTACTGTATATGTGCTCTATGCTGGATGGGTAATTAAAGCACAAGACCATTGTTTTTAGGTCAAAACCCAAACCATAATAGGAAACTATTTGAACAAATCAGCACTGGGGGTTACCGCTACATTTACTAAAAAATTACCTGTTATTAAGACGTCACGTATCATAAGGAAAGCCAAGGAAACGTCAAAGGAGAAGAATATGCAGGGACAAGTCATGTGAATGTAATTATTATATCCAATTGTTTTTTAGACCATGTTTCCATGAAAGAAAATAAACACTTTTCTTATTAATTCGTAATATGTTAGAGCGGTTTTGGTACTTAGCTGGCATAAATAACATTTGGTTATGTTTGTTGAAATTTCTTATCTTAATAACTACTTTTTTATTGCAAATTTGATTTTGGAAATCTCTGCGTGCTATAACAATCCAAACCAATTATTATTCTGCAGGAACTGTGCAATAATTGGCAGTATTGAAAAAATAAATAAGAATCGTCGTACATGTTTGCAGGCTGGTAGTGGTAGTATAGTCTAATTACAAAATGTTGGTCTGATTAAGGAGCCGAGCTGTCGGAGGTGCAGAAGCAATGGGCAAACAATATTTACTTTTTATAACAGAGAGAAACAGTTCCTGGCCTGTTGCTATTTCATGTGTTTTAACATCAAATTAATTCAGGTTATAAACAGCTGGCGAAGAATAGAAAGGACATTTTCTGTTTGAAGATGCTTTTAGAGTGGTAGCCATTTAAATGCTTTTATGTTGTCCCTTGCACTTAAAAATTATTTCAGTTGAACAAAAATGCCTTTCTGCTTCTTTAAAGAATCTCTAATGTGTGTTTGTTTGTATAAAGGTACTTTCTAAGGCTAATATAAAAAAACAAAAACACAGCTCGTCATGGAGCTCTCGTACATGTATTTATTAAACATCCAAATATAAAAAACATTATTAATTATTGTTTTGGTCAGACCAGATCGACACTATAGCACTGATGTCCTCAGTTATTACAGAAAAAACATCTCTGAAACATCAAACAACTATGACTTTACAATAAGGATAAATTATTATTATATCAAGATCTAACAATAAACAACAGACGAGTGATTAAATCACACCTTATAGTGATTTACAAATACACATGAATACTTGATTTAACTTTTATTATTTGTAAGGCCATTTTAGAGTTACATCAGAAAGCATAATGGTCCATTTTAAATGAAGTGGCATATCATATAGCCTAAATAAAAATAAAGGCTGACTCTTTGCAGCACATTATCAATGATCAATTCTTCAAACTGCATAGCATATGATTCCTTAAAATCTTTAAAACAGCGAGCATGTGCGTTTAATTCTTCAAATTAATGTATTTGTGCTAGGTTTCTTCCAGGATAAACGATGAAGATCTTAAAGCGCCATGCAGCCTATATGAATTTGTAATAAACATAACAAAATTAATAATAAAATGTAATAAGTAAAAATAATCGAACCTTTTCTGTGGCAGTAGATATAAATTAAGTGCTCTTAGAAACAGCGGAAATCATAAAAGCTTTTAGACAATACCTATACTTATAATCTATAAAAAGAAAGTGTATCGAAGACCTGAATGTGAGTGCTCCACAAAACCACAAGATGGGGCCAAAAAGCTGCCGTAGTTAAAGCTCTACATGGGCAATGAAGAAGGGAAAAAATGTCAAAACCCCAAGATAATAGAAAAAAGATTAAAGCAGTGGTTCAACCCCCAATATTTACCATATCTTTATTTTGTTGAGCACAGAATAAGATATAATGTGATTATATATATTTAGATATCATTGGCTACTGTCCACAGTTTGTTTACAACAGTAGTCAAAATATCTTATTTTGTATTCAGCAGAACAAAGGAAATAATTCATACAGGTTTGGAACATTTTATAAGTGGCTCCAGCCTCCAGCTCCAGGATCTCAGTGCTACACAGAGAACAAAGAAAAAGTCTTCCATTTTAGACAGGCTTCAGGCTTTACCGATATCAAAGAAAACTCTTTTCTATTGCTTATATTTTGCATACAGATCATAATACGATGCGTGCTACTGTCAAAGAGAAAATGAGGGAGGAGGAGAACAGGATTACTGCCACACCAAACCACTCAAAAGCCATTAGTAAAACATTATTAGGCTTGATAGCACGCCACTTTTGTTGTGGGAAATTTATATTGTTTTTCTCTTTTGCACACATAGATCCATGAAGTTATACAAAAAAGTATATGTTTTTCCATTCTGTTAGCATAATAAGCTTCAGAGATTACTTACAAACTGTAAACTATTACAGATTGCAAATAACAATTATAGTTAGTAACGTAATCTATTTTAGGCAATATAATTGGACTACTTTTTAGTTTATTTATCAAATTGCTCAGGTTATTTATTTTGCATATAGGAATTAAACTATGCTAACTATTTAATAGTTAGTTGCTGTAAGTTAAAAAGCCTTGAAAAAAAAGCTTTCTTCATTTTCTAATAATGATAATAATAATAATTATTATTCAGTTTTATTTAAGTTTTTACACTTTTTTTACTCCCCAGAAAGTTGTGTCAAACTTTATAGTTATTAGTTACTAAATGTTATTGGCTATTAATCTGCTGTACTTGTATGTAGTACTATACTTAAATGAAGAAATAGCTGCCAACTGATGTGACTCAAAGCGTATAATACTGCACACACACACACGCACACACACACACACACACACGCACGCGCACACACACACACACACACACACACACACACACACACGCGCACACACACACACGCACACAGATGAAACAAACCCATTTCGAGGGACGTTTTTGAAAACAACAAAATCGGGTCAGAAAGGAGCAAAGTGTTTTTCAAACAAAAGAGAAGCCTATAGCGTTCGTTATTTGAGGATCAAAACGTCAGAGGAAGGAGAAAATCTTTTTTTCCCTTTCTTTTTTATCAATTCAAATGATGCAGCCAGTGTGACAGTGTGCCAAGAACATGTCAGGCTGAACAAGTCCCTGAGCTACCTGATGTTCTGTTCACTAACAAGGGCACTTATTTGACACATGCCAAAACATTCTATAACTGCATTTCTTTCTAAAATCCTCAGATGATCAGCGTTGTGTCCGCGCCAAAAATTTATGTCAAAATACATTGGTGGTGCGATTATTGTAGCATTTTCCAACAAATGAGTTCAGGTTCCTATGGTTTTCACCCGAGTAGATAAATTGTGAGAATTCTTTAAGAGGATCCTTCAACAAAAAGGATGACACGTCACTGACTTCAGTATGCCATTGTTTCAGAACGGAACTGGAATCTCTCACACAAAGTATTTCAAATTTATTGACGCTTTCGAAGGCAACCCATTCCTCCTGTGGTTCGTAACAAGTGTCAGTAGTTGTCACTACATTTAACGTCTCCTAATTTCCCTTGTCACAAGCCCAAGTTACATGCTTCCATTATATATAATAAATACTGCCGTCACACTGGTTGATATTATTAAACCTTTTGACAGTTACCATGTTTTGCTAGCCAGCTCATAAAGGTGCAACCTTTATGGTGAGTGACAACCCAGTGATTAAAAGTTTGAATGATTATGCTTTGCGTATAAAATATAGCTATTAACAATTCTATTTGCATATTTTTTTTTACTGTGTTTTGTATACTTGTCATATCAAATGGCAATAAAAGACAAAAGCTAAGGTCAGCCAGGTGAAAAATACTGTCACCTTTCATAACAAGAGCACTTTCTATAGCGCAGCAGGAAGGGGAATTTTTTTTTTAACTACTTTAAAAAAAGCTCTTCTTGGATGGCCTGAGCTAAAACTTTCAGTCTCTCTAGACACACGCAGGAAACTTGTTGTTTTTATCGCTTTGGCTAATTAACCTGTGAGGAAGTGAACGGAATCATTTCTCACTGCTGTTTACTGAGGGTTAATTGACTTGTGGTCGAAACGGAAGCTGTGTATAAAAGGTGAAGAACAGTGGAAAATGCAGTTTTAAATTCGTAAAGAGATTATGATAAATAAATGTAGTTTTAATAAATAATGTTAGAATACACATTAAAAATGTCACAGTATTCATTAATTGTTGATTGCAATTCCATAATATCCTTACTTGTCTGTATAGTAGTCATAGTATATATATATATATATATATATATATATATATATATATATATATATATATATATATATATATATATATATATATACACTTTACAAACGCTACAAAAATCTAATGAATTTGGCATGAATTTTCTATACACTAAAATAAAACAAAACACACAAAAAGGAATTTGCCTCTTCATATGAATAATAAAACATATGAATAATAAATCAAAACATAGTGCTGGTGGATATAGGGTCCCTCGTCATACTGATTAGGCTTATTTCATTGTTATTTCTAGTCATACTTTGTGGATGCTATATGTAAGACATGCTAAACAAGCTGTGAATGTAGTTGGCTCACCTCATTTTTTCAATCTGGAACGTGTTTGGAATATCATACTAGTTGGCTCCCAAGTGAATATCTTTATTTGATTATTTTTGATTTAATGCCCCCTCCCTGGTATGAGCTTGTGAGATCATTGTTGAGCAATAATAACATAAAAATATATGTTTTAAAATTAACTTAGTTATTTTTAAAACACTTTATTTTTTATTAGGATACAAATGATCTGATGATAGCCAGTTCAAGCATTTAGCATTTATTCTCGCCTGCCTATATATATAACACAGAAATAGCACTGAACATGTTTTGGTCCCACTGCCCAGAAAACAATCCACAACTGCGGGCCTCATTCAAAGAAAGTGGAGAAGTGCTCTGTCAACATGAGCTTGGAGGTAATCAATCTGGCAGAGTGATCTGTGAAGCTGCTGTTCTTTCGCTCAGTGCTGTGCTTGGGCCGCTGATGGTTTCAAGTAAAATAATGATGTTTTCAGTACGTCCTCTGGTTCAGGATGAAATGATCCCTATCACTCTACTCTCTCTTTTTTTCCTCTGTGTTTGTCTTTGATGAATTATGTGCTCTTCTCAACATAATACACACACCCATCCCCTTCGAAGCATACACACAAACACTTTTTTATTCTGTTTGATACATGCATTTATGAGCATTTGTCTCCTGGTTTAAGTGAAATGTGGGTGTTAAGAAAGGAACATGCCGTTTTTTTTACCATTTTTAATTCCATTCAGCTGATCTCCAGGTCTGGCGGTAGCATTTTTAGCTGCAGCTTAGCATAGATCATTAAATCTGACTAGATTATTAACATCTCACGGCTGCAAAGTTCCTTGATTATTACTTCAAAATGAGAGCATGGTTTTAAAATCGCTCATTTTCATTTTCTGTCGGTCTTAGCACAAGATGTGATTACATAAGTGTCAAGTTTTAAATATGAAAATGATCTAAACTCTTAGGTCATTTTTGTGTGAGATGCTAATGGTCTAATAAGATTCAGTGATCTATGCTAAGCTAATCGCCTGACCCGGAGATATGCTGAATGAATTTGAAAACTGTTTAGCTTGGAAAATTAGCGTGTAATAAAAAAAAGTGGCGCGTTCCTTTAAACACTAGTCTGGGATTTGAGAAGAACATTTCATGAAAGAGACAATAGGTGAGAGTTTCCCACAGATACTTGAGGTGGCAGCTGAAATACTTGTTGTCTTGTTCTCATAAAAAAACAAGTGAGTTTTTACCTGAAACAAGCATAATAGTCTGCCAATGGGGTAAGCAAAATAATAAGCAAAAGGTCACTTAATTTTGATTAGTTTTTTCTTAAAAGAAGACAATTTATTCTTGTCTAGAAAATCCTTCTTGATTTAAGGATTTGTAGATAAATCTGTAACAAATGTGGTAGATTTACACTGTGGCGGAGCACAAAGTATTAAAGTGTTGGTTTAAACAGATGAACTAACCGGGGTTATTGTTTCTACAATGAACAAAGGTCTTAGGGGTTTGGAACGACGTGAGTGAAATTTTCTATTCCTTTTAAGGCTTATTTAGTACATTTGGTGCGTACATTTGCTTGGTGCATCTGTGTGTACGTTTCAAAGAGTTCACATCTCCGGTCAGAGAAAGACAGGGTTATTTTGTAGAGAAGAGTTAGAGTTAAAGAAAGAGTGATAGGATAGCCATTGGAGAACCAGCACATTTGATGTGGAGCATTGACAGGTGAATTATGAGAATAATGTGACAGAGCAAGATCCTTTACAGCTGCCTCAAAGACAGACATTAAATGGTCTGATAAAAACAGCAAATGGCGGTAAATGGAGGTATGACAGTGGCATGTGGAAGGAGAAAGGCAGTAAAGAATGAAGGAAAAAGAAGTAAAAGACAAAACAGATGGCTGTGATGGATGAGAGATAGATCTGTAATCAGAATTTTGTTCTTTCGTGTTCATCACAGTGAACAGAGAACATATGAGACTGAGAGAGCACATTGACGGCTCCACCACCCTTACAAACACACACAGCTGTATTTGATTGGGTTCACCTGCAGATAATGGTGAGAGAGGTTTATGAAGCGATGACACTTAAAGACCACATGATTGAATTGGGGGAAGCAGCATCTATAATCTTAAATTTCAAAACGGGCAAGTAAACGTTAAATGAGAGATTATGTTGCTGTCAAGAATAGCTAGTGGTTCTCTCCGTTTTCCAATTCTAAGCCAAATATAACCTTTGAAGGCAATAGGAAAATAATATACCTCATCACGATCAGCTGCTCTCAAGCACACCCAACAATAATGTTTTCCTTTCAATTTGTCTCTCAGTTTTTCCTCTTTAAAATCTTATGTAACATATACAATGCGATCGATACATTCATCCCTTGACTCACTTTATACAGACCCTGTGGGAAAAATATTTTAGGATGGGTCACTGTCTTCTGACAGTAGGTGGCGTTTATGTAAGAGCAGAAATCAAGCTGGGGTTAAGACGTACGCCTATGGCCAGAATAGAGGCTAACTTTCACTATAAAATAGCAGTAAGAACCTACACGTCCTGATTTTGCTGAGTTCTATGTTGACCCAGGAACAACATTTTAATCTAAACATGTCAAACTCAACAAAACCAGGTTCTGCATGAGAACCTATACGCTGAATGGTCACAAAACAGACCAGGAGAAGCACAGGTAAGTTAACTGGGACATGTTTATTTATACAGTCAAGGCAAACTGTCTAAAAAATTTTTTTTTTTTTAAATTGTGTTTTTTTACTGCATACTGCCAAGATTTAATAAAAGCCCACAGCATTCCATCCATTCAATTTCTTCCTGTTCAATTGAACAAACCTGTTTGTTAACGGTACATATAATTCTTACAATTACCAATGTAATACCCTGTAATGTATAACTGAAAATGTTCCAGTGAAAATAATTTTAATGCACCTGCTGATCTGAGTATGATTCAGTTGGTGATGATGGGGATTGTCTGAATAGGTATTTTTGGTTGATAAGTCAGGAAGGTATGAAAATGATATAATGGAGAAGTAGTGGGTGTATGAAAAGAACACTGAGATAAAAAAGCTGATAAAATGAATGAATGAAAGAACACAGAATAAAAAAGCTGATAAAATGAAATGAAAAGAGATGTCACATGCCCCGCTGTGACATCCAGAAAGAAACAGGTATGTCACAAGCTGTTTATAAGGTTGTTAGCTAGAGTTGGAACACTGTATTCTCATACAATTTTATTACTACTCAGCATTACTGGAATGGAAGGTTGGCAATAGATAATCAATAGAGAATTTATGCTGACTCGAAGTCTGAGAGCTTGATAATCGCCTCAGTGAAAGCATGTGACAATGTAAAATATAATATGGCATATGCTGTAGACCTTGAGCAAAGCTCTTACTGCTGCCAAAAAGGTTATTTAAAAAATATTTGTAGGATTCATCTACCCCAGTTAGATTGACATCGCATGTTTGGAGTGTACCACAGCCAGAAAGACCTTATTGACACATTATCACACCTCGAAATCCTGAGATGTACTTGTTCTCCCGCTAATATTGTTTTTTAATATTGTATTGTAACCCTGTTTTAACCCAGGTGTCAAAAAAAGAGAAAAGTTATAAATCAAAATTGTTTAATAAATAAAATGGCCTATCCCAGCTTAAAGAGAGTTCAAACAAAACTAGAAATTACTGTCGTCATTGACTCCACTTGTGTGGAACGCAAATAAGAAATTCTGAAGAGAGACTTTGTTCACACTGCACCCAAATGACTTTTATTGTATTGTATTTTTCACAATATCTTCTTTCGCGTTAAACAGAAAAAAGAAAGGCATGCTAGTCTGAATCGATTTCATTTAACAGGGTTGTTGGAACCACTGATGTTGAACTGTGATTTTGAGAGGCAAGACCGAATCTATTCTTCTTTTCTTACATTTCAAACAAAAATCTGAATACTGGAATCCCAATAAATTGAGGATACAATGAAAAAGATTGTATTATGGTTCTATCAAACAAGTGCTCATTTTCTTTTATAGAAAATAGCTTTTATAGCTTTTATAGAGCGATGATTCAGAGCAGTGAAAAATTGAGAACAATATTGACATGGCTAAAAAAATAAAAGGTCTTGTGTATATATGCATATAAATGTGTGGCCAAAAGAATGTGGCCATCCTCTTTTAATTAGCAAGTTTGGCCAGTTGCAGTGAATACAACATTTTAACCACAGGCCCTAATTATATCGTAGGCCTATCTATATAAGAACTATGTTTATCATGTTGCGATTTTTTAAAGAAGCTCTCGGCTAAGGACAGCATTACGTCAGCAACTTAGTTTTTCAAATTCGGTTTCTGTTGTAGCAGGCATAATCTACAGCTCTGTTTCAATCTATAGACCTTAATTAATATCTTACAGGCAATCTGACAGTAATTAAGGGTGTCTTTCAGCATGAGGCCAACTTCTCGCCCACGAACTTCTGACATGTTCGTCACATTGACATCTTCCTCAGAGGACTGGACACGACTCCTTTATTAAATCAGCAATAATAAGTAACAAAGCATACGGCAAAATTGATTCTCTACTGACTTTTCGTAGCCTTGAAGGAACAAAAAAAGAAAAAGATTTCAAGACAAACCACTGAGTGAAAAAACACGATAAGGTCAAAGTTGTTAAAGAAGCATTTCGCTTTGGAAATAGGTTATAAGTTGAGTTTTACAGTTTTTTACTGTTTTTGATTAGCATAGCTTAGCATAGATCATTAAATAAGCATAACGTTCAAACATGACCAAAGAGCTTCGATATTTAAAACCTGACTCATATTGTGTGCTAAGACTAGCGATATTGCAATTTTGTAGGCCGACTGATTAGAAACTATACTCTCATTCTGCAAAATAATCAAGGAAGTTTGCTGCCGTACCATGAAAAAACTCAACTTATTACCTCTGGGGGAGTTGGAGAATGAGCCTATTTCCAAATAAACTGGAGTGTTCCTTTAAAGTTAACCAAACCTTTTAACAGAGTTATTAGGCTGATACTGGCAAGCAACATGGCTTATGAAATTATATCATCAGAAATTACATAACATCAAAACCTTCTTTCTTCTGTAAGTGAATGATGTTTAGAAAGTCCCTTTAATCACAAAGAATACAAAAAGCCATTACTCTTAATATCTCAACAAAGTTCTTTTACAGCATTTCAACCCAGCAACACAGGAATACTGTACTTACAACCTATGGGAAACTACAGTGCAACTCTTGTCTCTTTTCACACAAAGCAAATTCTCAGGCTCTAGACTCCGCCAAGATGGATTCCACTGAAATCCACTCACTACAAAGGATGCTGTAAAATCTTGAAGAAAAGATTAAGTGCAAGACAGTCCCACAAATCCCACCAAATCCCAAGTGCTGATCACACCAGTGGAGCAGTTCCTGTGATCATCATCATGGGATCAGAGAAGCTACAGAGGAAACGCAAACAAAAGGTCATTTAATTATCCATAGTACCTCTAATAACTACACCATGAGTTGTGTTGTGTCCAAACCAACTGCTATTGTTTAGTGAGCCATGTGAAATTTAATTATAGGGCCTTGAAGAACAAACCACTATATCTGACTTGAATGTGTTATAAAACAGATACAAACGAATGCAATGTGTTTAGCTGATGTCTTTGAATGTGACCATTGTTATTTTCCGGTGACTAGAAATTTGACATTACATTAATGTTTTTAGCTTCTTTCTAAATAAAAAATATTTTAGCTGAAAAACTGGGTACCACTAAAAAGATAAATTTGGCGATCAAATCCTAACCCATAAACATGAAGCTGCCATGAAACATTTTAAAATAACACATCTCTAAACAATCACATATAATTTTAAAAATTAATCCTGTTGTACCATAATTATAATTTATAGTCATACATACCTGGCAATTCTTACTCGTAAATTTTCTGATTCTAGTCCTTGGTTTAGCCATGTCGATATGTTCAACATATCAACTAAATGAACCCAGCAGTTGTTTTTCTAACCCTATTAATGTATTGAAAATGTTGTGTAAATATGTTCAGTGATTAATCCCATATGCAACATACCACCTGCTTAAGTTTGTAAAGCAAACAAATTAAATACAATGAATAAATTAAATTAATTTTTAGGTTTTATATAGAGCAGCTGGGCATGATAACTGCTGCCCAGATTTAATTAGCACTCACACGGAGCATTAAAAAGAGGTTATTACTTGTTAATTTAACGGTTCACACACTTCATCGGTTAACTTGTTTTTTAAGGTTTTGTACAATTAGGTCACGCTATTATAAATGTTGTATGTGTTGTTTGTCATTTGCTATATATGCTGTATATGTTTCACATTTTATTTCAAATGTAAGTGGCATTACGGCATACAGTTTGAGAACGAGTGTTTTATACACATTCACCATCATGTGTGTAAATTCATCTTTTGTTTTTTGTGCGCACTGTATCCACACTCCATGTAGGTGGTTTAACACCACGTGCTGAATACTGATACGATATCTGAGCTGTCAAAACACAACAATTTGTGTGGCTTTATAGTTCCCAAAAGACACAAAGAGAAAATAAAGCTCTTTGCATCTTGATGGAGTGATGATACGTTGGATCAAAAAAAGTCTCTTTGATATTTTCTTATGTAATGCGTATCTGTTATGGCTGTGAATGTATTCATGTATTTTGACTTTGTATTTCTTCCCAAAGTGTTTCCATTTTCTCAATCCTGCTTTCATTCCCATATAGGTTTCTCTTTTTTTGTAGCTCATGTCAAGATCTACTCACTGTAAGTCTTATTTTATTGACAAATGATTCATGTTCAACTTTTTAGAAGCATGCAAACATTTTTTCCATTATGTTGCATTTCAAACAGCTCACAGTACTCATTCGTGAACCAGCTCTGTGTATTAATGAAAAAAATGATTTAATTCTGTCTTATTTATGACAAACCGCACTGGAAAACATCTTTATACATCATGTTCTGGAACACTTGTTTGAACATCAAGCGCCAGTGTAGCAAGACTGAATAACTGGTATTATGCAGAGTATAAAACACACTCCATAAACAAGGAATATCACTATATTTACTGTAGCAAATCCAGCAGCAGATATTGATCGGTTCTCTTTTCATATTTCCATCCCTCTATCTTCACTCCCTGTCTCTGTCTCATTTCCCCAGCCATAACTGTATCAGAATTCCTGTGGTTCTGTTCCCTCTTGCTGTTAGGATTAATGAGCTGAAGTGCTGTCAGTGCAGTTGGTCAGACGTCTTTTTTATTTTTGCTGATAATAAACAATCAAAATTTTGATCTGCAAAGAATATAGTTGGGGCTCTAATTTAGATGATGTTTGGTATATGTGGATATTGCTTTCTATTATAACAAAACGAAAAAAAATAAAGGAAGAATGTTAGAAGAGAAAAATGTTAAAAGAGAAAAAATGTTAAGAGGTTAAACATTAAAAAGATGTCTTCAGATCTGGGATTCACATAAAAGTAAAAATAAAAAATGCACAGCATATTTTTTCGAAAACAATATTTGTTTTTGCAGTTGTGTGCTTTATGTCACTTAAACAGCATTCTGGCAAATGTGAGGATTGTGGAAATTACCTAAGCTATCTAAGTGGCATTTTTTGTTGTTGTGTTTTTTCCACTTCTGTTTGCAGCTAAAAAAATGTAACACTGGCATCATGACACCCTTATGACCAGTAATTTAAAGTAATCCACACTTTGTATTGTTCATTCATTCATTTGACTTTTTTCTCTTAACACTAGAATGTTTAAAATGTACATAGCATGCGTCTATTATATGGTATATGAGTGGGTTTATATATAGCTATCTCAGATCTGTGAATTTTCTTTGAGATGATATACTGTGTATGATGCATATTTCATTAGTTTTTGGTTTGACTTTAAATGGGTGTTTAGCCATAAGTGAAGAAATTACAATTTCTTTAAATCACTAGGTTGCCTAGCGACACAATTTGCTTTAGTAATAGATTGGTAGCCTTGTAGCTAATCACATGCATTTTGGTGATTCAGACAGTCATGTAATAGCCAATGAATCATTGCTTAATGGAGATTCCCAAAATGATGGTGCACACTGCAAAATTTTTTCCAGCTAATCATTTTTATGGTGCCCCTATTATGGATTTGTTATGGATGACTTTTCAAGTGAATGAAAACATCCTTCAAAGTTTCTGAAAGTGCACTGCGTATGAAGTTATTGATTCTCAAACGTTAGTGTTGACTCATTGATTGACTCAAGCTGTTTCATGTTGACATCAACATAAAAACATGAAAATGTAATGAAAGCTCACAAACACAGCTTTAAAGTTTCAGTTGAAACCCTCACACAACTCTGTGAATTTCTGTAATTAAAGTTTATGTTTAGGATAGGTAACATTTAATTTTAAGGTGCCCTTGTTACATGTACTTATTATTATTATAACAATAAATTGTGCATAATTACATGCACGTAAGGCAAACCCCAAATCATATAATAGTTTAATGTGGTTAATTAAATTAATATTGCTCTCTATTTAAATGTACTGTATTTAACCTTAGGATATAGTATATACACAAAATCGTGGATATTTTATCTGTACAACACCTATGAAAATATGGTTTAAACATGCCAGAGTAAAAAAAATGATAAAAATAAAAAAATATTATAACTAGCCCCAGCCTCCTGCATGAGATTAATATCATGTCACTGCTTTCCAGACACATGTATTCACATTTATACATAATTCATCGTCTCCATTTTTAAGACCTCAGCACAATAAACAACTTTTTGTACAAAGAAAAATATCATTTATAGAATAATTTATCTGAGAAATATTATACAGGAGATCTCACTGGACAGGCAATGCTTTTGAAGGTCTAATTTATGGGTGAATAGAAACTTGTTTTTCCTAATAAAACGTGGTCACAGATCAAAGAAATCCAATTATAAAAAAGAATCCTAGTTTAGGTTACAGATGTTTAGAGTCTTAATCTATAAAACGTCTCCCCTGATAACCCAGCACTGACAAACATAGAGAGACAGATTACTGTGCCAGGAGCAGTGACACATTAATAACCCAGAAATAACTGAAATAACTCCCTCAAGGGTTAAACAATAACTTGTGTGGAATAATGTCTCATTAAATTAAAATGCCCCTGACTTCTCTAAAAGCAAGGTCAGATGATTCAGAGTATCAATAGTTTTAGGTCACCTTGCGATTTCTGACTGACTGCCATGATGATCTGGAATAGGCTCCATACATGTAGAAAGTCTGAAACACAACTGCGGTTGATACTTTAATATTTAATAATTGACGTAGCAATATAAAAATGAAGATCTTGTCCATTTATTATTCTAATTTGTGGGGAAATTTGTTGTTATGGTCTCTGCAGCAACGTTTTTCTGCTCTCTAAAGCTGCGAGCGTGTTAAATATGTTGACTGACAGATTTGTGGTGGATGATTGCTTTGATCACAGCGAGAGCCTCGGTGTCACAGATGACAGAACGCACTCAGAGAAAATAAAAGTGAGCGCGTCTCAAGATCACAAAATGTTTTCGTTTTTTTTTTCTCGATGTTGCCCCAAAAGGTTGAGTTTGAAGTGGCTATAGCACTTTCATGTGCTTTCCACTTTACCTAATAATGTTTTTTTTGTTCATTGTTCGAAGTTGCTTTTAGTATAGATGAAGGATGAGGCACCTGGGTAAATACCCAGAGGTAAAGCAAAACCACTATAGATTCTTGAAAGCAGAACAGTCCTTATGGCTCCCATAAATAATAGGTAATATGGGTTACCAGTAACGAATAAAATTAAGTTGGACATCTGCTTGAATTATTAATAGATATTCATGCTATAACAACTACACCATGCATTGCAACACATGACTATGGCATTTTTTTATTTGAATAAGGATACAAGACAAAAACAAAAAAGCTTTTTTCCCCTCGCAGTCATTACTGCAAAATGTGACCAAGACATAAAGAAACACATTTCATATTCTACTAAACCCCTGATGCTTCTATTTCATCCAATCACAACACTTTTTCAACATACATGTCCTTGATGTATCTATTTATGTCCACTGGATGCATTTCTAAGTATTTAAATCGAATCATTTTCTTAGAAGCAAGCATGTGGGAGCATCTTTGTCTCACTACACACATGCACACATGTTTGTTTCTGTGAATTGTGGCTCTGAAGTTTGCTGGTTACTTATTTCATCAATTCAGCAATAGTCTGCACAGCACTTTTTAGTGTAAACCTGCCAGAAAGTAATTCAGGCTTTGTGACTGTCGTGACATCTTCAAGTAGGCTATTGGACTTGACAGTGAAGCTGTAAGTGAGGTTTAAATGGTTTTGGTGCAAGAAACATGGTGTAGAAAACCTTTACTAACATTGTAGGAGGACCTCTTGAGAGCCCATGTTGATTTAAATGTGCTGCAGTGTTTGAGTCACATTAATATTTCTGGTTAATAAAATGACGACTGACTTAAAAGTGGGTTACGACAATGCATTTTACATTCAGTGCTTTTCAATACCTCCGCAGAAAGAGAATATTTTTGTCAAACAATAACAAAATGCTTCGCCTCTGCATCGAATATTAAGGCCATAATGAATGTTATGGGTTACCTGAGAAAGGCAGGTTAGAAAGACCTAAAAGCACCTGAACGTAATGAGACTTAATTTGACCATGGAGATATAAAGACGACATGTCTTTTTGTTGTTTATACTCACAGATGTACATAAAAGCATATAGAGTTTGTCAGTTATACATATATAAATATTATGCATTCACAATCATGGCAGAATGACTGGGATGAATCGTGAGTTGGTTTTAAAGACTAATCATAATTTGAGTCTGGACATTACAGGGGCAATATTTTGGATTTTTACAAAATATATCAAAATCACAAGACTGCGAAGGAGAGACTCAGAGCTGGGCACAGCTGGCACAGTGTTATAAATCACAGCTGTGGCCATGTGGAGTGAATCCATGAGGATGTCTACAAGCACGTCCTGATTTTGCTGAGTTTAACGTGTTCCTAGGTCAACTTATTTTGTTGACCCTGGAACAACATTTTAATCCAAAAATTGACCATATCTCTACACCTGAACCTAACCTTACCCATGAGTAATGCCTAAAATCAGATTACTGATAGATGAATGATACTATTATGCAAGCACCAAACACTGATTGCAAGCCTAAACTTCACAAAAAATATAAACTTGTTCGTTAAATCTGATTGGCTAATCACAATATTGTTGTTGACCTAGGAATGATCTCAGCACTCAAAATCAGGTTCTGCGTTTACGTAAGTATGAGCAAGGAAAAGACAAAAACTATATAGCAGATACACCTCAACATCTTTCTCTCCCTTATTTAGGATTTTTCCATGTGTGTGATGTGAGATATACATATGCATTTTTTCCAAACTAATACTCTAATTCTCTCTCTCTCTCTCTCTCTCTCTCTCTCTCTCTCTCTCTCTCTCTCTCTCTCTCTTTACAGTGAAGACCAATTTACCTCAGAACCCAAGAGATAGTTCCTTGAAGCAGAAACATCAGACGTTGTACCAGGAATATGTGACATTAATTCTCATGAAAGGCTTTTAACAGCCCTTTTGCAGCATGCTTGAACGCTAGTGTTTCAGGTTATGTACTTCAGTCTGTAATCTCTGTCCGACAACGTCTTCTGGGAACTCCAATTTATCTCTCTCTCTTTTTTTTTTTCAAACTCAAAAAAAGGCTTGCACTGAACTCAATCTCTGCGTGCATTGTCAGTTTTAACGTGCACTCAGAAACACAACGTGGGCCAGTTACTCTAATTTCAAACTGCACGTTGAATAACATTTTAACAGTTTTTGCGAAAGGCCGAATAAAGCATTTCATTAGATGTAGCCTATAATGAGATATGTCTATAAGCCCATATTCACGAAATAACAATAATAGTTCCAGCGCGAAGAGTTAAACACATGCAAGAAGAAATGATGGCAAGTATTTTTACTACAAAATCATCATGATTATGAAAAACAATACAACTGGGACCCACTGTAGGACTGGAGGGTGTACAAGAGAGATCACGCTAGTAGAGAAACAAAAGAGCCACAGGAGAATAAGGTCAGAATAGATGAAGAAGAGATGAGAATGAAAGAAGACATGAGTATTGTAAAGGGCAATGAAGATTGCAGAAGGAGTCACTAAGTGTGTTTGCAAGCAGAGTCTTACACCTGATTTTCGCTCTAGATGTGAACATGGTACCTTGTATGAAATATATGAAAGAATATTCAATATGCAGGGTTATATATTCAATATACTGCTATCTATCTACAAAAGCAAAATAGCCAAAATAAATATACCAAACAATAGGATAAAAAACGAGAAACTTTTCCATGCTTTCCACCTGTCTTTCGGACATGTACACACGTGGACAGAAGCTGGTCAGTGCCGCCCATATATTTTATATATCAATTAAAAAGTTTCACAGCTGAAATGCTACATAGTATTTCTCAGTGGCGAGGTTCTTGAAGCAGTTCAACTTAAAGATTCAAACACTGCTGAAAGACAAGGGGTTAATCTCTTTCTCTCTCCAAGCACGTAACTGAAAAAAGGTGGATAAGCCTTTAGTTCCTACGTAAGTCGATGCAGGTTAAATCCCCTCTAGCCTTTGCCTTTATTCGACAACCACGACCCGTGACAGTTATATCTTGAATAGGGAAGGGGGCCCCAAATAATGTGTTTTGCCTATGTTACAAAAAGAGGCAAACCCGACCCTGCACATATCAGCTTATTTCAGTTTCATGTATTTCTAGTATTTTATCAGCTGTTTTAAATCACCTTCTGTAGCATGCTCAATTCAATCACAAGCAGTGCGTCAGCATTCAATACACAGCCCTAATTCAAACTCAAGATATTTTGTTCCATACAATATGCTTTTCATTTCACCGGGAGATTGCATTAGTTACATTCACGTCATTTGTCGAAACAACACATTGCTTATCACTGATAGAGATAAAGCACCTCAGTCAGCATACAACAACCATCAAAGAGAAGCTGTCTTACATTAATGTTCAGTGAACAAGAACAGTATCAAAAGATTCTGTCCTTAAGAATCAGCAGAAAGTTAAGTCTCTCGCTCTTTCTAATTAAGTGCACTTACAATAATCCTCTAATGGACTACTGCCACCTTTCTCCCTTATCGACAGACTTTTAGAGATAATCTAATAATGGATGATTTATAGCTCTTTTCAAGTCCTCCCCCGGGAAGTCCTTGTCATATGGTGAAGAGTTATTTTTCATTTTTTGCTGGCTGCATGGCATTGCCATGGGAAGGCTTAAGACTCGTTTACCTCTTCCTCTGTCAAACACCTCAGTCAAGCAGATCAGTCTTTGTGAATAAATAAATGTCACCATTCTAACAGAAATACATCGGATATGGGTAAAGTAGGATTTTTTGGCATTAAAATGAATAGCAGACAATCTTGCTTTGCTGGATTAGCATTACAGATACCAATTTGGCTACTTTCATGTTAAACAAAAACTGACCTCCTCATATAAGTGAAACAACTTCAGCATTTCAGCGCATCATACACAGGTCACCAATACAAAAACAATATTTACAGATTTTTAAGAGTGAATGAAGCACGTGGTCGACACACCACCAGTGTCTCGCAAGCAAGATTTAAAAAGCTGAGTTTGACCATTTTTTAATCCATTCAGCTGGCGATTCAACAAGCTTCATATTTCATAAATTTTATTTAACGTAAATGGCTTATTTACGTTAAACGAATAAGCCATTCGCGCCACGGAAACACAACAAATACAACACGCCAAAAGTAGCTCGGATTCATTATAGCAACACCTTTCGACGTGTTTTATGGGTTAAACAACGTGAAAGACCACATTCCCTTCACTTGAATTTCCCTCATATCATACAGTTCGATGCTTTTTTTTATATACGTCGTACGTTTGTGTAGAAATAAGTTTAAAAAAAAGTTAAAAACATTTACACATTTTAAATGTACGTTTACATTCAGGTTAAATACTAATATTTATTCAGGGCCGTACTTATTTAACGTTACCTGACGCCTTAACTTTACATACACTTCCCTATACCCACCTTTAATCAGATATGCAACCCATAAAACACTTGAAAGCATTTATTTAGTTGGACTTACCTGAGAGGTGAACTTGACAAGATGGCGGCGCTGTTTCTCCCGCGAAGTCGCGTGCACGTGCAGAATGATCTCGGCCATGGCTTGAGTAGTTTTTATTTTTAAACATTTAAAACATTCACTTATGTTTTTAAAATATATTTTTTGCAGATTATACTCAACTAAGCCCAAGTAATAAAATTAACTCAACTTAAATATTTTTGTTTACAGTTTATTAAAATATAATTTTTTACACAGGTATATATTACATTTATTTGCACGACGAATTTGTGGTGTTTTTTTCTAATTATTTTGAGCTACTTTTTTAGTTTTTTTTTGGGGGTTTGTAGCAGTGCACAAATACCCTCTTCACCTGTTCTTTACATTCTCTTGTTGTAGATGGTTCTGAACTTTCTCATTAACCTGAACATGCCTTTGTACTGCAACGGCTGGCACAAACTCCAGATTCTTGCCTCAAAAGTTAAATGTCTCACACACAATCAACACACTGAATACACAATATTTTATTTGTTCGTTTTACTTAATATTTAGGCTACTAAGGCAAAAACAATATATTTACACATATTCCAATATCTATATTTAAACAACGACAGAGATGAGCAGTTTTTTTTTGTAATGATAGACAAATATACAAATCTCAAAAGGTGAAGATAAAGTCCCTTATTTAGCTGTTTTTGTATAAATATGCAAACGAGGAGTGTTCAGTGAACCGTAGCCTCTGATCTGAGGTTTGCACAGCTGTCAAACAATGGCGGACATCTACGAAACAGTTACAAAAATAAGTGCATCCAGAAAATCTTCAAATGTGACATCATGCTGCTTCATAGACTTGACATTCCAAGGAAATACGAAGACCATTGCAATGTGCTCAAACACAGTGATTACTACCATACAGCACAAAATCAACAATTCAGTACCACTGTCGAACATGTTTTCACTCTTCAACCGGCCTGGTTTCATTTCATCTGTTTTCATTATCATTAAATGCTCACTGAATCCTCTTGAAAGGAGTGCTTCTATGAACCCGGCCTTGTCAGAACATTTAAAAGGAAAACTCCTGTTAAAACAGAAGGGGTGTGTTTGGAGACCATAATACACAAACAGATGAAAATAACCCATTAAGGGTATAAAGATGTTAAATAACTCAAATATATCTGTGTAATACTCAATACTGTTATGCTTACATAACCAGTAGCAAGCATTACATGGACGGTGGTAACCTTGTGTTGGTAATACGTTTTTTTCTTGTTCAATACGCTGTTTTATTCTGATGTGCCCCAAAAGGTGCGAAAAGACAATTGCAACTGACTTCATTCACGAGGCTTTCATCGCCACTTGACGAGTGAAAATAAGCTTCAAAAGAGCTGAAAGATGAGAATTTCCAGTTCAGTAGGGAAGGAAAAGAACTGGTTTCAGATCAGAGGCCATGGGCTGTTGACATTATCAAGACACCTGTGCACCTCTGTGCTCTTAAAAGCGCCGTGCTGCCTCTGGAGTCAGATACCGAGTGAAGCCCTTTTTTCCCCAAACACACAAACATGTATATTTTACATTGTCAGCACATTACAATAAATGTCATCAAGGCTTGCCAAGAGAACACAGAGAAGATTAAAATAACAAGCCCATTATTGAGCTCTAGTATTAAAATAGCATAAATGCATACAATTTTTAAAAGGATACTGCACCCATTTTTTTTCATAATTTACTCAGTCCAATGTTTAATGTCAGTCCAAACGTGTATGACCGTCATTCTTCTGAAACTGTTCATATTTTGAAAAATGTCTAAAAAGGAAATACAATCTATGTAAGTCAGTGGTAACCAAAATGGTTGGTTCTTTAAAATATTCTTCGAAGCATCTTTAATGAGACAAAGAAAGAATTTTAAATTTACTGGAAAACTCTAGACATTTTTTAAACAATCTTTACTTATTCTGAAAGAACGCATTAAACTATAAACTAAGTTAATTTACTATAAGTAAAATGTAAAAAAAATTACAATTATTAATTTATATACTGTATATTATTTTTTATTTATTATAGCGGTTTTCGGAATTTAAGTGTTGAACAGAAAGAATGGGTACAAAAGGTAAAAAAAATTATCCTACGACTTTAAAATGGTTACTTAAGTGCGTAAAGATACTGAACCTGTTCTAACACACGTGTTCTTGGCAGCTTGAAAGTGTGCACACGACATAAAGTAAGTGTGCAAGACCTTATTTACCACTAAAAAGAGTACACATTAAAACCTATTTGTACTGCGCTGGCCCAGTAAAAGTTTTGCACCTTTTTTCTGAGAGTAGCCTACCCTATCAGAGCTGTATTTGAGGCTAAGCAAATTAAATAATTCATTATTCAGGAATTAATAATCGGTTACACTAAATAGATACTATGTATAATTTTGCCAATAATTTTGCCACCGATTTTATTGGTGCAGAGGTGATAATGATTTTTTTGTAAAACGCTGTAGTTACACCAGTGTTGGAGACATATAGACAGACTAAAAGATATTTAGTTTTTCTCCCTGTATAATTTTCCAGTCCTCTATGCTCTGTATCCTAAAATAATGTTCTGTGTTATCGTATCTGTCTTGTTCATGATAACATTATCAGTGCCAACATTCAACAAAAAATACGCTGTCACTTTAAAGACGTAATTATACCGTCACGACACACTGACATGAAAGTAGGCTGATGTTGACCATCAACCAGTAAGACAGTTCAACAAGGTCATTTCTCTCTCTACCATTTCCTCTCTCTCTCTCCCACATTATGCAGTAAGCAGTGGCGAAATTATAACAATTATTCCTTACATAATTTCAACATTTGATGATGTAATATCAGTTGCTGGTGTAGCTGTAATTTACCGTACTTCATTATGCTCGTCCTCTGCTCTCAGAGAAACAACATACAGTACATCAAATTTTTAGTCAAACCAAATTTCCCGCCCCAACCTGCATTAATGACCGTTTTCTGAACAGACTGTGCCCCCACTTGATAAGTCATTTCATGCACATCACCGCAAAGCATGTTGAACTGCAGCCAAAAATGATCGCCAAACTGAAAATGAATAAAAGTAAAAGTTCACAGGGGGCACTGTAGCAGCAAAACATTGTGCACCTCAAGTATACCACTTTAAGAATTGAACACCTGCCAGGTTTACATTAGAAACACAGACAACAAAATAACATTTTAAAAGTGAGCCTTCTTTCTATCAGCCTTGGTTCATGTTCATAGTAGAGTCAAAAGAGAAACTGAGAGATATGCGTAAATGTCAGATGCAAAACAGTCTGGATACCTGCCATTTATTTTGTTTCTTGTCTCATTCCATGCAGGAGACGTTTAAGTTGTTTCTGACCCCTAATGCCCCATTTTTAAGGCACGGCTCTTCTGTTCAGCAGCTCATTTACAAGAAATCCAAAAGTCTGAAAAAGTCCTCAGGCACTGTCCCCCAAGTCAGGGCACAAACTGTTGAGTGTTTCTAAAATCTGGCAAAATGCCCTTCCTGTTACAGTAAGCTATTTTATGCTAATATAGATTCATAATCATGATGATCCTCATTTAAATAGGCGAAGATGAAGACCTACTACATTCACCCTGTAAACAAGCAAGTTCTGCTGCTGACATTCATTCAGTGTTGGTTAGTGAACGAATCGCGAAATGAAACTGAACAGACCATTTGAACAAAATGCAGTCATTTATAAATCTGGATACAGGGGAGATGCAACAGAAAGCATTCTCAGATTTCCCCTGTTCAGGCACTTCAGTCAGATTCATGGCCATTTCCATGGAAATATCCATATTGTTGCCTTGTAATTTTTCGACAACCCTCAGGGTGCTTTTCTTGGTCAAACAGGGTGAATGCAATCAGCTAATACATCCAAAAAATGACACGGGGCATAATTTGGCAGCTAGTCACTTAATTTCTCATCTTATTAGGTCAAAGCTAAGTCCACAAAATGGCCTTCATTGTGTTCGTCACATCCAACGTCTGATTTTAACCCCTCCAGCTCAGTCTGCCTGTCTGGCACAATTATTGTCATAAAATTAGAAATTTTGTGAGAGAAAAGGCAGAAAACATCCTTGCCTAGGAGATGAAAGAGATGAAAAGAGATGAAAGATGAACTCATGGTGTCCTCCCAGCAGTAAATCAGTCAAAGAGAAGGAAAAAAATCAGCCTTTCGTGAGCATCACATCATCTGAGTGCACCGTATCTTTGACTGGGCACCTATAGATCGTACATTACCTGCGAAGAAAGAAAGAAAAACAATAGTTACATTTATACCATTTATAATCCCCCGAATGTTTTCTGAAGATTAAGTTGGATGCAGTGTCACTGAAACTTTCTTTAATAAAAATAGACAGAATCTGTTAAAAAAAAAACATTTGCTAGTGCCAAAAGGAGATGGAGGGTGAAAACTGACAATTTAGTGAAGAACATCTGTAAAATTGCCTTGGCTGGCAATAATAAAAAAAAAATGGTTATTTACTAAAGCATCTGTTATAATGGTAAACTGCTCAGGGCTGTTTTTATTTGCCAGTTTAATGATGTGGAGCTTGGAACAGGCACTGCACAAATCCTGTTGTACAAAGTTGTTTCATGAGATCAGTATTCCAATATTTTTTCTGTAAGGTTTAACATTTTTGACAACAATTTACACTAGGGCTGCTTATTTACATCCATATTAGTAGAGTATTAACTTTATTAACCATCAATAAGCAGCCAATTAGGAATTTAGTGAGGGAAAGGTCATAGTTAATAGTGAATAAGTGTTCCATATTCTAAAGTTCTAAAATTTTACATTTTTATCTGTTTCCAAGCAGCCATTGCAGTGGTCTTCAGTGCACCTTGATTTTGATTTTCGATGAAATATATAATATATATATATATATATATACACATATATATATATATATATATATATATATATATATATATATATATATATATATATATATATATATATATATATATTCGAGGATTCTTTACAGTATGTACAGTATTCTCTAACACACACACAAACCTTCTCCAGATCTTCCATGATCAGATCCTGTTCTTTCACGTTTTCCTTGCCCGATGACTGGCTTCTTTCACCTAGGCCCCTCCCACTGCCCACCGACACCAGCTCTTGGATGAGCACCTGTCCTGGTCTCGGATCTCTGGCCTCCAGTGCAGACTCCTTGGTCAGGGGCAAGTTGGCAGGCAATACAGCGTTCCCCTGCAGACGGTGAGAGTAGTTCCTTCTTTTCCCTGAATGGGCTGAGCAGAGCTGAAGCTTAAAGGCTGCCTTGAAACCCTTTCGAAAGTTCTCATTGAAAAACCCATAGACTATGGGATTGACGCTGCTGTTACAGAACGCCAGCCAGTGGGCTAGAGGATAAAAATAGATGTTAATAATACGATGCTGACGCTCACTCAGGCTTGCGTAGTCACTCAGCATCATGAGTGCCCACAACGGCAACCACGACAGGATGAAGAGCAGGGCCACCACTAGCAGCATTTTAATGACCCGCTTCTTTTTTCGGGACACCAGCTGACGACTTTCATACCTGCCGTTTTTCCCAACGCTAGAACCAGAGCCTGAGGTCCCAACTTGGCTTATGGGCACAGGCATGGATGTTTTGAAGAGCGTGATTCCAATCCAGGCGTACATGATGACAATCAGGGTCAGAGGTGCCAAATAAATGTTAGCAAAGAGTACTGTGGTGTAAATTTTGCGCATCTCCTGATTTGGCCAGTTTTCACGGCACCAGTAGAAGGGCTGTGTGGTGTTGCCGTCGCTTAGCAAGATGGAGACTCTGTGCTCTTTGGTGACCTGTAGCATGACACCAGACGGACACATGATGGAGATGGCCAGAACCCAGATGATGACGATGATGAGGGTGGAGGTGGAGATAGTGAGCTTCTGTTTGAAGGGATAGACAATGCAGCGGAATCTGACACATTAATATAAAACAAGGAAGAGAGTGTGAGGAACGACATTAAAATGAGAGAGGAGAAGAGACGGGTGACAGAAAACAGCAGACAGAAACAGAAAAAATGTGTTTCAAGAAAGCGTTTTAAGGAAAAATGTACAATAACTACCTGGTCTCATGGTAAAAATGTATCTGGGGCATTCGTGAGAAGCGAAATACATATCAATAAGTACATATTACTGCAGTCTCCTAAAGAAATTAATACTAGAGGCCTTTTCACACAAATTTACAGAGTTTTGATTAATAAAGCATAATGTTTGCACAATTACTTCAAAAATATTATTTTATGAGTTCAAAACAATTTTAAATATGCTTGAGAATCTGAAAACTTGAAGTGAACAAAACCGTTAAAATCTGCGTATACATTAGTCAAAGTGGCACAGTTGCATGAAAAAATGCGATTTTATATCAGTTTTGCATTTGTTAACACTATTGGGTGGGTTTAGCTTGAGTTTGGAGCAGAGCATTTTCCAACACGACAGAGAATTAACTTTTATCAACTTTTACAGGATATTTGAATTCCACAATACCTGAAGCAACATAAGAAAAACACAGCAATATGTACCTATATCAATATAATAAAATGTGCCAGGGTTCACGGGTTGTATCTCCATTCAGTGGACATTTCTCTATGAAACTGCTTTGAAACTTGCAGCTTATGTCAAAACTGTGCTGCAGAAAATATGTGGTACATAGTTTCATGAGACTAGGTTCAATGTACATGTGAAGATAATCCATTTATTACATATAAATTTTAAATGTACACTACCATTCAAAAGTTTGGGGTAAAAAAACAGTAGGGATATTTTGGTCAAATAAATGCAGCATCTTTTAAAAATATTTAAAAATCTTACAGATCCCAAAAATTGAGCGGTAGTGTACATAAAACACAAAAAATCTATGTATAATTTTATAAATCTATGTATAGTTTTAACTAGTTTTATAGTTAACACTTAACTACAAATAGATTTATTTTTTTTAGCCCACCTGTCAACAGCAATGGCCACTAGTGTGAAGACCGATGCAGACACAGATATTCCCTGCACCATCCCGCTCAGCTTACACACCAAACTACCAAAAGGCCAGCCTGCAGAAGAAAAGCAGATTGTTTAAATCCATGAGTCCATTGTTTGCATTCGTAATCTCAGTTTGATTTACAGTTAATGCAACTTGACAGACAGACTTCCCAATGTGGATGGATCTCTCCTTTTCTCTCTCTCTCTCTCCCACTTGGTTTTCTTTATCATTTACTCTCTTTTTCAGTTATTGACACCACTTTAACAAAGTCCCTTGACTCTTTTTAGCTTAGGAAGTGTAGCTGGCACTTTTTGTGCGTTGAGTGGTTTATAGAGAGAGGATTATAGAGAAGACTGATGAGAAGAACAAAGCTCAGTCACTTGGGGACCTATTGTTTTTGTTCACCTCGTGTGAGAGTAAACCCAGAAGATCCTTTTAAGAGGCTGATTATATTTGGAGATATTGTGCAGCAGCTGGTCGACGTATGGGTATGAATAATGATGTGACCAGCAAAGAGTTATAGATGGTGTGAGAGAAAATGAGTCTGAAAAAAGACAGGAAGACAGTAAGATACAGCAAGACGGCTAACCAAAAAATTAATGAGCCAGCAAATATATAGACAGAGAACGGAGCAAAAGATTTTAATCATAATGGAGATGGGAACATGTGTCACTTCTGATTCTTATAAGGATAATAGTCAGTGAAGGAAATATCCCACAGCTATTATTATGTCATGCTGGCATGTTCATGTTACAGGCTAGTTAGGGTAGATTGGAACACAGCCTTGATTCAGTCAAAAACACTTGATTCTGCTGTGGCTTCATTTGGAACAGATTATGTTGGCATATCAAAACATACTGAAGAAAGAATATCCAAAACAACGTCCAAAACAATATGAACTTTTTGTGATTGTGCTTTTGGTGTAAATAATCCCACTCTTGTGAGTTGCTCAATTATAAAAAATGTGAATCTATAATGCATTTAAGTGGTATGTTATTTACAGTGTCCCTCTGCTGCACAACACCAATGAAAACGATATAAAGTCAATTATTCTGTAGTCTACATAGTCTAATGTCAAGTCTAAAAGAGATCACAATGTTAACATTTATAAATAAACATCCAACAAGTATTAATGGGAGCAAAAGGCTTTGAAAAAAAAACTTTTTCTGCATTGTCAGACACAATGGAGGATGTCAATTTTCTGAATCGGTTATCTTGGTTGTACTGCAACATGGTTACAAAGGATTGTTGCAAAGCTCAAGTTTAGGGATTTTGATGAGGTGGGAATGAAGACTAACTTGTACAAACTTGTTAAATCATCTAAACCAGCAACATGTATGTTAGACCCTATTCCATCTAAACTATCAAAAGATTTGCTTCCAGAAGTCATAGGTCCCGTCTTGACCATTATTAATTCATCATTGTAATTAGGATATGTCCCCAAAACCTTCAAACTGGCTGTAGTTAAGCCTCTCATTAAGAAAGTACATCTTGACCCCAAAGAATTAGTACATTTTTAGACCAATCTCGAATATCCCTTTTCTGTCAAAGATACTAGAAAGGGCAGTATCCTTACAACTATATGCATTCTTAGAGAAAAATGGTATCTGCAAGGATTTTCATTCAGGATTCAGACCGTACCATAGTACTGAGACTGCTCTCATTAGAGTTACAAATGACCTGCTGTTATCATGGTTGTATCTTGTTATTAGCGCTATTAGAACTTAGCACAGCGTTAGACACTATTGATCACAACATTGACTAGAAAACTATGTTCTCATTAGTGGAAGTGCCTTAGCATGGTTCAAATCCTATTTATCTGACCACATATTGTTTCTAGCATCTGTAAAACTGCGTTTTTCCATCTCAAAAAAGTATGACCATATTAGCCCGGTTCTGTCAACACTGCTTTGGTTCCCTATCAAACATTGGATATATTTGAAAATCTTGTTAATTATTATAAAGCTCTGAATAGTTTAGCTCCTCAATATTTCAGCGAGCTCTTATCACATTATAGTCCTGCACGTCCGCCTAGTTCTCAAAACTCTGTCCATTTGATAATACCTAGAATATCAAAATCTACTGCAGGCGACAGATCCTCTTCCTATTTAGCACCCAAACTCTAGAACAATCTCCCTAACACTGTTCTGGAAGCAGACACACTTTGTCAGTTTAAATCTAGATTAAAGACACATCTTTTTAACCTAGCCTCCATATAACACACTAATACTCTTCTATTATTCAAATCCGTTAAAGGATTGTTAGGCTATATTAATTAGATCAGCTGAATCCGGGAAAACATGATGTACTCATTACATCATAAAAAGAATGGCATCTACGGTAATATTAGTCTGTTTCCTTCTTATTCTGTTTCTCAGTTTGTATCCAGATCAGATGGTGGATCAGCACCAAGAGATGATGTTCATCTCAGACCACAACACAATCTGACATAGCTGCTTTTAGAATTAAACTGGAAATTAAGTGCTGGGTGTTTTCCCCATTCTGTATGGATGTGATTTTGGTTCCATGCCGCTGTCTTTTTAATAATTCTAGCGATTTAATAACAAATTGTTAAATTCCATCATTATACATCCCTATCGTTGTATTCTACTATTTTATACTGTTCAATGCTTAGTTACAATCTGTATTGTTAAAAGTGCTATATAAATTAAAAAATGATTGATTGATTGTAAGCTTTGTCTATCTGTTAAATACTCAATTTTCAGCCTGAGATGAATTTTGGTGGCATTCAGCATATGGTTTGATTTTTTGTAGGTCTACTGTAGGTCTGTATTATACACTTTAGACCTTTACTGTCAGGAAGGTTGGGATGTTTGTTGTGTAACACTAACTCAGCAGGGGATTTTTGTAGCACTGCCAACTGTTCTTTTAGAAAGATGCACAGCTGCTGTTTTCAGCTCTGTAAAGTGCTTTGTCTGAAGACTGCATGAACTTCAGTAGATCCATTCGCCTGGAGCCAAAATCCTGTCATCTTACAGTGGTAAATCCAACTAGCGCAAACGTACTGAACCGTTTACTGTCAAAAAGTGTCTAAGTAAGCTACTCTGTGAGAGTTAATATTTAATAAATTACTTGATGAGCCAATTATTTATTTTATTAGTTTGTTTTATTATTGAACATATGTTGACCAACCAACCACAACAGCAATTTATTTTGCAACTGAGCCATCATACCAACCCCTGTAGTGTTTTCTCCTAAATCTTTGATCATCAAAATAAACATTTTAAATGCTTTTTTACCATGAAAATAAACATTTTGTGACTAAAAATGGCTTCAATATGACTACACCCTTACCCCATTGAGTGTAATTGGATCTATGAATGTTCAAATTAGCCCCCACCTTTTCACTCAGTCAGCAGAAGTAAAAACTGCAGTAAAAGCTACACAAGGACAGTGTCAATCTTGGATTAATAGTTGAATCTGTCAATGTACGTATTTAGATTCTGAATTGACTACAGCCTAGAAAGCGTACAAAGAGCGCTAAAAATCACTAAAAAGCTGTCACTCAGTTAAGTTCAAAGTGTTCTCAGTACTTTATAATCAGTGAAGCTCTATACTGCACAATCAATCGCTTTTTTTACAGTACATCGTGCCTATATTTTCAGAAGATTCACAAAAATGCAGAACTTAACACTGGACAAAACTCCAGCACTTTGAGCAGTGAGTGGATTCTGATCTTCTGATTGGTCATCACATTCAAGAAATCAACGGATATGTATGTGAGCTCTGCAAAAACACAACGCCGCAAGTGTGACAGAAAACAGGGGCTTTTTCAAACTGCATTTTTGAGGCCAATTTTGGTACACTGCCTTTTTAAAGAGAAGATTGGACACTGTTGGATTGGATTGGCCTGTTTGCTTGTCCCTATAAGTATAACGAGACAGTGAGGAAAAATTCAATACTTTATACTTCTATTAAACTTTGGCGATAGATGGGAAAGGTGAAACTATATTTATGTTAAATCCAATTCATTTAAATCAGTATTTTTCTCCTGGTATAGGCTTATGTCTCTATGAGACTATGTACTACGAGACTTGTTCAGGATGGCTCTCTAATGTCCTTCCAACAAGTACAGCAGAAGTTTGATCTTCCAAATCAACACAACTTTGGTTATCTGCAAATTTGGCATTTTGTATCTCTCAGAGCAAAAAAGTGCCGGATTCTTTAGCACTTCTTTAATAGTTTGGAGAGTTCACTCCTCAACACAACTAATGCTGCTCATTTTATTTCTAGATTTTATTCTTTTTTTATACACAAATGGCTCTGGTCTCCTGAACACAGTGGCTCTTAAACGGGAGGAAGACCTGTGTAATGTTTACATAGATGATGACTGGCAGGAAGCTATGAAAGTTATTACATCCAGTTTTACTTGCAGCAGGCTTAGAGAGACTCAGTATAAGATGTTCCATAGATTACATATGACCCAAGTTTTAATGAATAAAATTGATCCTCTATTCTGACTGCAATACAGAGTTAGGGACATTTTTTTTTGGAGGTGCAGGTTTATCTCAAGATTTTAAAACTTTGTTGCTCATGAGATTAGCATGTGAATTTATGTATTAGAGCTGAATTGAGGGCGAAGGCCATTCCTTGGAGAGCATAAATTCATTTATTTTATACCTTTGTATTTGCTTCATGATACAGCATATTCTGCAGATTTCTAGATTGCATGGTGGACCTTACAAATGTTTATCTGTCCTTGTGTCCGCATCTGCTATTACTTTCTTTCTTATCTGCTATTTATATCTGTCTTTCTTAAGAGGGTCTTTGCAATAGTCTGATGTGATTCATGAGCCAGCAGAGGATCTGTTCATGTCAGTCATCAAGCTACATAAGCTTGTGTAATTGGGTGAAAAGGTGAAGGTCAGTTTAGAACAGGTCTCAGGTTCAGAACAATTACTGCAAAATAGGCAAATCGAGACCATACAAACAATAAAACTACAACAAGATAGGATAAAAAATATATAAACATACATAAAAGGCATACAACACAGCAAATGAAATAACGAAAAGAGATTTTTGAGATGTAATTTAAAAGCAGAAACACTATTGCAAAGCTTTGGGACAACTAATAATCTCTGGTTGGACGACCTGAGCGATCTCACTGGATGGTGTTGCATCAAAAACTTGAGAAAAACACTTTTGAAGATATTGGACTATTTAGATTCAAGAGTCCAGGCTACATGTTGTTCAATTCACAGAAGACTGAGGGCGCAGAAATAGGCTGGAGTGAAAGACAATATCACATAGATTTTCTGACCCTTTTCTGTATTTACGAACAAAAACACTCAGTTCAAGCAGATGGCCTGAAACCTGTTTGCTACTGATTGTTCAGATGAGTCTGATGGGTTTATGAGTTATATAAATGGATTGCCATAGATGTAGAGGTGAAAGTGTTTTCACATCTCCACACAATAGCAATATTGAGAGTATCATTTTCCACCATCAAAAAGAGCTCTGCTAACATTGGCTGTAAACAAATTGCAATAGGATCATGAGCTCGGGGGTTAAGGTAAACTATTATGTGAACTAAAACACGAAATACCAGCAAACTCAATAGAGGTGAAAAATGTCCAAAACATTTCATTAAGTCATTACATTTTAAATGCATAATGAATCTAATAAATACATCATTTTTGATATAGAATCTATTTAAATAAAAAAAATAATTATAGATCACATTAATTATAACATGTTACTTCGCAATATACAGCGTTGGTGAATGTCTATACAGTTTTTGAAGATGAAAAAACAAAAGAAAGCTGATAAAACCACAGGGTAACGTTTTTTTTTTTTTGCTGTACTCAAGCAGACATTCGGCTGGACAGTTATATGCATTAAGACTTAAATCTACATGGCTTTATATACACCATCAAATAGTATCAAAAACTCTTAAGGTGACGTTCCTTCCATGTCAACACTTAGTCTTGCTTTGTCTCAGCTTTAAAAGTGAGATGTGCAGAGCCAGTTGCACGGAAGTGTTACATGCAAGGCCTTAGGTGGAAAACACCTCTGGTGAGGGTGAAATGTTGTTTGTACATCAAGATTTATGTCATGTTGACCTAAAGCTTCTTAAGGGAGCTCATCTGCTGCTGTCTTGTTGGTGGGGAGTTTTTAATGAGATTCGGGTTCCTTGGCTGTTTGGTAGCGGTTGTCACCAGGTATCACATAAAAAGTTTTTTGGTTTGTGTTGCTATGTGACAGGTAAATGTACCCAGGGTAGGAAGTGTGTGTTTGGAACCATAAGACAATTTTTGGATGCTAGTTACCTGTCAGGACAAGCACAAGAGCTACCAAATTAGTTATCATTAGCGTTTTACTTTATTTTAATGGTCCTTTTAACACATTCTCTTGGCTATAAGCCTACACTCACTAGAATGTTAGTAGAGCAGTGGTAGAGTGGGGGTAGGGATATCATAAGAACAAGGGATAGAATAAGTTGACACTTACTTGCAAAGTTACTTATGTCTGTTGACACATTATCACAATAAAGAGTCAGAAGATATTAGGCAGACAGTCTACCAATACTCTAATGAGAGTTTGTTGACAGGTAGGTGCAAAGTTACTGTCAACAGAATGCTCAAACGGGACCATCAAAATAAAGTGTTACCATTATTGGTATGCCTGTATTGTTTACTTCTGTGTATGTTTGCAGTATCTTAAAAAACAAACATTTCATATTTTATTCATATTCTAAAATATTTTAGTTGTCACTTAAATTAACATTAAGCAACTAAACATTTTAAGTTGACTCAACTAAAAAATGTTTTTTACAGTGTAGCATATAAAACAAATGCACTTTTTTAAGTGTTTTTTTTTTTTATTTAGACAAAATAGCTCTTTAACCGTCAACAGTCATTATATGAAAATCTGTGCAGCCCACTTTAATCGTTTATGGCCATTCGTATCTGCATCTTTCGATATATCTGAGTGTGGTTCTATGCTTGATGCTTGCAATTCTGAAATTTCAAGGGGTCTACCATGTAGTAGGAGATCTTCTAGAGACAAATCATGTTTTCTCAGGTAGCTAAAATCTGGATATCTAGATATCTGGAGGACATGCAACTCTGAATAATGTGTGCTTTGAACTCATAGTTCCCCAAGCATTTGAAAGCCCGGTCTGCATTTTTTCACTTGGCGTTGCATTTCTGGTTCTGTGCAGTTCATGTTGCACGATTCCTTTTTCCACAGTGTTTATCTTTTGATACATACATTTTTATCTGCCGTTTTATCAATGTTGCAAATGTCAGTTCTCACGGCTCATCATTCAGACAATGATAAGGCTCAAATTATTTATTAATTCTCTCTGTTTCACTATCTGTGAAAAAGAATTGCCATTGGTTTATGTATTTACACAGTAGTGTGTTCCAGATTGTATGCTTTCCGTCTGCTAATCCCAACAGACTTGTGATGCTAAAGCATTTTGTACATCACTCTGCAAAAAGATCTGCTAAATAAATGTAAATGTCATGCACCTTCTGTTCTGTTGAATCAACCAATGTGTCTGAGAGGATGTAGGTCATTCTTTGTATCAAATGCTGGGAAGTAGTATGTAGCAATTCTTTTTTAACTGGTATATTTTCTACAATTGAATTTTAGGCACGAAACCAAATGTACAATACATATGCACACAGTGAAGCATCGACATTTTTAGAATTGTGAAACTTATTTTAGTTCTCTTAACATTTACAGTTTTTTCTATTGTGCAGAAAACATCAAAGGCTCAACATCCCTTAGATGTTTTCTCATTCTTTTAAAATGATCAACATAAATCTTTTCTGGTACTGTATTTGCAGCATACCGCATAATTTCTTCGCTTCACTTTTGCATTCACTTGCTTATCACAATGAGACCGTTCCTCCCGTTTACCGACTGGGAGCTTGTTAAGCTCCAGGGGAACACATCCCGCTGCCAGGATTAGTTAGAAGAACTAGGATTCATGACAGCTCTGTGAGCTCCGTAGTGATTGTGATTGCAGATTCTCTGATGAATAAGCACATGGTAAGCTTTAAATTTGTAATGATTGCATGGTAACCAGATGAAAGACAGAAAGATGCAGCCAATAGAAAAAATGCCATTACTTTCTGTACAAAACATACAACTTTCAGGGAGGGGAAACCTGCTCAGTTTAACAGCCATCACTGTGATGTAGAGGAATGGGCCAATTTCAGTGTTTCAGGGTGAGCTTGTTCAGTGAAATTCATTTGATTGCCTACAAATTGCCTACACCTTCTTTTATGATTAGTACTATAATGCCTGAGCATTCATCTTCTTGAAATACTGATAAATTAAATGTGCATCAAGTGACTTTCGTAAGCAGCTATCCGCAAAATCTGCTGCGTGGTGTTACCATATTTGTCTGCCTTTAATGAAAAGTTAATGTCATGTAACGGACAGAATAAAACAGGCTCATCGGTAAAACGTGCCTCTACATACATTTCTCCAGGAATGAAAAAAAAAACGTACCTACACATACGAATCCCTGCACTTTCCAGTTAAAATGAACACTACGCAGTAAAACGACTTTTATTCCTTCCAAACAAATGAATGGTTTACAGAATGTCATGCAGAATGTAATGTTAAGATTTCAAAACCATTTTAACATTCTTCACAATTTGAAAACTGATACCTTTTTTCAATATAGCTTCATATATAGCTTCATGTGTATGAGTTTTGTTATGCTTAACCAGCATAATAAAACTGCTACAATAGGCGACTGTAATAACTGTAATAAAACTGCACCACTTTCTGGACATTTCACTTTGAAACTGCTGCGAAACGTCCGATAAGGTACATAATTGCAGGCTTGCAGAAACGTATGCAAAGGCATGTTTTTCCAGTGAGCCTGGGTTGGAATAAAATAAGGAATCAACAGGCATGGGCGGACTGTGGCTCCGACAGCCAAGATTACTGTATTTCGACTAAATCTGAAATTGGATAGGCAGCTGCATTCAATGCTTATTTGTTTATATGCTCTGTAATCTGAAGACTCTCAGAGGTTTCTATTTATAACACGATTTACAATACTGAGTACTGTCGCCATTCAGACTGCAACAGAATTGATTGACAGCTTGATTATAAAAAGAATCACTGTTTGTTCACTTTCTGTAGGTCTATATAAAAAGATTTGTATAAACTTTGTATTTTTCATGCTGCTAAGTGGACCAGGGGTCACTGACTGTATGCACTTCTGATACAAGGCAACAGCATATAAATGCAGGGTAAATCTGTTGAAAAGGCTTCAGGGCGTCTATATAGCCTATGGTATGATTTATGCACAGTTGTTCAAAAATAGCCTGTACGGGTAGATTTTGCTTACACAATGAATGCACATTTTCTGTTTCTCTGTTTTTGCACGTGTTACAAGTCAAGATAATCATATTTGTCTACCTGAATGAGGGAGGTGGTAGATTTAATGCTGGTGCGGTTCGGGTCACAGCGTTTATGTCAATCAGGTCATATTGGGTACAGAATTAAATTAGTGCTGCTTTAACAGGTTAACAGGTTAGGTGTTCAAATAAATACCGTGGAGTGGGTTTACCACACAAAACCCATACAGGACTCGACTGCACTATACTGCACACGTAAACGCAAAGTATTTTGCTGATGAAAACTATAATAGTGGGTGCATGGCATAATTTCCCACCTGAGGTAGTTTGCAATCATGCACCGTATAAATAGGCTTGACATAAATTGCCTTAGGAAATAAATCTTATTGGCTGTTCCCATTGCGAAGCATCATGGGAATGTGTTGTTTTGCTCTCACCCTCTTACAAAAGTTAAGTGCATCTAGTTCTCAGAATGAAAGCTCTCTTCTTTAAATTTGATCTGATACATTCCCTACGGTTTATATCAGAACGTGGTTGCTAAGTCCATGCTTTTCCTGTGGAATTGGGTTACATTCAAACTGTTGCCGCAGGTAACATTTTTTTCCCTGTGAGCCAAATGTTTGATATATTGCATAAATTAGATTTAAGCGAAAGGTTTGTACTGAAATATTTTAGATTTTACCCATGATAGAGAGAGTGGCACCCGTATGGAACCAAAAACAACAACAAAAAAACAGTATAAACACTATATAACACTATAAATTGATTTTAGGTACGATATATTTGGAAGGTTAGTGGGCTAGGTTTTACTTTTTATTGGCATTTAGGCTAGTGGCAACCCTGGGGATGATGCAGCTTGACTTTGGCTGGCTTTGTCTTTGTTGATATCTTTATTGAGAAATTGCAGTGTGGCCTTCAAAGTCATTGCCTGCCATTTGGTATTTGTATTAGACCAGCAATGCCAAGATGACAATAATGGGATATTACACAAACCTAAATGTTGGAATGATTGTTTGTTTAGAGGTGAGTGTGTGTGAGATTAGCTTGGGTCAAGAAAGAGTGTGATGCTGTGTAGACTGGGGATTGTGGATTTTTTAATTTTTCTTGTTAAAGAGTGTAGTGTAATATCCCAGTGTAGCTTTGTGAATAGTGATGGGAGAAACAAAGCTTTTTGAAACTGAATGAATTGAACCGTTTGCTTTGAACTATGATGCACTGTTTTAAAGCACTTGAAACGCCACAGGCTGATGAAACCTGCTGGTCAAAACTGTGAAAATGCAGTGGAGAAAATGAGTGGAATGTTTGAAACTAGCTCCAAACCACTTATTTGAAACAAAAGATCGATAAAGGTTTCGGGTTATGAATACTTACAGTATCTATATATAGAAGTGTATAATACACATTTAAATATGAACTACAATAGTACAATTATCAAAGCAATTGTAAGTACCCACTTAGTAGGTGGCCATATATCGTACAAAATACATGCAAAATAATACTTAATGTATATATATTTATGTAATTAATATTTATATTTAACTGTAATTTTGATACGATTTCTTTGACCTAATATAAAAACACAGGAAACATTTAATTACAATAACAAGAACGGCTTTACCTGTGATGATGTTGTCCACCAACGTTGTAGGCATGCAGAAGATGCCAACCAACAGGTCACTGATGGCCAGGTTGAGAATGAAGAGATTGGTGACCGTACGCATGTTCTTGCTCCTTAGCACAATGAAGCACACCACTCCGTTTCCCACCATGCACACAATAAAGATGAGGAGGTAGGATACAATGAAGATAGCGGACACCAAGGGCTCGTGCAGATAGAAGTCCACGTAGGTGACGTCTGGATACGGATGAGGATGAGAGGAGGTATGGTTCACTGAAACGTTGTGGCCGTTCTCCACAGCGGAGAAGAACGGAGGTGACACGGTAGAGTTTGGGTCCAGTAGCTTCAACGCCATCTTTCTGAGGAAAAAGAGAAAATAAAGAATATCAGTTTTGTCTTTAAGAGATATGGCAGTGATTCTAGAAAAGAGAAAAGTCTAGAAAAGTCCTAGTCTATTATCTAACCAACTAGTTGTGTGTGTTTTGCATGTGTAAAATGGGGAGGTTATGAATCATTAAAATTGTAGTCAAAATCTTCTTATCGCATTTACATTATGTATGATGTCACTTAAGAGTACTGGAGGAGAATCTGTGCTTGGTTAACATCTTTAATCTGTGTGGAAAGCATGCTCCTGACTGGAAAGCTTTAGGCGAGGTCACATATGCAGATAAACAAGTGTGACATAAAGGATATGACATACAAAATGTTAAGGCACATGGATTAGTGAGCCTTTTTCAGTCCTCCTTAAAGGAATGCAATCGCCGATTACTTTTTCATGCTTATTTTATCAAAGTATTATGAGCATTTTCTGAAGAAAAAACAAATATTTTGAATGTGAATGTACTCTTTGTTGAGATATCCGTGTGTGCTAAGACTTGACGGGAGCAATGAGGTGTAAAAGCTCAAGTTCAAGTAGGGTTAGGATGTGACAGCAAGTGACAGATGTTTTTATTGAATTATTTAGTTTTAATGTCAGACGTGAAATGTCTTATGGAATCATGTAGACAGAAATTTCTTCTCTATATTTCACATCAGTCTGATAAAGTGTTTCTAAATGGCAGAAGGCGGGTATAATATAAGGTTAAACTCAATATGAATTTACTGCCATTTTCACCTTCACTTTGACTAATCTTTGAGATGAGAGAAGAGTGTTTTTTCTATAAAAGACACATACGACTACATTGGTGGCACAGTCCAGCAATTTCAGCAAGGATAAATCTGAAAATGCAGAAAATTAAATGACGGTTTAAAGCTTAAAAACACTTAAAGCTTAAAAAATAATTGCATTTGAATGCTGCCAGTGGGAAAAAAAGCTGGCAAATACATTTACGGCAAATCTTGTTACTGAGGGACATGCAGTCTGTTTTAATAAAAATACAGAGCGGGCAGTAAAAGGCTGCATATATTTATAAGAATTAAGTTATTCTATAGCTGATTTCTGAATCACATTGATAAGCAACCACTAAAATTCTTAATTTTCAAAAAGGCTATTAAAAATAATCAGTACGTGACATGCTTAAAATGCTCAGAAAACAATTAAGTTGCAATAGCCTTGAAGTCTGTCCTTCATAACTCTTGATCAACATTTCATATGTACATATAAATGACCATGCATCAGTTATTTATAGTGCGTTTTGACAGAACTTAATTTGTATTCAAAGTCATTTTTCACTTTCAGATCACTGCTGTTTTATTATAAAATTGATGTGATCTATGTTACTCTGAATTCTGAAGGACATGACCTCCCCAAGCATCAGATCCCAGCTGATGGTGAGTAGATGAGACGTAAATCATGACTGGTTTGACACTCAATATATTCCGGCCCTTATTTGAACTGTCATGCTGTCAAAGACCGAACGGCAAATGCAAGAAAAAGTTGAGTATTGATAGTATTGTATAAATATTACAGTATACAGTCACTGTCTTGCTATAATCCTCTGCAGACAAACAAATCCTCTGCATCAAAACAAACCTTTGTCAATAACAGTATTAATAGAAGTCGTACATACATACATACATATATATATATGTGAGTGTATATATATATATATATATATATATATATATATATATATATATATATATATATATATATATATATATATATATATATATACACACACATATATACATATGTGTATATATATACTGTATATATGTATATATATATATATATATATATATATATATATATATATATATATATATATATATATATATATACACATATACATTACATATACATATATATACAGTATATATATACACATACATACATATACATATACTTTTTATACTATATATACACTTTCATTTCTGACAACCATACCTTACATATTTTTTCCATATATTTTACAAGATATTTTTTTACTCTTTTTTTCTCTTTTGGAAAAGGCATTGAAAGCAGAAAGTATACAGAGTGTAACTGTAACAGAAAACACTGAGCTGCTAATGCACTTTAATGGCAGCAGTCTTGAATTAGGCAGCATTACTCACACCTAACCCGTCTGCTTTGTGCTCCACCGCTTTATAACCCGACTTAATGGTATTTAATCCCCTTGCATCATTTTTCTTCCACGCGGTTCGGCTCCATTGAAAATGCAGTTTTGTTTTTTTGAAAAGCAAAACTAGGAAAGACAATGATTTGCAATGACATATTATAAAACCAATTTAATCCCACACTCTCAGGATTATGGGAGTAATACTAAAAGTGTGCCAACATAGTTTGCGTGCGCTGCAGTGAAGTCCCCGATGCTTTCAGCTGCCAGTCGAGAGTTCACATCCACTCAATAGCTCAGTGACACTCGTCCATTAAGCACGAAGACTTGCACACACCGGGGAGATGGGCCAGAGACGAGATACGACAAGATCAACATTCTTTTGCTAATTTGCAAAAGCAGCTGTACAAAGCTTGACATTTTTGTCTGTAAGCAAACTCAATGGCTCTGAGTTTGAGGTCACTGTCAATATATCATCTATGATGATTTGTGGACGTCAGTGTTAAAATCTATCCGCTAAAAGAAATTCTTCTGCATTCAATAACTCTCCTGAGCAGTACTAAGATAAAGTGAGCCGTTTTAAACTTAAACTTTGCTTCTTTGTTTAGCAACACAGTACATCTGTCCCTGCCACCTAAAATGTAAATGTCTTTCCAGAACAGCCTGATCATTTCGGCGAGAACTGATTTCACGTGTTAATGTGTTTACTATTGATACGATTCCTGACAGTATTAATGAACGTTATAAGTATATTTCATGTGGCTGCACATCTTTTGAACTGACGTAGATTTCTTATGCTACTATAGAAAAAAAGGATAGAAAAATATAACATAAATAATAATATAATTATAATTTTTTTTCATGTTGTAAATACATGAGAAGAAAATTTTAAATGTTATCTAAAGCATGAAATGCTAAGTTAAAATCATAATATCCTACATTAATTAAACCTACCTCAGATGAAACTAAGTAAAAAAAAAGGTAAAAAAAGTAATCTCCTTTTTAAACTTATATGTATGTGTTATATTCAACTATACTCAATCGGCTTCTTTCCTAATTTTACCCTGTAAGCTGATTTCATAAAACTTAATTTAATTTGCCACATCTTGTGGGAAAGGCTCTATAAAAGCTGGTTATCTAAACAAAAACTGATCTTTACATTTAATTTGCTGATACTAGTCTGTCAGGTCAGGTCACATTTATTTACAGTGCTTTTTACAATATAGATTTTTTTTCTCGATACGAATCAGCATTTAATTCCTATCTTTTGCAAGCTCTTGGCTAAGAGCAGATTAAACTGTGGACTCAGGTTAAATGAAGACGTGTCCAGCGGTACACACTGTGCCTCTTCTGGAGTGTGAACATTACAAATCTTACCAGCTTTCCCAGATCTCCCCGTCCAAAAACAGCAGCAATTTCACCCCAGATGTTTGAACCGCCCGTGCACTGTTTGATCAAATGACTTATCTGTGTTACCAATAAAAACACATCCAGAATTTCAACGTTTCCAATTTTATCTTACGAAAAAAGACTTTGTGTTGCTTTTTAAACTATCTTAACCTCTCAGACCTCCATTTTTTCACCTCATGTTATGTTTCAGAACATCTAGCGACGTGCCATCGATGGCTTTGGCTTCATTCATAAAGTACATTAAACATGATGTCTTTTTCTTTTTGCAATGAGTAACAAGTTTTTAGAAGTCCTCCAGATGCTATTCAATTGCTATTCAAGTCAACTGAAGGATCTCAAGGTTGTTAAGAATGAGTTTATTAAGAATCTTTAACTATATTGTATTGTTTCCCCAGTCAATTAGATCCATTTATTATCAAATGCGACTTATACCTTCACAGTAACTCAAGTGATCGATTGATTGATTTTTCTGATATATGTTTAATATTGTATATTTATGTACCTACATGTTGCCTATCTAGTATCTTCCTTGTTGGACACATCACATTTGACATGTGCTGTCCTCTGCTGGCCTGAAGAACAATGACCCAGGCCACTGATGATAAACAACGCAGTGCTAAAATATCATTTACGGTGCAAACGAAGACAGAAACTTACATTCCAACTATATGCAGGCTTCTTTTACTAATTTCAGCGCACTTAAAAGCGATGAAACTTAATTCATACAGACAGCTCGAAGAAGCGCAATAACTGAACAAGCAATAACTGTAGCCTAAGTAAGCTTAAACATAGACTATAAAGATATGAACGAGTACAATAATAAATAACAACGTATATAAAAGTGCTAGTATATGAAAAGCTCAGTGAGTAAAGCATTTAAAAAAGCAAAACAAAATAAATAAAATAGATTAAACTAAATATAAACACAATATTGTCGTTCTTTTTTTTTATATTGACAGACATTTTAGTTAAGTATGCCTGTCAGTAATACTTCATATAAAAATCTACAGTAAATTATTTAAATCACGTCACGTGACCTTTTAAAACAACAATGAAAACGACAATGCAATTAAAATAATGACGTCTCACCTTCTTTGAGATGAAACGTTTCCACCTTTGATTCAAACACTTGTTTTTCTTTCAGGCAAAAAGAGCGCCAGGCGAGGATACGATCCGAAAGCAGGCGCGCGGGTAAACTTGTGTTCGCGGTAAACTTGCGCCGTTCGCGGGAAGCTCGCGCTGGTTAGGAAACTACTGCTGCTCGTGCTCTCGCCGCGCTCCTGCTATAAGACCCGATGGAGCGATCCCCGCCCTGCTGCTGCTGCTGCTGGAGGAGGAGAAACCACACACGAGCTGCGAAAAAGAAAAACGCATAAACGGGGACAAATGCTGTGACTTTAGAAGACACGTGCGTTCTGTGATGTTCTTGTGGAGCTGCTCGTTTTAACGGAAAGCGCTTTGATTCAAATGATTTATCGCCATGGCAACTTTAATGGACCTCCAAAGCCTTTTTCACGGACAGACCCACCAGTTTCAACCAGTTACCCCCCATATCTTCAGTAGACCTTTCTGAGCACCATCTCAAAAAAAAACAAAGTCAGCCTAAATGTTTCATAATGATAATTGTAGATTCAGATTTTCTTTTGTGACCATACCCCCTTAAAATAGCTCACTATGTGGGAAGGGGTTGCATGAGTTTTCTGCATGATTCACTGCTTATTTTTGCCATCAGGTGTTGGAGCATTTCATCATGGGTGTAATTGAAATATTTAAAATAACTCAGTGCTTTTACTATGCTTGCTTTTGTCTTTGACGATAAGGCCACCTGTTCTTACTCCTACTCCATAGACAAAAATTAAAATCTGGTGTATAGGCCTGTATCAGATTAATATCTATTTATTGTTATAAACAAAAGCACAGCTTTAAATGGACTCAACAACTTGGCTCCAAGCATGCTTCCAAGATCACAATTATTTAATTGATTATTATTATTATTTATCCTGAATGAATTAATTATACTTAATTCTTATTATGAATATAGTGTGACACTGTGGCTCAGCTGAAGCCTGTTTTGTCATAATAAAAAATCTTTATGCATGTACTGACAGGCCATCGAGTACATCCTTTGTCATTTGTAAGAAACTTTGAAACTGGGCTGACAAAGTTTACATATCAAAGTACAAATATTCTTGATGAAACCTAACGCACAGTTTACGTCTCGAATGCACACCTTCGTTTTTCTTTTCATCTCTGTATTGCTCATTCATTCACGCAATACCGATCACACAGTCGGAAACAAAATAATCCATTTCCGTACAAACGTGAAACATATGCTAATTCTTTGCGGCGCGTACATGTGCCTGGCACGCTTTCTACAATTATCTGAATCAGAAATATTGACGTTTCTTTTCAGGATTATGCTTCACTGTTTAAAATTGCACACCGAAACCGAACTGCTCTTCCATAAAACACACACGTGCACTATATCATTACACAACAGCCCAATCAATTATTTCACTCTTAGTGTTGTTGAGTGAATGTTTTTGCGTTGTTTTCATAATGGCCGGTCTTCTTTTTTTTTTAAGTGTTTCCGCTGCACTTTGTTCGCAACTGTCGTAACATCATTTTTGGCACAGCTGCGGTGTTTGAGAGCAAAAGATTTTGCAACCTGAGCGGTCACACAAAACTCCAAAACCTGAGCACGGCCTGGATCGATTCCAAGACAGCTTGCAACTCAGTGCCACCTACACGCCTCTACTAACTACGTTCATCAGGAATTCATCAGGGCCTGTGGAGGGAAAAAGCCCTTTACACCAACTTTAAAAAAATAAATAACACACACGAAAAAATGACCCTATTCTAAGCCGTCTTTCAAGATGATGTTATCTCTTCTGCTCATATACCCTTCGGCTGCCCAAATGAAGAAATCTTTTTGAAAGCTCTTTCGCATTTCAACGGCAACCATCTTGGTCAAAGTAAGGGACATCTATGAAAACGGTCAATATTTTAGACAGCAACTTGAGGCAACGTGTGTAGACGAAGGGGAAGAACACAAAGAGTCATTGTCAGACAAGTCCATTCATGGCATAAACTATCACCAGACTGCAGAGTTGGCTAGCACTGTATCAGTGTGACTGGAATAGACAGTCTGGCATCTTATAACAAGATGGTTAACAGACTTATATATATATATATATATATATATATATATATATATATATATATATATATATATATATATAGGCTACCCATTAAACTGATTGGAACTGGCATACACTTCAAATAAATAGTATCTTCTGGATAGCATATGCACAGCATGTACACTGTATTAAATAGAAAATCAGTATGCAGCCAATAGTGCCAATATAATATGCCATTTCAAACATAGCCTCGTACTTCCTAATTGTTAAGAATTCTTCCCAGGCTGCACCTGACTCAAATATGTGAATAAAACAATAGTGTTATGGAGATTCTTAGAAATTCAATTAACCGATTAATAGTAGATTAGATGGAAGGAGAAACAGTGGTTTAGCTATTATATGAGTAACCAAGGCTTTATGATCAGATGCAGAATTTTGGAAATAATGTTTTTTAACCTGTAATGGTAACCAGTGCTTTGACCATTTATACTTTGACACTCTATACTGTTAAATTGGAATGAAACGGCATTAAGTGGTCAAAAAAAGTTTAACGATAAAGTGACAATGTCTTATGACACTGATGCAGAAAAACAGATCACAATGTGTTCCCCCAAAGGTTTTTCGCCTATATAAGTGTGAGCTGGTAACAGAAGGGTGTTAAAGTCCCATCACAGCAAAAAATGAAAACGTTCTAATGCTGTTTACACTGTTATTTAAAAGCTTAGAGGCTTTTGATGATTGAGACAATGTATGGTTTATCCAACAATATGATTACGAAAGCAGAAAAAGAATCTGATCATTTTTCCAATAACAATAGAAAGCATTTACTTCTAAGCACCTAAGGGGTTTTCGGACCCAAACGTCATGATCTCCTTTCAAGGATGTCTCACATAATTTCACGTTTAAAAAACAGGTTGTATTACTTGGGGGTGGGGGAAAGCAAATGTCACAGCTTATTATTGTAATGCCAGGCCAGCAGAGGGAGCTCTGCTTCCTCTCCAATGACTTCCCGTTTGGCGGCCATATAAACTGGGCCATGCAAAACAGAAGTTACAAAGTATCGTTTTGTTGTTGCGGACTCTACCAAACAGTTTCAGTTTATATCTTGTTTTCATGACTATTGCCCTATTGACTATAGCCTTTGCCTTGTTTTCATTTGGATTTTGATCCTGGACTATTGCCTGTTTTTTTGTGAATGTTTCGCCGCCTGTTTTGACCGTTGCTTCTTTACTGGATTACCATTTTGTCTCGCCCTTGATATTCCTGTTTGTTGGTATTCAGACCTTACCTGTTTGACCACATTGTGTTCAATAAAGCCTGCTCTCGGATCTACAACTCTTGCCGGAGTCTCGCCGTTACAATTACGTTATAGACAGCAAGTTGTTTCCAGGATGAATTGGATAAGTTGAAAGCACACTAGAGATATTCATTAAATTTGAATGACTCTCCTACAAGATTTCTGTGGGTCCATAAACTCCCGTTTGAGTAAAAAACACAAGCGATGCAAATGTGTGCTAAGGGCTCCATTTAAGAGACAATGACATTTGTTTGCATACAAAGTAAAACTGGAAACTGCAACTGCAAACCGTTTTCCATTTTTTCCTTATGCACGTGTATCTGAATTGAGAGAACATTTGCACTGCCCTTCAGCAGTGAAGAAAGGTGAAGTGATTGATATAGGAAATTTCACACACTTCAAAACACATCAGGAGATCTGCAGACTGATTTTCAGGGTTTGGGTGTTCAGAAGATTTACTTTCTACGGTCTGTTTGGGTGATCTACTTTCATCCAAATAGAAAACAAAAAAGTCCCGTTTCAGTTGATCTGTCATAAATGTGATCTGACAACACAGCAATTAGAAGACTTCTTTAATGAATGGATGTAATGGTTGGTTTATTTCCACACAAGCTACTTTTGGTCTGGACATCATTGTCTGAAAAATGAAACTGAATGGCATCTGCTCTTGACTGGCCATATTCTATTTTTAAAGATTACCTGCCAACAGTAATTTTAACCCAAATCTGTTTCTGTTAGGTCTACTGTAGGTTGGCCGTGGCAGAGATAACTAAAACATGCTTCTTGTGAAGGGGGCTGGTTGGCTGACAGCAGAACACTATAGTCATTACCTGTACATTGCGTGCAGCGGGTAATGAAAGACTGGAAGAGTGCAGTGGGCATGCCAGCAATGGACTGTTTGAAGGTTGTGACTATTGAGAGCTGTCTTAATGGGGAATTCAGTTTTCTCAGATGGAGTTTTCTGTAGGCAGAAAACTATCTTCTGGTGCTCCAGAAAGCCACTTTATAGTACTGCATATGTCCACACTCAGAGATTTTGTAACTAAAAAGAGTGGTGTTGCAGCAAAAGACAACTAGGTTGGTGGTCTCTGTTGAAAGGATTCACAGAAAAATGCACTGTTAAGGTTATATAATCAAGATATAGCTCAGGATATAAAAGTGCCTTCATCAAATGATTAAATGAATAATTGAATGCTCTGTTTTATGTGGTTTAAATAATACCCCTTGTTGCCGAATATGACATAATCAAGGCACATGGACGATATTGCACAATATGTTTTTGGAAGTTAAAATTTAATAGATTATCATGTGCATTACATTGTTAAAGATGAACTGTTCTCACCTTTCCGAAGAAACTGAAGGGAGCCCCAGATATATCAGAGACAACTGATGTTAGAAATACAGTACAGGCACTTTAACAGAACGTCGAGAAGAACTTTTAATCAGTTCTCGATCAGGGTGACACAAAAATAGCAGTGTAGCATTCAGTCAAAGCAAGTCTACTTAGACACTAGTTAGTGTATTTCCGCACAATGAAACGGGTCGAATGAAGGCAAAGGCTGTAATTATTTACAGCAGTGCAACAGCTCAAGGACCTATAGAAGGCATTATATGTAGGCTGTAATTCATACACATTCTGACAAATAGTGCCCTATTCTTATAAACAATATATCGATGGAATGCGTATTTATTCAGCTTTCAGTTGATGTATAAATCTCAATTTCAGAAAGCTGACCCTTATGACTGGTTTTGTGGTGCAACATTCATTGTACTAAATATTGTCCTAGCTGACATTTATCAGAGTAAAGGAATCAGTTTCAATTAAAGAAATATAACCAATGTGTATAAAATTATACGCTCATGAACGTTACGAAGTGGATTTCTAGTTTAAAATTCGGGAGCATGTCCACAACAGAAATATAAGAAGTGTAGGGTGCTCTAAAACAACTGACAGCATCTCCACATTTAATTATAATATCACTGTTAAATTAATATTCCAGGAGTGAACCAAGCCAAAAACACATTTACCATATCCCTCAGAAGGACGATAAAAAAATTGACAATAATTACAACGGACAACATTTCTCACTTCATGTCGGATTTTTGAAAAAATGCATGGATTTATTCTCTCACAGAAAAAAAAGTCAATTAAAAACATTAAAAACTGTTGACAGGTAGCTTATCAAAGCCACAGATGAGAGAGTAAGTTTCTCTGGTACATGTTCAGAGGAAGCCATTGCCTGAAGAGCAGTGTAATTCTGCCAGGGTGATGTTTAATGAAGCAGTCTTGCACTCAACACACTGCCAGTCAGTTAGAGACTAAGTGAGTCCAAACGCCCACGGGCTTGATACAGTGATGTGTGTTTAATGAATCACATGTGTAGAAGAACATCAAGTATTGACTGATTAGAATTGCACTTCAAAAACACTAGAGAAACTCCTTTTGATTAAGCTTAATTTCCCAACATGGGAAAATAAATATTACTGAAATCTGCTTTTTAGGGGTTATTGGGAGCTGCATCTAAATATAATTAAAATACTTATAGGGGAATCAATCAATGAGGTGTCACATGTTTAGAAATTATACAATTTTAACAATCCCCCAATGTTCAGCATTCTAACATTTTTAATGAAGCCCATGGAATAACTCTGTGTTTCATATAAATACTTTCTGAAAGGGAAATTGCATTTCAAAACTCCCTTATAATATAAAATTAATAATACATGATCATGCAGTCCATAAAGGCAGATAGCATGGAACAGGGATTGCTAAAAATATGCCTTTTAGTGACTGCTTATTTTATTCTCAAAACAGAACAAAAACCGCAGGAGAAAGAATGCAGGAGTTTAAAAGTTTATTCTGAAGTTTATTACAGATGCACAACACCAGAAAATAGCATTGTGGAAACTAGCAAACATCTTTCAAAGAGGTGGGATGCATGAGATGAATCTTCCAATTGCAAGTATGTGTGTATATACCTTTCACAAAACTATGCTGTATCTAAAGCCAAAATGCATTCTTATCTTAGGACAAACTTTTCAGATCAACTTGAAATGTTGAATTTGGGATTCTCATTAGTTGTCAGTTATAACCTATAAGTTATAAGTTTAACTTTTGAATGGAATTAGTGAAATAAATCTACTTTTTGATGAACTATATATATATATATACACACACACATATATACTGTATATATATATACACATACTATATATATATATATATATATATATATATATATATATATATATATACACACACACATATATATACACAAACACACACACATATATATATATATATATATGATAGTTTATTTTAGTTTATTTCAGATCTCCTGCAGATCTCCACATGTTTAGAAACAGCACCTTGTAGCTTAGTATTGCTGTGAGATTTAAATCATGCAGGTTTTTCTGAGATGTGATTTGGTCGGCAGCGCTCTGTGGGAGCATTGAGAAAACATTCAGTTCGACAGCAGGTCTGTACACCACAATACAGAGCGTGTAAAACAGGCTCGAGAAACGATTTACTACTATTATTACTATTACTACTAATTTAATTACAGTCATTTCGGCGAAACAAGATTTTGCAAGCAGATCTTTTACTTCTGTCACAGAAATAAAATCCAAGATGCGATGCAGTTATTTATAGGCAAAGCCTTGGAGATCGAGGAAACTGTCTGTAGATCATTGACACTACAGAAAGTCATGGGAATCTCTGGGCTAGTTTTTTATTACTGTTTAATTTTATTACATGTTTTGGTGGAGATCTCAGTTCCATGCCACAGTTTTGGTCAAATGTGCTATGGAGACTAGCGCCCATTTATTCTGCAGATGGCTATTTTTTCCCCCAATTACTTCCTGTGTAAATTTTCTGTGCTGTACCTGCGCTTGGGTCTAACACCGGATCTCATCTTAGATAATATGTGATGCTGAGCTCCACAGAAAACCGCTGTCAACTTCGACTGCTCCTTTTCCTTTGATAACAACCTTCAAAGTAAGATTCGCCTGGAGTAAACAAAACCTGAAATTTGCAATATAATGGTGTATTTTTAAAAATAATGATAGCGCGCACCGTGATTGTGGTTCTGCCACCTCAATTTAGATGACACATTAAAATGGTAATAATAACTACATAATGGTTATGAGCAAAAAAAATCTAATTACAGCACAGAATCTCAAGAAGATGAAGGTCAGCTGTTAGTTTAGGATTTTGACACGTCTAAAACATATTCTAAAACATTTTGTCCTTACTTTTAACAAAGGGCGCAAGTTTGTTTTTGAAATTGGTGGGGACCAAAAAGGCCACACGGTTTTTCGTAATATCACATTATATTTGTCCCAAATTATTGTTAATGTTCATAATGATTTTATCCTAGGCTGAAAGATTATGTAGCCTACATCTTTCAGCACAACCTTTGTCTTTCTGTCTGTATTAAGTCGTATTAAGGCATATTATTTGTATTAAACATGTAAGTGCAGTTTTCTTTAACTTCTTGGTTAATATGCATGGTATGACGTTTCAGATAAATCCGAAATTACAAAAACATTCGCATATTTTTTAAAAAAATTATCGTTAGGGACATTTTGGTAGTCGCTGGATATTGACAGGGACATGTCCCTGGCGTCCCCTCTAACTGTGCGCTGCTTTTAACCAAATATTGCTTATTATAGCTATTATAACAGCTATAACTAACAATATTTGCATTTAAGGAATAGATCACCCAAAAGTTATGTTGAAGAAAGCTTGTAACCAAGCTGATTTGGTTACCATTGACTTCCATAGTACAGCCTGGTTACCAACTTTCCTCAAAATATCTTCCTTTGTGTTCGGCAGAACAAAGAAATTCCTACAGGTCTGGAACTACTTGGGGGTGAGTAAATGATGACAGAATTTTCATTTTTTAGTGAGCTAAATTAGTTTATTAGCATGTGATAGTGTGTATATTTGGCACCTTAATATAAAATTCAATTGGTGTACAGATGTGCACATCGTTTCGGCCATGAAAGCAAAAAGGTATTAAATATACAATCACTTCTGGCTATTATACCTGCCCAGGCATGCAGAAAAAACAAGCTCACACCTATAGACTTCTGATAGGTTTGAGTAACCGGTGTAATTCTAAAGAATTAAAATGTCCGGAAAGACATTTTAATCCATTACTTGCACAGATTCATCAGCTGTAGTTCAAAAAGTTATAAATAAAAGAGTTTCACTGCCAGCACACATTCAGTCTGTTTTGACAAATCAGTCTTTTACTTCATTTGATATGCCTTTCATAAACAGGTGAAAAACTTTTTTTTTCATCTTTTTTAAAAAAAAAAAAAAAAAAATCATGGTACAGCATCTGTATAAGCTTGCAGTATTTCCAATACTGGTGATGTGTTTTATGTTACTGTAAAAATGTTGTAAAAACAACATGGATCTGTTCATTAAACACTGCTTTTTCTGAGTGAGCTTCACCCGAGAACCGTTCCCTGCGAGCTCAATCTTCGCTCTACAGAAGTACAAAGTGATAGTGCTTTCCGTAAGATAGCTTTTGATTGCTTTTATTAAATAATAACAACAAAAAAGACATTTACAAGAAATAAATGATATTGCAACGTGTTTTACACCCTGATTAAAATGAAAATGACTATTAGGAAGCGACTGTTTTATAAACCTCATACAAATTGAACTGATCAGCATCAGTTTCAGGAGTATCTACTGCAATTAGGGTTTCAGCTGTAAATGTTAATTCGGTGAGCCAGCATTTAATGCTAATTGGGTTCATTTAAATGAGGCCTGTCAGATTTCTGCTCGTTTGTGACTTTTTTTTAGTGCCTCGCATCAAATTAGCACAGCACAAGCCTGGAGAATCTGGAAGTCTTTCTCCCATCAGCAGTTAACGCATGACCCTACAGTGACATCCTGCATTCATTAGAGTGTGTTTGCGAGAGAGTGAGAGTCACGGGGAATGTAAAAGAGAACATACTGAAGGTACAAGGAGGGCCCAGAACCAAAGGAAGAAGCGATTTGTATTTCAGGTAACGAATCGGACTTTGAAAGCACTCGACTTCCGTTTGACGGCAACGCTGTTGTTCGCTGATAAATAAAGAATACCTAGCAGGCAAAAAAGCTAAATTAACCTCTACAGAAATATATATTTCTGTGCATTAGATGCAAAATATGGAACCACGTGGCATCCAGGTGCTAGACTGTTTCTAAGAACATTTTTAAACGCGTAGGGCAAAGGGCAGATTCGAAATATTGGTCACCTTGGCCTTTTGACGTGCCACTTTAACTGTGCCAGGCATATGCTTGCATAAATTTAGACTTTGTGCAACGCACACGTGGGACCAGCTTGGCAAATTCAAAATAAAAGCTTCGAGAAGATGCTACAAAACTAGTTAGAGGTCAGATGAAATCAGTTTCCTGTTCCAACAAAATGTTAGTTCTGCCCACTAGTGGTCACAATGCCACATACAAACAAAAAGTAGATGTTACTTCATTTCTTACATACATTTTTAATATATTAAATACTTACATAAGTTATTTTAACATTGTATGACATTTCAAGGTTTAATTTTAGTGTTGTTATGTTTATATCAATTTTCTTTAAATTTGAGGCAATTTAACTGAAATACATTAATAACAATTCTGCATAAAATTGAATCTGCGTAATTGATATACATTTAAACAGAAAATTTGTAAATTAGTTTTGAACTTTTTTTTTTTCCTAGTCTGAAACATTATGAAAAGAAGTTTTTCAACATACTAGGCAATAGGTCAAACAGAAAAGGGACACAACCCAGGCCAGATTCAAATGTTAAGAAGCCAACAACTGCGTTTCATGCCTTTTACTTTAGTGTGCAAGTAAGAAATATCTTTTTCCAAAATCTGTAATATTCCAATAAAACATTTGTATGAATAGAGTCCCCCAATCTGATCTCAACATTATCAAGGCAGCATCGAATTAAGAGACAGCGGTAATGAAAAACAAGTTCCTCTGGAACCATTTTTTTTCAAAAATTACATTTCAATGATATTGCTTTGCTTCTTGTACATTCCACAGCACTTTTAAAATGAATTATCTAGTGACTGATGCCAAGAAGCGTGTTCGATTTTCTCTAAAACAGACAAGCGTGACTTTGCCAAAATAACAGTAATAATCTGTCACATAATGCACGAAACAGACTAAAAGCTGTCGGCTTGTTACTGTCTACTGTTCGTTTCAGCTGAAAACCACAATGACTTGTGCAAATGCACAGGTATTTTTGTAGTTTTGCCAAAATGTTGGTAGAGGCGTGTTTATCCAATGAGCCCCGGGTTGTGCAATTGCCGAAATCCATAAAAGAACTGTAAAAACTACTCTGAGACGCCTGGAGCAACTTACACACAAAATATAAATAACTTGCAGAATAAAATATTTTTCTCTAAGCATCTAACATACTAAGCATGCCGTAGTACACTATATTCTTATCCCACTGCACCAAAGCATTGAGATAAGAATATGACTTGGAAATTTGTATGACTTTTCTAAAAAAGTAAATGGTTGTTTCTCTTTTTTAGGTGTCAAAAGAGGATAAGTCAGCAACCGCAAATAGAGAGGAAGTGCTATTGTAGCACGCAAGTGTTAAAGAAAAACCTTAAAGAGAAAAGATGGCAGGAGTGAACTTGAACTGACAAAATGAAACATTACGTGACTGAGCAAGTTAGAGCTTTGCTTTCCTGTTCTTTACACCATCACAATTAGTTTCTAATGATGAGTGCGTGTCTGTATTTATGTGTATTTCAGAGGTCAGTAAACCTGAAAACGTGGGTTCGCGTGTCGTCACAGTGCTCTTTCCTGGTTTAGAGGGCGTTGCATCACTTGACAGATATATACTTCACAGATCTCAAACCTAGTCAGTGAGATACAGGGAAGAAGAGAGAGAGAAAAAACTGACAGCGTTCAAAGAAAGACAAATTCCTGCCTCAAGGGGACTACGGGACAGGTATGTGTGCATTTTAAGACTGTCTGCAAGCTACGTGTCTGTGTGATTACCAGTAAAACTAAATACTGTACATTGCTGAGACAGTGAAAATCCATGCATCAATCCATAATGCACCGCTGATGCTTTAAGCACAATAGAGCAAATGAGCGCCCAGCTTTCCTTCGTATATTTATGTTATTTGAATTGTAAAGAACATGGGAGACCCAAGCAGTCTCAAGCGTTTTGGTCTCCGACACCAATGTGTTTGTCGCAGCAATCTGCAAAATTATAATGACGTTCAAACCTGCTCTGCCCTGAAAAAACTAACTAGGATAAAAAACTAATTAAAACAGGCAAATGCAAACATGCACAATGCTGTAAGGCAAGCTGTTAAGTGCGGTTTGTAGCTTTTCAGTTCCACTTCATTTGAATGCCGTCTGACTGCATGCAAATGACTACCCAGATCACATCCCGCAGTTGTTAAGCGTTGCTGTCCTGCGAGAAGTTTGATATTCGCAAGAATAACGGCCTGGCAACGGTAACATTTTTTTGCTGTTTCGCTGACTGACTGTGCAGCACCCGATCGGTTTCCTCACTTTCCTGTTCCTGTCACATGTACACAAGCACACACGTGGACACCTATACTCGTGAAAAAAGAAAAACAGAAATGAAACCATTTCATGCGTAAACCCTTAGTGTAGCCAAAGGTTATATTCAGTCAAATGAGAAAACAGACACCTGACTGTCTTCTAGGGTCACAGGGAGCACGTACAGAAATATGATAAATTTTAAGAATATGAATGCATCTCCTAGTATGCATGACAAGCAAGGCGAGAGAAACGTAAATAAAGTAACTATTTAAAAAAACTAATAAAGAAGACAGCATTCTGGCATTCTGTTGACATTTAAATTTAGTCTGTAAGAGTTACTTTTCAAGAAAACACCTGCAAGGCAAATCAATCTATGGATAAAAAAAAGAATGGTTACATCTTATATTAAAAGTGTCATTGTTACCATGTAATTATTGCACTTACTATATGGTTAGGATTAGGATTATGGGTTGGTTTAGGGTGACTTGCATATTATGCTGCATAATTTATTGTTATGTATTATACTTTATTGATTGTTACTACATTGTATAATAGTAACTCTATGAACACTGGTAAATAAATAGTATAAAATAAATTTAAATAACCCAATGTGAGATCATTAATAAAATAACTCGGTGTAGGACGTTTTCAGATTAAAATATTTTCTCAGAGACACAGCAGATACCTTTCAGTGCTTCAGATCTTATCAGTGAGTTGTGTGACATCATTTCCTGTAACTAACACAGTAGTTCACGGAAGACAATTCCACCAGGTTAAAGGCAAATTATTGGTAACAGAGTTAGATTTATGGGCGTAAGATTCACGGACACACATTTTTCTAAGAAGAAAATTAATTTGAATAAAATTAGATTTAATTTATTTTACAAATGTAATGTTGTAGAATCAAGTAAGTGACTATTTAGGGCTTTTATAAATAAAATGAATAAAATGTTGCCAAAAGAAAAATACTATAATATTTTGATTGCACATACATGATGGACACAATACACTGTATAATTCAGACAAGAAGAAATTGTGATTTATATATATATATATATATATATATATATATATATATATATATATATATATATATATATATATATATATATAAATTGATGACCTTGATTGCTCTTTTAATTTTTTTTAATTATTGAAAATTCTACTTACTCTGTTCAATGAAGCATATATTAAAACATGAAACAATTTCTATACTGTATAAGACCAACACTACCATTTCAGTCTTTCTGTGGCTCTACTTCTCTCAGACACACAGTGGGAGTGGTTCAGTTATTCTGCTGTGACGTTACATTCTCTGAAAATGATCAGTGTGGTTTATTTAACTGTCATGTTAATGTGTTTGTTTTCCAGTCTGTCACATAACTTCAGGCATGGCGGGTGAGTCAACACAACTCTTTACTACTGGTTTTGCCACTTTTTAAACCTTGAAACTACCACCTAAAATTGGATCACTACAAAATACTAATAATAAAACAAGCAAACAAACACAAGAGTGAAATAACTAAATAACTAAAAAAAAGGAGCAAAACCGGGAGTAAAAGTATTTATTGTGTATGTTTGTTTGCTTGCTTTGTTATTAATATTTTGTAGCATTCATCCAGTTTTAATTTTTTATTATTTTTATTTAATTATTAAGCTTCGTAAGAGTGACTGAAATACACCTTTAAGAAAATACATATTGCCCCCTTTTTTTTTTTTTTTTTTTTTTTTCCCTCTATTTTCTATATAATAAGTTGGACTGGGAAGAGATTATTTGTATGTGTATTCCTTTTTTTTGTGTGTGTGTTTGTTGTTGTGGTTGTTCAAAAAAAAAAAAAGGTTCCATGTGTGTATGTATACATATATTACAGTAATAAAAAAATAAATAAAAAATAAAAATAAATAAAATAAAATACATATTGCTTAATACTCTTTTATCATTCAAATCTATGCTCTTCTGTATCAGGCAACAGCTTTGAAGCCGAGTTCCTGCAGACTCATAACGCATACCGCAAACAGCACGGAGCCCCGGCCCTCACCGTAAACGCACACCTGTGCCGCTCCGCTCAGGCGTGGGCGGAGCATCTGCTGTCAATCAAGACCCTCAAACACAGCAACAAGGACTACGGAGAAAATCTGTACTACGCTTGGAGCTCATCTGGCAAAAAGCTCACAGGTTGGCTTTCTACTCGAACAACCAGTCAGTGAAACAAATTTCTATAAGACCCCAAACGACCAGACATTTCCAGTTAAACCGCAACGCATTACGATAAGAAGGCGTTATGCAGGTGTAAGATAACAAGACATCGCACTGGAGATATATAAAGATATAACAGTGTTTTTTGTTTTATTAAACGTGATTTGTGTTGCACAATGCGAACAAATCCACCGTTGTCTCTTTGCTCCCTTCAGGACACGAAGCAGTGGAAAGCTGGTACAGCGAAATTAAAGATTACAACTTCAGCAGACCTGGGTTCAGCTCCAAAACAGGTGAACGCTCTTTTAATCGCTCTCGTTGCCTTGACGACACTGACTCCTGGTGGTTTGTCCAGGTCACTTCACGCAGGTGGTGTGGAGGGACACCAAGGAACTGGGAGTGGGACTGGCCACTGATGGGAGCACGGTTTTTGTGGTGGGTCAGTACCTCCCTGCGGGAAACATCACGAATGCAGGTTATTTTGAAAAAAATGTCTCGCCGGCAGGCGTCAAAGCAGATTCGAAGTCCACCGGTGCAAGTGAGTGAGCTTTGAAAAAAAACCCAAAAAGTTATTTCATAGCGTTTTCGTTGCAGTATAGTAAACATCTGATATATCTGGCAACGTTCAGCTGAAAAAGTGGGACAAGTGCACGGTGGCACTCATTCAAACAAAGCGCCCTCAGTTCCTCGCAGTACTGAAATAGCACCAGCAAGGGACCGAGGAGAGCATCAAGCGCAAAGTAAGTTGGGTAAGGTTATTTGTTTTATGTAAATGCTGTTTAGTGATTTCAGCACTTTTTGCCCGGTGGAATCATCTTATTTATCTAGGCTTCATCATTTATCTAGGCTTAATGCAAATCGAATACAACAGCCCATTCTTTACTGATGCTTTATGGCTTCTGAAATGGAGCGTGTGCACTGCAATACATTAAAAAACATTTTTTTCTTTACTCTTTTAGTCAGCAAGGGTGTGTTTTGCGCACGTCAAATAACTCTTTATGTTTGTCTGTAGCAGACAGCGGCTTTGAAGCTGAGTTCCTGCAGACTCACAATGCATTTCGCAAACAGCATGGAGCGCCGGCCCTCGCCGTAAACACAGACCTGTGCCGCTCCGCTCAGGAATGGGCCGAGCACCTGCTGTCAATCAAGACCCTCACGCATAGCAATGGAGAGTACGGAGAGAATGTGTATTACACTTGGAGCTCAGCTAAGAAAAAACTCACAGGTGCTTGGGTTGTAACAGTTATTTTATCGCCGCTGGTGCGTCTTTTCAGCATTTTGTGCTTGCCATTCACACAGGGCGTGAGGCAGTGGAAAGCTGGTACGGTGAAATTAAAGACTACAACTTCAGCAGACCTGGATTCACCTCCAAAACAGGTGAACCCGTCTGGAAATGCTCTGTGGCGGTTAGACATTTCCTCTAGTCTCTGTTCTGACGTCTGCTTCTTTTGTCCAGGTCACTTCACGCAGGTGGTGTGGAAGGACACCAGAGAGGTGGGGGTTGGACTGGCCACCGATGGTCACGCAACTTTCGTTGTGGGTCAGTATCTGCCGGCAGGAAACATCAGCAATGCTGGATATTTTGAAAGAAATGTCCTGCCAGCAGGCTCCAAAGTAGACTTTAAATCCACCCCGACTGGTGAGTTTGGTATGATGTAATGCTGAGATTGGCTATGTATATTCGTATTCTTAACATGCATTGTATTGATTGGATAAGGCACTTATTGTACGGCATTCACAGTTGTAAACTTTTATTTGGTGTTCAGCTGACAGAGTTGGACAAGCGCTTGCCGCTCTCAGCATCAAGTCAAACCAGTTGCCTTCATCGCCTCACAGTTCTGGAGCAGCTCCACGTAAGAGCAGCAGTGCAGAAGGTAAGCTCTCCAACAGAGACTACGGAAACTTATTTCGATCATATTAGAAAAAAGCATGCTTTTATAAATCAGAATTATGACGTAAAAAGTCTAGGATAATTGTGACAATTTTATGTCACAATTATCCTATAAAAAATTAACTCTTTATTACCAAAGCATGACATTGTATGTTGCAGAAATTGGTTTCCATACGAAACAGAATTGCTTCGGTTGAACAAACTATTTGAATCACGTTCTTGTTATCGCATCACACCCATTTTTAATGTAACGTTGTTAATTGTGTGCGGTTTCGCATTTATTTGCCATCAAGCGAATAAATGCTGAATAAATGCTTTCTGTCAGATAAACAAATTTTAATTGGTCTTTGCCGGTATGTCCTTATTCTGGATTTTAATTAGCAACAATAGCAGTTACCAGTAATTGGTAATTAATTTGAGAAGTTCGGCTCCCGCGAAGACTGATTTGTGGAAGACAGCACTATTTGATGTGCGGGGCAAGTATGCGCACGAAATGATTTGAAATAATGTTCTTTTCCCGTGATGAAGGTGAGAGCTTGTCCCAGTTTCGTCAGTCTCTCCTTGAAGCTCAAAATGATTACAGACAGCAACACGGAGCACGGCCTCTGTCCCTGTGCTCCGTCCTCAGTAAAGAGGCTCAGGATTGGGCAGCACATCTGATTAGCATTAATGCCCTCAAGAACAGCAGCAAAGGTTATGGAGAGACTATGTCATACAAGTGGACGTCCACCTTGGTGCCGCCAACAGGTAAACTATTTAAGCAACTGTAGCGCATGATAATTACAATGTTCATAGAACAACTTTTTTTTTTGCTGTAGGAAAAGAGATCGCTGAATCATGGTACAAGGAAAATTTGAAGTACAACTTTGCAAAGCCCGGCTTTCAGAATGGAACTGGTGGGTTTTTTTGCACTCATATCGGATTTTAAAACCGTAAAATACTGAGCATATATGGTCATGTTCGTTTACATATCAAATTACAATCCATAAATGAGAAAGCGGTTCAGAAAACCAAATTTATGTGTGCGTAGGTAACTTCACCCAGATGATCTGGAGGTCTACAGAACAGGTTGGGGTTGGCCTGGCATCAGATGGAAAGGGCAAGTTTATCACTGTGGCCTTTTACAAACCTCCTGGCAACATTACCAACCCTGGCTACTTCGAGGATAATGTCAAACCTGCTGGGAGGTGATCTGTTAAATAAGAAGCATTAGATCTTATGCATTTTACCAATGCATTTTATTTTTTTGTTACTCGAGATGTTATTCATACGTTACCAGAAAGTCAATCTTCTGAATATATTGCATACTTTTCATTCATTTTTTATTGCTTGGTTCTTTTTCGAGGCTGTATTTCTTCCTTCACAGGTGACTTATAATGTATAGAAAGAGACTTAAATATACTTGTAATGTATAGAAATACTATGCATCCTAATAAAATCTCGAAATGTATAATGCATGATACGAATGCAGATGTTCTGTCTGTGCAGTCTTTTATTTCTTTCCCAAACACACACATCCACGCGGATGGCGTTCCCATATAAATATGCACATTGACATACGCATCTAGATGTAAACTCTCATCTTGCACAGCCTCAGAGAACTCAGGGAATGCAAAACTGAATAGACGAGGTGTCGTGTTGCGTGAGCATCTCATCACCATTGTGTTTCTGGGCGAAACGTGAGATGCTGTTATCTTCATTTTTACATGCCCTCCTTCGTGAATAACATAAAGGTCAAAAACTCCTTTGATAAGCTGAAATGTATATACCTTCACTGGGATTGAAGGTTTTGTAGAAATATAGTGCCTGTTGGCCAAAAAGAAGCTTCCTTTTTAAAGAAACATGTGAAAACTGCGTTTATAGTAATACGTTTTCATGGTAAAATGTAGGTTTAAAACTATTTTTATTTTTAAAACTATTTTTAGGTTTAAACTAGCATTTTTAAAATAGGAGTATGCAAAAGAGTGTCAAGTGACAGTATCCAATGAAGGCATTGGGATGTTTTTAGACCCGTGGATTTGTTAATAAAATGTTTGACTTTGAATTTTAGGTCTGTTCCAACTTCATGAGAACAAAGAAATGAGCAAAGAATGAACAAAGGTTTTTCTTGTGTATATGTGCATGTTGGAGAGCAAACAAAGAAAAATTAGCTTTGTTTTTGTCTCCTTGGTCACGAATGTACAGTACGTACAGTAGACGTGTATCACTGTATGAGTCTGAAGGTAGGCCTCTGTGCATGTGGAGAGTTTCTATAGCAGTACTGCTGTTTCTATAGAGCTGTTTTTGTTGTGGCTTTGGATAGTGGAGGATGTTTTTCAGCTACGGTAGCTTAGCTTTCCTCATAGGGATCACCAACAACAGGTGGGAAATTGACAAAAAAAAGACCTGTAAAACAGAGTGCGTGGAAAACAAGCCTAAAACATTATGTATTTATGTGTCAAATTAAACTAAACCGATGAAGGTGAAGTCATAAAGTTTCAGGTCAAGCTACAGGGAGTGTGCATGATATCCACTTTGCCTATTCAAAGTTCCTTTCCGGCTTTTTTTCTGATTAAAAAGGTAGGGGTGTGTGTGTGTGTGTGTGTGCGTGTGTGTGTGTGTGTGGGTGGGTGGGTGGGTGCAAAGCAGCTGCTGCCAGTGTTAATCAATAATGCAATGCATAGTTTGCCTTACACACACACACACACACACACACACACACATACAGTATGCGCAGCCTCTCAAGTTCAGACTTTCCCCATCCCTAAGGGAGTACCTCATTCACACATCAGTGTCCTAGTTTCGATGAGTGCTGTTGAATATTGTGCAGAGGGCAAAAAAACCATTAAGAATTAATATCTCGAAAATACACTGAAAGCTTGGGGATGGCAAGAACTGTAAATGCTTTTAAATATATTTTTTTATACTCACTAATGTTTCATTTATTTGATCAAAAACATATTACAGTAATAGTGTAAAATATTATTACAATTTAAAACAAATGTTTTCTGTTTTAATATATTTAGATTTTTAATTAATTCCTGCTATGGCAAAAGCAGTTTTTCAGTCTTTACTCCAATCTTCAGGGTCACCTGATCTTTCAGAAACCATTTTAATTAGCTGCTCAATAAATTTTTCATTATTATTTATATTCAAACTTGAATATTTAAAAAAAAACAACAACACATTTTCTGCTGCTCAAAAGAACAGCAATAATTTAAAAAAGAAATCATTTGCAAATTGTCTTCACTGTCCCTTTTTCTTTTAAATATTACATACCCAAATTTTTTGTTTTGTGTTTAATAATTACTCTTTCGCGCCTACATAGTAATGTCACAACTACAACAGTAATTAATGAGTGTTAGGTACGAAAGTATCTTTTGGAGTCCTTTGTCTATAACATGCTTTTGCCCTTTTTTTGTAGTCTGACAAAATGCTGATAAGTAGACTTGATTATTACGGAGTATGCTGAACATCGCACGTCAACCGCCGGCAACATGAAACAATCCATCCTGCTTGTGGAAATTCATGCTGCCTCCGTCATTAATCCTATTTCGTTTTGTGCTTGCTCAGCCTATGTGTGCCTCTGTCATTCCATGCATGAACTGAATCCCCTCTAAGGATGTATGACACCTGTGATACTCATAAATAATAAATCGATGCCATGCATCCCGCTCGCTCAGCACTAAAATTTAGGCCTTTCCAAATACTGTTAAAAACTTAAGAATCTTGCATCAGCAAGAAATAACTACTTAAGTACTTTTGCGTAATTGCGGGGGTTTTTAGCATTTGTGTGTATATTTGTGAATGTGCGTGTGTGTTTTTGTCTGTGCCTATCTATAATAAAAAGGTTGTCAAATTAAATAAAGGTACCGAAATAAGGTCACAGATATTAATTTCAAAGCCACGGGGGAAATTAAATATTTTCTCATGCTCTCATTCAGTTGTTATTTTCCTGAAAAGCTATAGATTATTATCAGAATGGGTCAACCTATTCCAGCACATACACATTTTTGTAAGCTCTTTTTGAAAAGATACAAACGTTTTAAACAATGTTGAGCTGTGGGCTACAGTGCTGCTTGCACTACGCCGGAGAAAAAGACAGTGGTGACTGTGAAGAAGATATTTGTTACTATTTTACATTTTTGCAAATCTTTAAAAGGTGGACATTCAGGCTTATGTTTTTTTTTTTTTCCTGCCAAAAATCGTACATTTTCATTTCAATTACATGGTTCAAAATCGTATAAATTGTTCTCATGAAATAGGGAGAACTGTAACACTAATTGGAAATTAATTGCTATTTAGAATCCTGCTGGATTCTCAACTGTTTTACTGCATGACAAAACATTTGAGTTATTTTTTTTTTCAAGTGCATGTCTTTCCAAAAAAATTCCCCCAAATTTGAAATAGCAGCAAATGCAGCTTCCTTCGATTAATTATCTTTTCCATTTGAACTGGCATGCCTGCACTTAAATAATGCCTGCACAAAAATAAGCAAATATAAAACTGATTACAGTTTTTAATGTTATGTTTGATGATTGATGATGTTGTTCAGAGCAGAAATGCAAACATACCCAGAAAAAACTAATATATATATATATATATATATATATATATATATATATATATATATATATAAATTATATTTGCCATAACCTAATATGCATGCAATACAGTGTTCAAATGCTTTCGCTTTGTGGTAATTTATTTGCAAATTAAATACAGTCAAGTGCTAGAAAAACGCATTAATGTAATGTTCTACCGATGCAATTATACTCAAGTCCAAACATGTCATGTACTGTTTGCTGTTTGAAGGTGGTGCTTAGTAACATGATTCTCAATGAGAAAATAGTCAGGTCTATTCAATGATAAAAGCTGTTCTATACGCGTATCTTGTTACCAATACAAAACGGTTTCTGTGTGATCTCGCGGCGCTGTAACCATTGACGACAGATTAAAACATCTCTCATCCAATAAAAAACAATAGCGTCACGAGAACGCGTGCACCGCAACCAATCAAAAGCAGGCAGGGAATGACGTCGAGTTCATCCACCTGTGTTCCAAGGCTGGCGTTATTTAAAACTGGAAGCCGTTTCTGCGCTCTGCAGAGTTTAGTCGATCCGAGGTGGCAGAAAGTTCAACACATTTGTTTTTGAACAAAAAAGTGCTTGTTTTTCACAATATTTCAATATGAGGGAAATTGTTCACCTGCAAGCCGGTCAATGCGGAAACCAAATCGGTGCCAAAGTGAGTAAGAAGTTTAACCTATTAATTACGATATAAAGCCTGGTCACGAGGGGCATGTCGTGTAGTTGTTTTATTTGAGTAACCAGTTTCGGTTGATAAATTATATTTACATTCGGTTTTTCTTTAGGAAAATTAAATATTACTAAGTATGATTAGCGTTATAGATGTCCACAGTTTGGTTGTTCTTCTCTAAACTTTTGTGTGTACGTTAACTTAGCGAGTTACCATGACAACAGTGCAAAAGTGGGCGTTGTTTCGACGTATTTTTGAAGATTTGCGATATTACTTTTACACAAAGTGTTCGTTTTTTAATTTTAATAATGATTTTTTTTCCCCTTGAGTTTTGGGAGGTGATTAGTGATGAGCACGGAATTGACCCCACGGGAACTTACCATGGAGACAGTGATCTGCAGTTGGAGCGGATTAATGTGTACTACAACGAAGCCACTGGTCAGTTTGTACTAGCAGTGTAATAAAACACGCCTGCCTTGCAAACACGTTATATTTTTAAGATTAGAAGTGTTTTGTGACAGGTGGGAAGTATGTACCCCGTGCTGTCCTTGTGGACCTGGAGCCTGGAACCATGGATTCAGTGAGATCTGGACCGTTTGGGCAGGTCTTCCGACCAGATAACTTTGTCTTCGGTAAGTCTAGTTCATCATGTCGTTTTAACTGAATGAATACTAGAGCCCGGATTGATCTGGACTTCTTCAATCATAGGTCAGAGTGGTGCTGGAAACAACTGGGCCAAGGGTCACTACACAGAAGGTGCTGAGCTTGTAGACTCGGTTCTCGATGTGGTCCGTAAGGAAGCGGAGAGCTGCGACTGTCTGCAAGGCTTCCAGCTCACGCACTCCCTTGGAGGCGGCACGGGGTCAGGCATGGGCACGCTCCTCATCAGCAAAATCCGTGAGGAGTATCCAGACCGCATCATGAACACCTTCAGCGTGGTGCCTTCACCCAAAGTCTCAGACACCGTTGTGGAGCCCTACAACGCCACGCTGTCCGTCCATCAACTGGTGGAGAACACTGATGAAACGTACTGCATCGACAACGAGGCGCTGTATGACATTTGCTTCCGTACACTCAAACTCACTACGCCCACCTACGGTGATCTCAACCACCTCGTGTCTGCCACAATGAGCGGGGTCACCACCTGTCTCCGCTTCCCCGGTCAGCTTAACGCCGATCTGCGCAAACTGGCCGTCAACATGGTGCCTTTCCCGCGTCTGCACTTTTTTATGCCAGGCTTCGCCCCCCTCACCAGCAGGGGGAGCCAGCAGTACCGGGCTCTTACGGTGCCCGAGCTCACCCAGCAGATGTTTGACGCAAAGAACATGATGGCCGCTTGCGACCCCCGCCATGGCCGCTATCTCACCGTCGCCGCTGTGTTCCGAGGCCGCATGTCCATGAAGGAGGTGGACGAGCAGATGCTGAATGTGCAGAACAAGAACAGCAGCTATTTCGTGGAGTGGATCCCCAACAACGTCAAGACCGCTGTGTGCGACATCCCGCCTCGAGGTCTCAAAATGGCAGCCACTTTTATCGGCAACAGCACCGCCATCCAGGAGCTGTTCAAGCGCATCTCCGAGCAGTTCACTGCCATGTTCAGGCGCAAGGCCTTCTTGCATTGGTACACGGGTGAGGGGATGGATGAGATGGAGTTCACGGAGGCCGAGAGCAACATGAATGACTTGGTGTCGGAGTATCAGCAGTACCAAGATGCCACCGCGGAAGAGGAAGGAGAATTCGAGGAAGAGGGAGAGGAGGAGCTAGCGTAAAGAGTTGAATGCTGAAGTTTTTTTTCCCGTTTCTTTGTTTGTTTTGTCTCTTTGTTCTGTTCTTTCTTTCACAAGCAGCTAAAAGCTAGCAATGTGAACAAATGTTTATTAAAGCTCTAAATTTGACGGCATTCTCTTGGGTGTCTTGTCTTTTTGGCTTTTTTCGTTGTATTGTACTATTTGTTCTCTGTATAGCAATATGGAAAATTTAAGTTAAGATTAGAGGCTTCTTGAATTTAAAAACATGATTTTAACACTTAAATCAGCGTGCAAATCATTCAATGATGCAAGACTGCCAACTATTAATTTAAAAACTTTTAAAGTTTCTAGGTAAGAAAAATTCTTGTTTATGAAGTCTATAAAATATGTAATAATTCTACATGGATATATTATCTATAGCACAAAAGCTAGTTAAATTTTTTGAGATGTTTATTTAAACAATTTCAGGTCAGTAGCCAAGAATGTTACATTGAGTTGTATAAACGCATTATAGCCCTACAGACCTTTTGTTTAAATTACGTCCAATATATTCTTTTGGCAGATGCTTTTTATCCTACATGAATTATAGTGCATTTTTCTAACACAGTTAATGCACTCAAATCCCATGACCTTTGCTAAAGCCAAGCTTTACTGCTGCAAATACTTAAAGATTTTTTTTTTATTATTAGTGTTGGTATTTTAAATTTCAATTATAACATCCAACAGCACTTTTAAAAATACAAAACATGCAAAATTACCGTATTGTGTCGATTTTCCGTTCTCGCCAGCAGATGGCGATAGAAAGTTACTAAAAAAGGTCTCTCTCTCATGAGTCGTGTAACTACTTCCCAGATCGGTTCCCATGATCTTTTAACCATAGTTTGTGACGAGATGTTCTGTGCTGGCTTTAAACTGAAAAGGTATATGAACCAGATTTACAGTTCATTCAGTTTAGCAGGTTACAAGAGATACTCTGCACGCGATTTTTGCCTAAGACTCGCTTCCACACCTTTCTTAATCTCAGATAAGATTGATTGAGTTTTGGCTAAAATGTACAGTCTTGTCGTCAAAGCAGATCTAATTATTAACTTGAAGCTCTTTCAATGCAACGAGGATTACATTAATTAACGTGACACAACAATCTGGCCCAATTTCATGGAACATTGAAGGAAGGAAGCCCCTAGTTGAATTGCTTTCGGTCGACACCAGAGGAGAGGGGGAAGGAACATTAATCGAGTCAACTAGCTGTGTTGTGAGTTGAAGATCGCAGCTGAGGGCTTCATTTATTGAGTAATGGTGTTTTACGTTTGCAGCGTTTAGAAGCTTCCTTGACCTTTCTCTAACCAACTTCCTGTAGACTGACAGTATATTATGGTATGAATATCATATCAATACACCAGAAAGCTACCATATCAATTATTGGCCAGTACTGAATATTTATTTTTGCACGCTTTTAGGTATTTTTTATATTTTACATGTAGATTGCAACACGAAATTAAACACATTTAAAAACACTAATGTAATGAATATAAGTATATAAGTTTTTCTGAGGCAGTATGGTTTGATTAAATTGTTTCAGCGTTTATTTATCACGCAAAATCATTTTTAACATCCACCATTTATAAGTACTAAGCCATAACACCATCAGCTTACAGCTTACTTTTTTTGTCAGCTCGTACTAAACAGTGAAATCCAGCGTGCATTTAAGTACGTTTATTAAATAGCAAAAAGAAACGATTAAAAAGCACCGCGGTAAAGTACCACAGCGGTTTCTTTTAAGGGCGCAGTTCTATTTTAGAGTCTCCGTAATCCATATCTCGCTAGAAACGGGTAATACAAGTAAAATACAATAAAATGAAATAATCCAAAAGCATGCAGCAAAAGGCGAGACTTTCATATTACGAAAAAAATGAAGAATTGGTTTTGTAAAAGGTTCGAAAACAGATACCACGTAAGACGCAAAAAGCCGCTAATGTGATCTTTTGTTGTCTCAGCTTTCACAACCTAATGCATGCATGTTATTCCTTTTAATTGGTTTTTGTGATTTTATACCTCATCCATATGGCACTGGAAAAAGCTTCTGCCTGAGCAACATAAATCCTCACTGTTTTAGCACTGCTATGTACACAATGTTGATGAAGCTCTCTAAACAGATGATGGATTGCTCTTTAACAGCCAAAGCAACTTCACTGTCACCGCCACTGAAAAGAGAGAGAGAGAGAGAGAGAGAGATAGTATGTGCTATGAGATGCAAAGTGTGGCGGCAGCGAGAGGTGTGAAACATAAATTAGGATGGTTTTAGGCTGCACAGATGGGCCTCTGCCACTCTATATACTGCATACAAATGCTTAGAGCCTGAGGAGCACCTCTTCTGTACAAACAGATTGAACGGGCCACCCGTATAAGACAGTCCACGGTGGCTGTGCACGCGGACATAGGCGGGATAGGTTTAATGAATACGTGCTTTGTGAATCTCGCAAATTTAATTACGTTTTTTGAAATTTCTTGTCTTGGCCTTTTAGAAACCCGCCCAAAAGCTATTAGAGCCATATGTGCTAAGTTTATCAAGTTAAAATTGATCTGGCGCAGAATAAATATGAATAATGGAATCAGGGAGCGACAAATAAGAAACAGGTTGAACTGCAGGCGTTTGATTCAATACACGCTCTCAGAAATAAAGGTGCAAATGCTGTTAATGGGGTCAGTACCTTTTAGATACTAACATGTACTCTTAAGATACTAATATGTACCTTCAAGGTACCGATATTGACCCTTAGGTACAACGGTGAACCTTTTAAAAAGATACTGCCCCAGTTTTTGTACTTTTATTTATGGTTAAAGTTGAAAATAAGTAACACTTGTTAAATATTAACTACGACTTTTTCCTCAATAAATTCTTAATTTGCTGCTTATTAATAGCCATTAAGGCAGTTGTTAAGTTTTGGTATTGGGTAGAATTTGGCGTGTAGAATAAGGCATTAATATGTGCTTAATTATTACTAATAAATGGCTAATATTCTAGCAATACACATGCTTATAAGCAGCTGATAGACGTAACCTTAAAATAAAGTGTTACCATACTTGATATCGAACCCAATAACACAAAGGGTTAATCCACATCGAGGTACAATAATAATAATAAAAAAGCAATACTAATTCTAAAAAGAAATAAAGAGCAAAAATACTAAAATAAATAATAGACAAATAAAAAATAAAATCTATAAAATGATCAGTCTGTCATGAACCTAGCTATTTGCCCGTCAGCCCATTATATCTAATACAGCGCAAGTAAACCAGCTACTCAGTAAAAGAGATGCTTATTCAACATCACTACAAACACGGCACTGTCTCCCCTAAACCACAGCAGTTAGTCCCTGCAATATTCTAATATGCAAGAAAAAAATCCTTATTAACAATGCAGAAAACCCTACAAACTTTTGAAAACTTTCAAGACAATATTCTTTGAAGGGCTTTGCCTTGCGACCTGTAAAATGGTTATATAGGTCTATGCAACATAGCATGACTTTTCCTGAGTTTTGATTCATTTTAAATCCACTTCCTCGCATTCAAATCCGAAAAGCATCTCGTTCTGCATCCCGTTTGCTCCCTCGTTTCCAATACAATTCAAGTTCACGAATGGAAGCGGGACTCAAAAAGACGTTCTGAATTCAATTCTGAGTGTCGCGCAACCCCTGCGTCACAGGCCTCCGAACGCTCCCCATCCCAAGCTGCTTTGAAAAATATCACATTGCCCCACTTGCTTTGTTCTTGACAGTTCACTTTGACGTGAGAAGATTGGCCAAGCGGCACTTCTCCCCTATTTCCTCCCTCTCTCCTCCTCGCCCGAGGCGCGTGTGTGTGGTTGTCAGCACGCGTGTCTATGTGCGGAGCTGATGGCTTCCGTCGCGCGGGGTGCCACACACGCAAAAGGGGTCCTGTCACTCACTCAGAGCGGCCATATGTGTGCCTGCGTGAGCTCAGTGCCAGCGGCAGAGGCTCCCGCCAGAAGACATTAGGGGAGCAGTGGGGCGTCATTACCCAGGCACCATGATTGATTAACCGTGAATCGGGAGCACCGGGGCCCCTTGAAAGCCCCGTGCCGATGGGAGGAGGGAGCCCCCTGCAGATGTGGGGGTGTAATTGCATCAAGGCTTGGCAGGAGGAAAAGTAGGCAGGGGAGACAAACACACAGTTGAGCGCCCTCATTAGTGAGGGAACGAGATCAGTGTTTCTCCTGACGGAGCCGGTCGGGTGTGTGGCAGGGATCGTTTAAATATAGCTATTAGATGGGTGAGCTGAATCTTAGGCGTCTGTGCGCTGCAAAAACACGAAATTAAATAAGCAAATAGCGACTGAGGCCTTCGGAAAAAAAAATGTAATTATTTCATGTGTATCTACATTTCGGTTCCGATTCACGAGGCGTCGCAGTGAGAAGCAGAGCTGATCAGGAAACTACTGAAGAATAAGGACATTTTCTCTTTTTACTCCCTCTCTCTTCTAACACTCTGATCCTTAGCGGTAGGGAAGCTCGGATGAGATGATGATCCCTTAATGGCCCCCTGCCCTTCCTCTCCCTCTCCGCCTCTCTCTCTTCTCCATGTCCCGGAGCCATGCGGCGCATTTGTGTGCTGTGGAGGGGTGACTAATGAAATCCGGCGAGAGGCAGCCAGCCCTGGGAATCCGACGCTAATGTTTTGTTTGGTATTAAGATGCGCAAAGGCAACTCAAACTCCCACTGACTTGGACGCGAAAACATTTGGAATGGGCTCATCAATCAAGCCCCTCCACGCTGGAACTGTCTAATCCTGGGGTGCGTCACGCGCCGCGGCGACACGTCGAACACGACGCACACACATTAGATGTCATTCACACATGTATGAATTCAAAGTTGAAAAAGTGACTTACAAACTGACATTAGCGGAAAAGTCTTTTGGTGCTTGGATTTTCCCTCTGGAGAGAAACTCCGGGATTGGATTCAGTTAGTTTGTAAAACATTATTTTATCAGATGATAGCATGTGGTTCTTCAGCAGGCTATGTGAAGTGAAGTCCACATACATAATGTTTAAGATTTTATTTCTTTACCTCTCATTGCAAAGCACTGGGGAAGGTTCCTAATACAAGAACCATGCAGATTAAAAACAAAGCGCCAGAATGGTGAATGTAGGTTCTAGCAATGATTCATTTACAACTGGCACATTTTTTTTGAATATTACTTATTTGGGTTTTTTTTTTCGAAGGTCAAATGCAAAAATGTGGGAAACACTGGGAAAAAAATAGTTTTAAATTTCACGTTATCACAGCAGGCTAATTTTAGATTTTTTATTTAGTAAGGACTATATCATTCTACCCAGAAACGACTATAAAATATGATTTATTAATTATTATTTAATTATTTTATGTGTTTACATATAATGCATTTTTGTTGATTTCAGTATCATGCATAATTAGTGGGGGTTTTTTTACGAAAATAAGCCAAATGCTGCATAAAAATAACGTAGAATATTATTTTTGAACTGAACTGTTCTTTTTTTAAATAAATCAACTGCGTTTGACCTATTTTACATTCATTGTTCTTGAACCATTCTTATTATTCTCCCTTGAAACCTTTACTTAATGCAACAGCCAATAGTGCCAAGTAGACTGATTAGGATATAAAGGAAAAATAAAATGTAAATATAGCAATCGAACATTGGAAAAGAAACACATTTATATATTTGTAGACAACCAACTACGACATTAACGGTATTGTATACAGAGTATGATAGTCTAAATTGTACAATGTATATTGCATTAAAAAAAAATACAGTTTTCCTATTTGTGAATGCATTAATGTTTGTGGAATTCCTCAAAGCAATCAGTCTCTCAGTGGTTAGCGAGCGAGGGCTGGCGCTTCAGTCAGCTGAGATTAGGGCCCGTGATGACAGAGATTTAGGTAGACCGAGGCACACACTGTCACACCTCTCTGTGGTGGGCTTTAATCAGAACAGTACACATCACTAATGCCATACATTGATTGATGAGTGAACGTCCTCTGGGGGCTTTTCCTCCTGATTGTGACTCGCAATACAAAACCGACTTTGTTTTTTTGCAATCTAGTCCACTTTCTTTGACAATATGGAGTAACGAGGACATGATTACAGCGAAATTCCTGTTCACATTTTTTGATGCAAACTGGTAGTGGACTTTTTGTGGGATTTGTCGGTGTGTCTTGCTTAAAGCACGTATCTGGATGTCTGCACAGGCCTAAAGTAGACCACGACTCTTCCTGCTGGATTTTAGGTTTGTAGGTCACGGTCGAAGTTAGTCGTAATTGTATATAAAACGTCATCATTGTTCGTTTCTACGGGCCTGTTGGTATTTGGTAAAATTCAGTTAATCTATCTGATTTATTGCTCCCTGATAAATTCACCAGAACAACAAAAGTAGATGCTTAATGGACCTTGGTGGCAGATAGGACTTTGAGGTTGCATGGTTTTAACCACCAGGAGGCAGCGGCAGGCAACCACTGGAGCGGGTTGAGACACACACTCAGCTTTTGTTGTAAATTAGCCGGTACTAAACACACCTGGAAAATAATATGTTCTGGGTTGTTTCTCTTTAGTATGGCCATTTTATAGCAGGGTAAAATTTATATGTCTGCTACCCAGGAATACTCGGTTGCAAACAGCACACAAAAGCACATCGTGGCCTTTAGAAACATGAGTTCGGCAGCTTGTAGAAATGATAACTGGTTACGGAAATCGTATTATTTATAGCTTTTAAATAAATGTTTACTTTTTAAATACACATTTAACACCTTTTAGGTTCCTAATTAAGAGTTGGTGTGTGTTCAAACGGAATTAGGTGTGTGATCAATTCTTTGTATTTATGTACTATATTAATCTTGTCCTGCCACAGAGAATTATGGGTGATGTTGTTTGGTCACACACGTCTGCTTTGTAGTATTTTTGTGAAAAGTTTAATTAAATCTTTAGAAAAGATGGTTATTGGTTACGACTAGAGTGATATTCATGTACATTTAGCTTAAAGCATAAATGTCTTGCCCAAATGTTTACTGGCACCTGTGCCGAATAAAATAAGTGATTACTTTAAAAGATGTAAATATCATGTAATATATATATGCGCGCTACTCTTTCTGCATCCTCTCAAGGGAGCTTTTTATATGGACAAGTTCCCATTTAAGTCTGAGGTGTGTGGTTTCTCATCTTTGCTGTCTTCAGACCGTCCAGGGAGAGCGAGAGCCTCGCTGGCGAAAGCGGAATAATGAAAAGGTGGGATTTTGGCCATTTGACTTCAGTGGCAGCCTTTAAGATACTGCACCAAAGAAATGTCAGAGCAGATCTTATCAGTGTGGCGATAAGAGGACAGCGCCCCCTAGGTGGCACTTTTTACTGAAGGTCAGAACGGGGTCAGGGTGGCGAGGCAAAGGGAGACCAAGGTCCGGGACTGGCCACCCACTGTGTAATATCCAGTTTCCGTTGAGAGATGGGAATAGAGGAGACACAGAAGGGACAGAAAGAGTCGTGAGGGGGAGAGCAGACGAATCTGAAATCATGGAGCATCTCTGTCCTGTATCCATCCACAGCGCTCTATCTCTCTCTCTCTCTCCCACGCTGATTATTTCCTGGTCTGAAGCCCCTGTGGTTTTCCAAATGATTTTAAAATGGATTTCATTTCCTGTTAGGGCGGAAGGGGGTTAGCGATAGTGGTAGGACAAACCCGAATGCTAGTTGTGTGGGAGAGAGATGAGGAAGGGAGATGGAGAGGAGAGGATGTGAGAGAAATATAGAGAGAGAGGGGGCTTCTTTTTCCTGGATATGAGGTTTTGAGTTGTGCCCTCAGGCCTCAACACCACGCAGCATTCAGTTACAATGCTCATTTCCTCTCGCAGACCCTGGAAGACTTCTCTTCTTTGGCACCATTCTAATTTCCTTGCAGATGCCTTTTTTTAAAGAAGAAGAAACAAGAATCGCCTGGTTTAATGTTCCACCGCTGCTTTGAGTGCGTAAAATCACTTCACACGGTTTCACCCAGAAAAGATAAGCCTGTCATCATTTATTTACCCTCGTGTAATTCCAAACCTGTATTACTTGCTTTTTTGAGGGGGTTAAAACTTTAACTAAAATCTTTTTTGGGGGGGTTGGAGGGTGGTGTTCAATCTGTACTCTTAAAAGTCAGTGTCTTGCAGAAGAAGGTTTGAAATGGCGCATGAGTGAATAATTAATGGAAGTACTTTCTCTTAAAGTATTTCCTTTTTTTCGTGAACTATCCGTTTAAGCAGAAAGCCAGAATGAGGACTCTTTTCAGAAATCTGTATTTTAGGAAGACGAATGCACCTTTTCCCACTTCTCTCTCGAACGTATTGCTTTCATTTCTTTCTCCCACAAGGCCCGGGGAATCGGCATGACATAAGCGCCTTCCTCTCGAGGCGGAGGTCGGAAGACAGAAGGAGAGGAGGAAGGAGGAAGAGAGAGAGACGGGGCTTGATAAGCGCCGCTATCAGAACGCACCCAAACACAGCGTCCGGCTGTTCTCCCTTGTGCAGGAGGAGGAAAACAGATACCCTTAGCAGGTTTGGGCACTTTTCCATGCTGTCTCTTCCCTCTTTTGTCACCCATTTCAATAGGTAGGACTCAAAGAGGATGTCTGTTAGGATGTTCGTGACAAAGAGTAAATACTGCGATTGTCTTCTGCACAAGAGCTTTTATCGTGTGTGAAACTCTCCAGGGTAAGCTGAGGGAATAAAGGCTTGCTCGGTTAGTGTGCGCTGTTGGTTGTTTTAAACAAGTTGCAACGATTCGAGAAAGTGAGACGCAAACCAAAGAGAGCATGTGAGCAAATACAGGTGTCAATACCTCTTTCACTCACATCTTTCTTCAGCTTATCAAATATCCGCTCATCCTGTATCCCCCACTGAGCCATCGCTTTCCTCATCTCTCCGTCTCTCCTAATAAGCAGACACTCTTTTTAACCTGTGCCGCCATCTACTAATGCCTTACAGCTAATTACCATCGGTTTGTCACAGCTTATGCAGATGGAGCTCACTCGTTCCCCTCAGGTTCAACATAGCACCTCTCGCAAACTAGTGTGAAACCAGTCAGTGAACCTGTTAGCGGATCTTTGATAGACTTTTTTTTTTTCCCCAAAAAGTTTACCAGGTTTTAAATGTTCCACCACAGAGCGGATGCAAAACAAAAATAAGTTCTCTTGTGACGCACGTTAAACGAATGGGGAAAAAAGTAAATGTTAAAGGCGTTTAAAGGGATAGCGCACCTCCCCTCACACCTTTCTGTATAGAAGAATATTTTATATTTCTTTTATATTTATCTGTATATCCCAAACAGTTTTGGTTAATGTCAGTTTCCACTGTGTGGAACAAAACTGATACATTTTTCTAAATATCTTCTTTTATGTTCTACATATATAAAAAAAAAGTCATACAGATTTGGAACATAATGAGTGTGATGAATGGTGACAGAATTTGTGTTTTTGGGTGAACTGTTCCATTAAGAACAATTATTGCCCCTATTATGGGTTATGAAAGGTTTTGAAGATTTTGGAGTCCCAAACAGAAGGCTGACATGCACGCAAAGTCAAAAAACACTTTCAGTTTCTTAGAATATGCATATAGTTTAACCTATTTGTTCAATGACCCCCAAGTGATTCATTTAACAATTTAGTTTTCCCAAGCCCTCTGGTGATCGGTCAGTTTAAAAAAAAAAAAATTCAGCTTTTAAACACTCCAAAAGTGACACCTAATAGCAAGGAAGGATTTTGCATTTTTATTCAGACCAAAGTGAAAAGGCCAACAAGTGGGCGGGCATTGTTTCATGTCGATGTCAACATGAAACTGCTTGGGACTCATTTTAAAAACGACTCATATCAATAATCCAGAGTTGACTCTTCTTTTAAAAGAGACAATACCTTTATACACGGTGCACTTTCAGATTTGAAAAGCATGCTTTCGTTCAATTAGATCTGTGTTACACACTACGTAAATATAACACTTAGTAGCCCTAGTCCTATCTTAATCCACATGAACTCTGACGTTAATTTTAGCTTTAGATTTTATAGAGCGACTGTGTGTTTGTCAACTTGGGAAATTTCCCTCTGCGATGGCCAAAATCTTGATTTGAAACAGAATGTACAGCATCTAACCCCCATAGCTTTAACACGGGAAGTAAGGCCACCTTAAAAGTGCCTCTCAAACAATAGCCAGGAGGGTTGTGCACTCGCCAGATAATTTTATATGTGGAATTAGGACTTCTGTTGGTGGAAGGAAACCCAATTGGGCATCATACAGAAGTGGAGAGAAGCTTAAGAGAGAGACATACAGCAGGATCTAGAGAGAGAGAGAGAGAGAGCTTGTGTGTGACCTTGACCACCAGCATAAACAGTAGCATCCTGTGAAACCGGATTGCATTCACAAACCGGATTGCATCAGTGGTCAGCAGGTAACCAACAGGAGGTTGTTAGGTTCAGCTTTGTTTATGAAAAATTAAGGGAGAGCAACACCTTTGCTCTCTGGTGATCTATGCCTTATGTCCACTCCTTATCAACAGAGATAATGAACAAGTGAGTGAGAGGAACACAAGCTGTTTGTCATTAATTAAAGGAATATTTTAGGTGCGGTTAACGGCACTCATTTCCATTTGGCCCTCCTTTTCCCTTTATAAAAAGTCCAAATCTGGGTTACAATGGAGGTCAAAGGGGCCACATAAATGATGTATTTCCAGCATTACAACATCCAGCATTACAACATAATGTTAGGCCTGCAAAAAAATGAATCGTGATTAATCACATTTAAAATAAAAGGTTGTTTACGTACTTTATTTATACATAAATGTATATAATAAATATTTCTAAATATTATTATTCATAAATAAATAATGTATATATTAAGAAAAAATATGTTAGATTTATGTGTAAAATAATTATATATAAATAAATTCTATACAAGTGTGTATGTATTTTTATGTATTTATATATATATATATATATATATATATATATATATATATATATATATATATATTTTTTTTTTTTTGCAGCCCTATTAAATGTATGTATATATTAAGTATAAATAAATAAATTATAAGTAAATAAATTATATACAAATGTGTATATATATATATATATATATATATATATATATATATATATATATATATATATATATATATATATATACAGTGTATATATATATACAGTGTATATATATTGCAGCCCTATTAAATGTATTTCCAGTTTAAAATATTTTTAGATAACAACATATAAACCCTATGAGACCCTAATCTGACTATAATATGTTAACAGAAGACAGAAGAAAATATGCCCCACTCACTTCCATTGTAACTGCATCATTGTTTAGTATTGTTTTTAAGAAAACAAGGGATGAAGTTAAATTATTTTTCACTTATTATCACTTATATTTGTTTTCTTTTTTTTAAGGTAATCAGCATAATACCACAAATAGCGTCGCTTGATCTTAACTTACAAATAATCCGTAATATTCCTGCAAGCGCAAAGAGTAATATCATACCCCAAGAATGAATGTACTGTAGCTGCTCGTTCCTTCGGTTTCCTGAAGGTGGAGCAGGGCGAGGGAAAGGAGAATCTTGCAAATGCACAAAGAATTCAGTCAGTTAGTAGGAGGTTTGTGGGATGGATGAAGCCTGTTTGGGGGGAGTGTGTGAGTGGAGGGAGGGATGGGGTTGGCCTTGGCTGCGCTCGGCGGGGTTTGATCAGCCTGGCTCAGGGCTAATCACACTCGCGTTGATTAACAAGCTGCGCAAACACACGGGGCATGATTGAGCTGCCCGGGTAAAGAAAATAACCGGCAATCTACGAGAAGCCCAGGACACACATGCCTTTCACTCGTCTCCGCTCAACCCCGAACAGCCTCATACATACACGCACACATCACAAACGGCTCGCTCTTTGCTTTAGTTCCTCTCGTCAGAAATCTTTCTGTCTTTCCCAATCATTTTTCACCCCCACTGTTTTGCTTTGCTTAAATGTGCAGTGCACAAAGCGCTGAGGTAATCACATACTCTCCATAGTCTATCATATGGCTATTCATAATGGTGCTCCCTCATGACTTTTTTTTTTCAACTTTGTTGACTGTTACTTGGCTTGTCTATAGCTCTCTGATCACTCTGGGGCAGCGCTCTGTGGACATACACACACACACACACACTAGATTTCTACTTATGCTTTGTATTTTGGTACTTGTGGGGGGTTAAAAAAAGAGGGCACACCTCCGCCTCCTTACTCTCCTTCACACACACACTTACCCTCCTGTTTTTGCAAGCTGCAAATGAAACCAGATGGACTCATTTATTGCCAATTAGCTCCAACGCTGTAAGTGAAGCCTCACCTATACAATTTAAACTTTTTTATTGAAACCTCCCAGCACCTCTAACACTGCATCTCAATAAGAGGGCCTAACATCTTTATAACCTCCACCTCCCACCAGAGCCGGGAAAGAAAGAGAAAGAGGCTAGAATCTTTGAGGTTTCTTTCCAGGCAGATTTAAATGTATACAGAAATATACGCTTACCATTGGCAATGTTTGCTCACAAGTCTGCACTTATTTGATCAAAGGTACAATAAAAAAAATAATTTTACCATTTAAAACAATTGTTTTCTGATTCATTATGCTTTTCATTATGCATTATGTGGTTCTGAAATGTATAGAAAGAATATGGGACAGCATTGAAGACTCAAAAGGTCTTTACACAACTTTACACCCACGTTAGTGAGCCAACAGGAAATGGCTAAAGAGGGGTGAACACATGTCATTAATCCATGGAGCCACACATTTGGAGTTCCCAAGAGGAGCATTTCCCATTAACATGTCTATTTAGTCATTTAGGCCAGATGTACACTGTGAAGTCCATACCAGTTTCAAACAATAATGCTTTCTTTCCATTCTTGTGGCACGCTGTTGCCCAGTTCATTTGTTAACTGTAATGACGTTAAGGTTGAGGAGCAGACTGTTAAGTCTTTCTTTAATCTAAAGGCCATCTGTACGTGTTCATGCATCTCTAGCAGTTGAACTTGGTGGAACCAGTGGGTTCGATTTCTTTAGAAATGTCAAAATTTAAATGTATGTTGATTTATATATGGTCATTTTTGATACATTTATTCTGTGGCCTTGCTTCTACCATGCAATGTCCCATCGATCTGACCATGTGTACCAAACAATTTGATGTTTAATGAGATGAATAGGCAGCCCTTTTCATGTTTGCTTATTAAATACGTGCGCTTCATTGATTATGCGTTGAGCTAACAATACATTATAATATTGTCAGCTTTGCTTAACACATTTCACTACGCAGTGGTCACTCTCCCACAAAATCAGCATGAAAAATGCGTAGAGGGGAACTGGGGACCATTTATTTAATCTTTGCTCTTTAGGTTTCGGTTTTGTGGAATGCTAGCTTCAGTGAGTAAATGTTCCACATGCAATCCAATTAAGTATAAGGCCTAATGATGAAACCTCATATCAGACACACACACCTCATGACTTTAATTAAGATGTCACGTAACTCTGACTGACTGTCCCTTTATCAAATAATATGCTTGTTTTGTCTCTGTTCTGAATGTGTGTCGATGGACATGAACCATTAGCCCGACGTTCCACGTGACTTCTCTCGTTTTATTTTTCTCTCCACCCTCTCTAAGCAAAGCCATATGTCTGCTGACTTGCATGTCGCACGGCTCATTAGCACACGGCCACGCCCCCCTCCTAATATGTCCTGCCCCCTTTCTGCTCTTCTCCAATCAGTCATTTTCCTCACCATATTTTTTAGCAGCGCTGCTCTTTTGTTTGCAAACGTAAGTGCTCAAAGAGGGAATGAAAAGTTTGTTGTCATTTCTTCGAAAAAAGAGTGTTTTAAAAAATAATCGTTCACCGTTTTTGTTTATACAGTGCAAATATTGTAGCCAGTCCCCTTCAAAGCACTTATCTGCGCTTTTCTCCTAAAAGGCGCATCATAGTACGCCAGCAAAAATATTAGCACGTTTTTCTTCTGATTGAGTATAGACAGAAACATTAAGGATAAAAAAAAATACCTACTGGGTAAGATTTACAGACTCGAAATGAATCCCCACTAGTTCTGTGAGGGAAGAAGACACGTTGACGAAGCGCTGAAGTTATTTGTGTCCAGGCTGAAGGAAACGCATTCCAGTTAATTTGTGTGTGTGCTGTTTCAGTGGACTGAAAATGATGAGGAAGAGGTTATTTTCAGTGCTCCTCATTGAGACTGGCGCTAATTGTCCCTGCAATGCTAATCAGTTCCGCCAATCCCAAGTGGGCCAGAAAGAGAGACCAATTTTCCTGTTACTGATCTCATGAGGGTGTGCGTGTGGGTGAAGGTATGTGTGTGAATTTATATGCGAGTGCCTTAACATTTATATGTGTGTGTGTGTGTGTGTGCGAATCCACAGATTCAAAGAAGTGCAAAACACCTAAAGAGTTCCCTTGGGAGTCTCAGTATAGGCGCTTGATTAGTAGGTCTAGCTCTTGTGCTGTCGATATCTTTTGAATTCAGTTTTAAGTGAATTATTTCAAGCGGGGGTGTGATTTGAATAACCTTTTACAACACATTTTAAACTAAATCATAAACTAATTCTTAATGGCCAATCTGGGATTAACCTGATCTTAGAAATGAACCGTTCTGTGGTAGGCTTGAACAGCACATGACCAGATGGATGGAAGCTATTTCTGTTGTGTTTACAGTTTCAGTTAGAGATTGTGCATGGGTGCAACTAACATTAAATACTTTAAATGTGGAAACACCATAGCGGCAATTTCAATCTGGTCAACCAGCTGGATTCTCCCTTGAGGATTTAGCCCGGCGAGTGCAATTTATGTCTGACAAACTATCACAACACGTTACATGTGACTATGCGGAGCTACACAACACACCCGGTGGCTACTGCACAGATGTTAGAATCACAATGGAACTACATCTGATTTCCGTATTCAGTCTTTATGAAGTCCCTCGAGTCAAGCCAAGATAAAATTGTAGGTCTTGAGTATGTTAACAACACAATCAACCAACTTAACATTTAAATTAAAGCTCTACCTTTTATATAGAAATATGCAAACAGATGAAGACCATCTTGCCTCCATTTCTGTGTCCTCATACTTAATTACTCATGAAATAACAAATAAAAGCTGAGACAGATGGTAGAAGTGAGACCTAAAAAATGTCATTCAGTCATTAACAGACTGGATTTCTTCACTCAAAGCGCATAATTCTTAGCATTGAGGAGTATCATTTTTAGTTATGTAGAATTATGAACATTAATTTACTAAAGAGTTTGCTCTTTACCCATTATATATCCTCATGACCTTTCTTCTGTGTAGCATAACAGTCAAGGAATCCTCTGTTTTTGGATCCCTTTGACTTGCACTGTATGGACGAAAGCTTTCAAACATTCCTGAAAATACATTTTGCGTTTCGCAGAAGTCAGTCATACAGGTTTGGAATCTCTTAAAAGACGTTTATTCAAGTGTGCTATTAGTACACTTTTTGAAACTACAAATAGGAAAGCACACTTTTAGTCTACTTTTTATGTGCTTCTCAAAAATACACTTAAAATGACATTTAAAGCATCAAAACTGTGCAACGTTATGGAATAAAAAGTTGACCAATGAAGTAATAATGGCTGTCAAGCTTTAGGGTGTTGATCAACTCCATCTACATTTTTTCAAAATGTTTTTGTCTAGATATTTTTTTCAGATATTCGTATAACATATATAACAGATATTCATATATGAATATAATTGAATATCTGAATATGCTATAATTCAAATATACACACATTAATACCTGAACAGGGACAATAGTTTAGCCAAAAGTACAATTGAAGTATACTACTTTTCGGTAGGGGACGACATGTTTATGCTGTTTTTAAGCGAACTATCCATTTAAGTGCAAGTGAGGCTTTGTTTAAGCGGAAAGCATTTACATTTCACAATATGTGGCATGACATCTTCTAAGAAGTATATTTATAGAAGCGGTGCGTATAACAGGTGATGTGATTTCAGCAGGAGATTTAAAAGTGTGACGTCTGACCGGACTTTCCTGCCAACAGCAGCCTTTTCTGGGTGAGGAGCGCTGTGGAGACGTGGGAGGGGTGGAGGGCTGGAGGGGGTGTCAGCAGCCTTAATCAACAAATGACTGTAACACTATTGTCAGCTCCAGCCCCCCTCATTAAAACATTCCCCAAACTGCCCACGTTGCCCGTAAAGTCCCCTCTTTATTTTTAGGTGTCTAATTAGGGGCCTTTGGCTTAGGCTTCTCACACTCTGTGTCGACTTTAAAGGGGTAATTAGGGAGATTATGTCTAGGCTGCTGTGAGAGTTTAGGGAAAACAGACCAAATGGATGGATGGATCAGGCTGGAAGTTTGGAGCAGGCAGAAGAGCATAAGGTTGCGTTCCTATTCGGCACCAGCTTGGCATTGTGATGCTGGCAAGATAAACATCCCACAAACCAGACCCAGAAGACAAGCTATGAATAACCACGCTTTCCATTGCAGTTATTGAAAATGAAAATTCCTTTTTTCTAGTCCATATACATTTATTAAAATAAATAAATATAAAAATCTTAGTGCTTAGTGCATTTTGTATCTGTAAAGAATGGTATGGAAGTTCATCTCACTTACACACCTTAAAACCATACACCAATTTTTTCTATTTTTGTTCCACTTGTCAGACTACATTTGTGAGAAATCTGCTATAGGTGAGTTTTCTCTTGCAGTGCTGTTATTTCGTGATGTATTTGCATTTATTTATTTAAAAGCGAGTCATTGCAACATTGAACATTTTTAATATAATTAATGGAAATGCTAAAATGATATCCAGTATAATATTATTTAAAAGGAATGCATTTCCCGTTTGGTGTCGATGAATGGCACTTGAGCCTTCCTGATGGCACCGTAAGGGAACATAACACAATAAAGCTTTGGAAAAACTGAGAAATGTGATATTGAAAGTGTAATTAGCAAATCCAGTAGAAATTCCTAGCTTGTCTTAAACAGCATGCATGCTGTTTTCAAATACCCAGATAAAAATTCCTAGCAATTTCCTTTAAATTCCCACAGGGATGTCTGCGGAGGCACTCATTACAAACGCATACACGGCCCTTTTTAGGAGACAGCTGAGTCAGGCTAAGGTTTGGTGCAAAATCTAAGGTCCGTTTCATTTCTAGCTCCGGTCCTTAGAGAGTGGAATTATACATTATAAATAAAAGCCATTTCTTGCTTTAGCATGGAGGGAATCTTTACTAGAGACAGACAGAAAAACAGAGGGAGAGTGGGGAGGGTGGCACTGGACCAGCGTGGTGTAATGGAGTTGGAAGTGTCTTTAATTACACATGTGGCTCTGTGACTGTGCAAGTGTGAGGTGAGTGAATCTGCTTTAGAGACGACAGAGACACACACACACGGTCAGAATGAGCAAGTATAAGCAAGTATAAACCGTAACAAAAGGCATAAGCGTCACTTATCAGAATCTTAAACATCTAGAACCTAGAAAGAGAAACAAAATGATTCTGTATGTAGACAGAAAAGAAGGAGGAAGCAGGAAAAACGGGGAGGGAGGAAGAGAGAGGAGTGCTGCTTGGTGTGGGCCCCGTGCTGTAAATTGCATCTGTTCCTAATTAGGGAGTGCTAATGAAGGCCCGTGTTCGTCCCGGTCCCACTGAGAGACGGGCTGGCTCACAGCCTTCATCACAGAGAAATGAAAAAAAGCGAGCGAGAGCGACTTTAATATCATTCGTTACTTAAAACAGTACCGACTTTATTCTACACAAAAGGCCGAAAGGAAATACGACGGTAACTTGCAGACGGTTTTATCTATTTGGATGCAGATTCCTATAGAACTACTCGGGTGATGAGGTTTTGTGTCTTTTTAGGCCTACACACTTGGCTGTGTAAGTGTGTGCGTGCACGTTTGTAAGCAGCAGGCGTAATTAGCAGGGATTTCTCAGATAACGAGTTTTTCCTCCAGCAGCAGGGGACGGGGTAAGGTCAGGCTGAGTCGGACATTCCCACACCCTGCAGTGAATACAGGTGGCCTTCCTCTTCACCACACCCTCCGTGGCGCGCACACGCTCACGCGTTTTTGTTGATCGCAAGCTCATGGCTAGCATGCAATCACCATCCCAGAAGAGCAAGACTATTGCAGGCTTTGAAATCATTTCAAGCCGAACAGTGTTAAGTTAGTTCATTACTGAAAGTGCATTGCACTTAACACTCCCAGAAGAAAAGGTACAAAAGCTGTCACTGGGATGGTCGAAGTGCTCATAAGCACCATTTAGGGGTAAACGAGGTATAAGGGAGTACCTTTTGAACGTGTACCGTTGAGAGTGAATGCAAAAAAGTCATGTAAGCTCATTAACTTATATTACTGGATAAGTTGCAGCAGACTTCTGGATAGGGTTAGAGTTTGTATTCTTTGCATTTTGTGATGTCTGTGGATGGTTACATTCCATCAGAATTTTTCAGAAACCTCAAATTTAATCAAAAATATCTTGGTGACGCATACTTGGAATCGTGCAATGCATTTAACCCATCCGAGTACACTAACAATGTAGTGAAGACATACAGAGGGCAACCATATTGGGGGAGCAATTGAGCTTTTGGTCTTTAGTCGTGGTATTGAAGGTGGATGTGAGCAGTGGTTATTCAATCCTCCAGCCTGCAATACCCGACCGTACTCTATTGACAATAGCTTAAACTGGCCACAAAACCCTGATTTGCTCCCCTGAATGAAAGGGGGTGTGGCCCAATTCTCGGCTTGTCGCCAGCAATTTTTTTTGCGTGATGTCATTACGATTATTTAACCGCTCCCAATCAAGACGGAGCGCCTAACTCAAATCGTAAATATTAAACTTATTTGATGTTTTAGATATTTTATCGGGCTGCCTCAGACGTGATATCCAATGAGAGCAAGAAAGCACCACAAACCTGCCACGAAAACATCACCCGTATACTATTATCCCTTTTATCCATTGTAGAACAGAACATGCACCATTGGAGCCAGCTGATAATGTCATTTGTTATCCATTTTGTTTTTATTCTCTAGTCATGTTTGATCTCACGTCCGTGAGATCTCTTGTCACTGTGAAATTGTTCTTATAGTCACCAAGTGCTGGGTCTCGCTGTCCGGTCGAATCGTCTAGTGCGTGCTTTCAGAGGATTATGAGTATAAAAAGTGGTTGAAACTGTCTTCATGTCTGTGGTCATGATTTGAAAATCGTCTAATGTGCGAGCAGCCTTAGAAAAACCATCAGGACGTGGCATGGAAAGGGTCAATAGTCCTTGACTGGAAGCACCTTTTGACCAGAGGATGGAATTTAACCAATGTGTATAGCTATTGGTGTGGCCCTCTCACAGTCCGCAGTAAAGGTATTCATCTTGCACAAAAGAAACAGCTTGTGCGCTTCCCCTCCCAATTACTGACCCTGACAGGGGTAAACAGAACTCCCCTCCAATCTCTTCTACATCTCCCACCACCCAGGCCAAGCTGCGGTCCTTTGATCAGCCTGGAGCTCATTAATGCTCTTATCTGCTTTAATTAGCTCCCAGGGTCACGGCGGCCCCTCTAAAGCCGACCCTAGACCAGCTGTTCAAGAACTCAGATCAGCACGCCACGGAGGGCGGATCTGGGTGGAAGTTTCTTCCAAAAGCGGATACGGGATCGTCTTTTCTGACTGCAAGTTCAATCATACAGCTTTGTGCGCGTGGAAGTGGAACAGGACCTGGATCGGTAGCTGTGCTTCAGATCTGACAGGGTCAAATGTAATTCCATACACCTTATTTATGTTTTAATATGTCTGCATTTGTGTAAAGCATGACAAAATCCTCATTAAGGAGTTATTTGGAAGCTTAGTCCCGGATTAGGTCATCCCACCCAGCGTTACTCATCGGCCAAGAACCTGCACGCTATCAAGTTTCATGAGACATCTCATAATGAGGTCCATTGACTATAAAAGCTTACAAAGTTAATCAAGCGTTCAGCTGTGCTGCTGGAACTGAGGACAAACATTTGTGTCATTTAAAAGTGTTCATGCATACATGCGTACAAGCAGGTGTCGGACCATTGTTGTATAAACTAGCACACAGCATGTCTCTACTGTACTCACAAGAGAGGGGAATAGTGCATCAAAACCAAAGCAATTAATCCACAGCATGCTCTCCTGCTGCTCTGTAGGACAAACCGCCTTTGAGGCAACTGAAGGTAACCCAGACAATTAACTAGAGGGATCAGGTCTGGACACGGCCCCCAGATGCAGAGACATGGGGAACCAAGAAGAGTGCTCTGAAAGTTTTTAATATGATTTAACCTGTCATTGTTGTTATGATGTACGTTTTGAGCTCTGTACAGTACAAATCGTGAAACATTATTATTACAGTTTTAACAAAGTATTCTCTATTTTAATAAGTTATTTATTCCGGAAAAGCGGCATTTTACACCAAACTCCAGTGTGACACGATCTTTCGGAAATCGTTCCAATATGCTGATTTGGGAATCAGTAAATATTATTATTAATGTTGAAAACAATTGATCTGATTTGATACATTTTCGAGTCGCTGCTACGTAAAAGTATTAATTTAATAACAATAAAAAAATCTAACCGGAATAACAAAACCATTGAATAACAAAATCCATTAGTTAGTAAGTACCGTTATTTGTGTTGTGTTGTTCTGTTACTGTTAGAAATGATGTCACTTCCTGGAAGATGATGTCACGAAATGGCTTGTATAAGGAATTTATTTTACAAAAGACAAAATATACTTTAAAACATTTTGATTACATTAAGGGAAAGGCATATTAATTAAAAAAAAATTTTGGACAAGGACACGCCGAAAAATATTAAAATAATCTCGGATCAAAGTATTTAAATTATGTAAAATTCTCTTTCAGCGTTTAATTACATTTTGATTGACAGGGGAAAAACTCCACAAATGCATGCTGAGAAAAAAAGTATTGAACCTTGATGATGAATCTGCACCAGTTTTAGCAGTTAATTGGGTTTTGTGTCTGTTTAGATGAGCCTGTATATCGTGATTCGAAAAAATATTTCACATTTCTCGTACAAGAGCAAGAAAGACGGAGCAGAAGCCGCACAAGCGTTCACATTTGCACATGCTACCAACTGAGGTGAGTCTACACATTGCTCTTGGCATCTGCAAGCACCTGTAACTTTGTGACGGTGTATCAATAATGATTCATTTCATTAACAGCAGACGTGTCGGGTACTCAAATGTGTGCATGCGGCATGTGCACAAAGTTATTCGTAGAAGTGAAGGTGGGTTGTTAAAAAAAAACGAAGCGAAGACCCTCGATGTTGCTAATTCATTTACAGATTTAATTAGATGGATGGAGCCCCTCGCAGTTATTAAAACAGAGGGGAGAAAATGTTGCCAGCACCACAGCACTTTTTAATTATGACTCCAGATCCCTGCTTGCTGACGTCTGGGGAACTGCTTAATTAAAATCCTCATTATTTTACTTTTAATTAGTTCCCCCCTCTTTTGTTTCCTCTCACCATATGGCCATGTTCCATGGTCAAATCAACTTAATTGAGCTAATTAAGCTGATCAGTTTAATTATTCAGAGTCTTCTGATTGGATGGAATTGCTGTCCAGCATCCATGCACCCCTCTCCCCCCCTTCGTCACCCCCTAATGAAGCATTTTTGTCATTCTCTTGCAACTGGCTGTCTCCTTCTTCTCGGTTACGCTCGGATCACGCTCATTTATTTACCAGTGACGTACGAACTACGTCTAGTGACCTCACACCCCCTGCCTCTGGGCCAGCAGTGCCTGCTGAGCCTATTTTAGTGTCCCTGAGGTGCTTTACTGCCACATAAATCCCTTTGTAGTAAGATGAGCTGACAACCAAAAATGTAGGCTACTTTGGCCATCGGTAAATTATATCCTCGCAATATTTGCTCTCTGGTGTTGTTGTTTTTTTTTGACTCCGACTGGACTGTCTGAGTAAAGCAGGCTAGTCATGGACATTAGGAACAAATCTGCTCTGCTAAGTGTTCTAATGAGAGCCACTAATGAGGGCTGGCCTGTATTGTTTCTATCAGTAACACCTTAACCCTTACCCTTTTATTCTTTTACTGGTTTATGTGTATTTTTCAGTTTAAAGAAAGGATACTGTTGCGTCATAATCGGCCGAATCTTGACGCGTCTCTGTTTACACTCCTGCTACGTCAAGCCAGGTTGCCCCGCCCACACTGCGATCTCATTGGACCAAAAGAGCGCGAACGAGCGCTGTTTTCAATTGGCTGCATTTTGTGATCGATTGCGTGGCGTCCCACCCCATTTCGCGTGAGGTGTAGACAGACATTTTGCTTGTGGAAGGACTCAGACATCTAAAAACATTTAACGTGGAAAGCACGTTGCTTATTAATGCAGTAAGCGACAATTTTAATTATGCACCCTGATGATGCATAGGCCTACTGTATACAGGTAAGCACAAGTTTTCTTATTTAAAAAAGAAATTAAATGTGCAAAAAATGTGGTGTAATGCATTTAAGTCAGTCACACTGGAGAACTAAATATAGTACGCAACCTAAAATTTCCTTACCCGTCTTCAGTCACTCTCTCGTCTCACTTTCTCTCCAGTATGCTGTTTGGCACTCTTCTTCGCTGCTTCTCTGAAGCCAAACAGCTGTGGAGTTTATGGTGCTGGCAGCTTAAAAACAGAGCAGAGTCAAGCAAGGAGGCCTGACCATGACCATATATATATATATATATCACAGACAGGCAACAGGATCTGACTCCGCAGGCTGCTGAAACAAAAGATAAGTCAAATGCACTGAAGTAACATAAGCAGGGTATTAAACCAAAAGCCTTCTCCTATGACTGAGCATTGGATTAGATTTGCAGATTTTTGTGCCTTTGTGGGACATCTCCGAGTTGTTAATAGGTAGTCACCTCTTGTGTTTAGTGCACACTTCTTAGCGAGACATGGGCATTATAATGGACCTCTCACAATGCGACAGCGCTCTCATCCAGTTATCTGAGCTGTTACTGAATATGGAAGCCTGTTTCTGCCATAGTATCGTTAAATCATGATTTGCATTATTCTATCATGTTTTTTTAACCTAGTCAAGATTAATTAGAATACACAATGAAAAAACTATTTTTGAGAATTGTTAACAACAGAGTATTTTTTCTATTTATACATTTATCATACATTACATTTAATGTTATACTTATTCAGCTTTATTGTCAATATTTTTAGTAACAACACATAAGCTGATACATGATCTATTCGTGTAGCCTTTGTCAAATCACCTTTACGTATACAGCGCTTTTAACAATACAAAGCACTTAACAGCACCATACCGGTAAACAGAGTGTCAGTAATGTGTAACGACAAGATTAAACACTCAACTTTCAGTTAAAGGCATTTCATTATTAAATTCAGAGATGTCAGTGTCTAGCTCATTTATCACAGGGTGGTTGTCCATTAACTTGTAGAAGCAAAACCGGCTCATTTGTGCGATTTGATATCTGACGTTGTTGAAGAGTAGAAGTCTACGGCCTGTGTCTCCCTCGCAGTCTGTTAAAAAAATATCCTTTCTTCATCTGTTCTGCTTTTTCTCCATCTTCACACAACATGAGGTGAGGAAACAATGTAATTACACCAATTTGCATGTGTTAATTGGATTAATTAGTGAATTGAAGAAAGAAGGGGGGAAAGACTACATGCCTGTCCTCGCAGACAAGGGCTTCTGAAAATCAGCACACTTAAAATTAAAGTTTCTCCTTACTTTACAAGTTGGCAAAACCTTGTGGTAGAGCTCTGATTTGAGAAACCGTTAATTAGCTTTTGAATATGTCAGACTAATTAGAAATGCACAGTTGAAGCATGATTCATTTGAATGCAAAGAGCTACTCGAATGGCCAAGGGAGGTTTTATTTTATTTTTGAGATTCACTATCCCCTCCTTTCACTTATCAAGATTTGGAGATAATTGCAATTAGGATCATTTGCATAAGTTAATGAATTTCTTTTCTACTTTCTTTAATGATCTCGGGCCACAGAATATTTATTGAGCACCTAATCTAAAGTACACGGACTCAAGATGTCAGGATGCATGGGACGCCGGATTGGCTTTATGAGAACCTCCAAATGATTTAAGTTGGATAAACGGTATGACATAGATGTGACGGTCTGAATGAAAATACATAATACTGTAAATATTTACCGTAATGTGTGGCACACAGCTGCTTTCATCCTGATATACGTTTACACCGATAATGATACCTGTGATTTTTTTATAAAAAAAAAAAAAAGAACCTTTTTGATGCCACAAATACTAAAATTTTATCCCAGGGAGAAGGAATTAATTATTTTAAGTTCATATTTGACATTAAAAATGCTAATGATTATGTGCCATATACATATATTACCGAACACATAATATAAAAAGGAAAAACTTTTTACTTCTCTCCCACTAACGTGATCTAACCCTGCACTTTTAGGATTCCACAAACACAGAGTTCTTCAATGTGAAAAGTCACAGCTGGCTTTTACACCCCGTTCCCAACACACACACACACCAACAGCCATAATGAGGGATGCTTGGCTTCCATTTTCTCATAAGAAACGCAAGGGAAAGGAACATTTTTTTATTAATCGTAAAAGTAAATTGGAAAGGAACACCTTGTGATTGCAGGCCAAAGGTAGTTGAAAAAAAGAGAGATGGGTTTAATTAGCTAATTAAATAAACAAGATATGGGGGAGTTTAATGCCAAAAAGCAATTACCAGAAATGCCATAATGAGAAAACTTCTCAAACCTCAGCAAATCAGATCAGAAAAAGGCAGATTTTGAAGAAGCAAATGAAATCTTGAGAGGATAGCCGGATGAAAGAAAGGGGCGGAAATATATCATTTATTTCTGTAGCGACGTTCACAAAGATGCACAAGACCTCCCTTTAGCAAGTCCCGCAGATTGAAATCACGGCAGGAGAAAGAAAAAGCGCCAGCTCAAATGCCTTTCATTACTCTGTATAACGATGCAGACGCAAGAGTTTGTGTTGAAATCTGGAGGTAATGAACCATGTTTTTGGCCGAGGACTGTTGGAGAGCCGTCTCGACTTCCAATGAGTGTCCAACACACCAAGCCAAAACCATTAAAAGTTGATGTACACTGAGCAGAGATGTCAAGACAGTATATGTGATGATTATAGTTATTTAATTAAGTACTTTTTTCTTTTACAGATATCTTATTTTTTTAACGTTCCTCCGTTTAAACGGAGGACACAAAGGAAAACAGGTCAACCATTCAACACGATACAACAGCACATGGAATATGTACAATTTTACTCTCCATCTCCCTCACTCTCCCAAAAGTCTTGGCAGACACTGAATAGCAGTCTCTATTAGAGAATATGCATACAGACATATAATTTATTCTACCAAACCATGGAAAAAAAAACCCCCCAAAAAAACATGCTGTTTCCTCTGGAGACTATGACTCTTTCAAAAAGAGCACTTCATACATCATAAACTCGAGTAGACAAAACAATACATCTTCACTGTCTGTACTGTGCATGTTTATATTTACTTGCTAATAAGAAGTAAATGACAAAGGAGAAAAAAACTGGACATAAAAATGTTTTTAGGCACCAAAGATGACAATGTTTTCAAAAAAGATTACACGTAAAGTGAATAGGGCCTGTAAGCAAAAGGCAACCACCATGAAAACAAAACTAAGTTTTAACAGTCATTTGATCTATAGGTGTTTTTTTTGTGATATCGCTCATAATCCATACACCCATGCAGTCCAAAATGTCAGGTAGCGTCTTGAGAAACTTCTCAAAAGTGAACAAAATCACCCCGGCTTTAACGAGCTGCTCTGTAATAGAGTCTAAGGCTTTTAGGGTCAGACCATCCCAGCCATAACCACATGGACCACATACGAGTGATCATTTTCACATTTCTTCAATTTGAATAGGTTTCTCTCGTCAGGGGTGATTGTCTCACGAGTGACCCACAGTACACAGTACGTAGTTCTGAATTCTTCTTCTAAGGTGGCTGGATGCACGAAAGTAAAGCGGAAGTCTTGGGTGTGGGTGGACATTCACAATGATAGATTGAAGGGAAGATGTGAGGAAAAGTACGAAGAGAAGGCACGCCGCAAATTATAAATCCATGTTTTCTCAGCACACCTGAGTAGAAAGATCAAATAGCCAATCAGTTCATTTTCTAAATAGGAAAAGTAATGCAGTGTAGCAGTCTCTCTCCGTTTGTATGTTTTTCGAAGATCTGGTACAAATTTACATTTGGTAAAGTAACAGCTTTAAATGCAAGTTGAGGGATATCATTGACAATAACAGGTTTGCACAAAGATTTTTATCAACGCGCCGTGTTTATTTCATACCTTTTGGTCGGGTAGGAGGGTGTTGCTCTGCAGGGGGGTCAGGTGACTACTGAGCAAAGCTCCACCTGGTCGGTCGTGTTCACAAAAGATGGTGCCGTTGACGTAGTGAAATCGGTCACCAGGCACCAAGCGATTTCGACACGTGGCACAGGTGAAACACTATAAAGAGAAGAAAAACAAAGAAAAGGGTTATTTCATTGGTGTGCCATTTAAAAATGTATTTCAAAACTATTCAATTTGAGAGAAAATGGAAGTAGTGACATCTTTCGTATTTTTAGATATGAGAAAGAAAGTCCTGTATGTAAATAGTCCTATATGTAAAGTCTTATAAATAGTTTTCCATTATTAGAAGAAATATGGGGGTTGGGGTGGGGAGGCAACCAGTGAAACTACACATATGGCACATTTGCATTGTTTGAGAAAATCTGTTACACTCCAAGCTCACATTTCTTCAGATGCTCTCAAATTAGAAATTTTGTCAGGATGTAGTTACCCAATTTTGCAAACTTATGCAAACACGGACCACTGGGAAACCAAACCGATCCACTCAGCTTAATCAGGGAATGGTTTCCTTTTCCAATCAAATATTATTAAGACAGGTTGACACCTACACCACTATAATTAAGAAGGAATGTGTGGCGCAGTTGGGAAAATGGTTAGTTGATGAGTTTCGGTAGGCGTCTCTTGAGACTATCCTGCTATCAGTGTTCAGTAAATGCAAGACTTCAGCTGACAATTCAAAGAGAAATAAATTTCCTCAAAAAGAGGCTGCTTCCAAGCCTCTGCAGATGTTTCCATTCCAACCAAATAATGTGAAGCATAAACACATAATGTTAATATGAAAATCTCTTCAATTCTCACTCTGGAGATATGGGATGTGGGTCCAAGTTATTGTTTTGCAAGAATTGTAAATTTCAGTCTTTCAACTTTTTCCAGTCTTAAGGGAGTTGCAATGCAATACTCAAAAAGAAGTACAATTTCATAAATCTAAATATGAAGCACTGACTGAGGCTTATGTTGAGCAACTTCTGCTGGCTTACATGCCAATGTCAAATGGAATTAGGTAATTGCAACGTACAAAAACAAATTCCCTCATGTTTGGGATTGGTTAAGAAATTGTAACCATACAAGATTCGATGCAGAGTAATTTGGTCTATGACCTGTCCTGTAACATAGGTTCAGCTCCTCTTTTTTCAGTTTCAACAGTGAAAATCAACATCAAATTAAACTGCATGTTTTTAAGCTAGTCACGCTACTGTTTTTTGTCAATGTATGGCAGTATAACGATTTTGTGTCTATGCAGCAGCTCAGTCCGATCACAAAATATTCCCAGAGAGAATTAGCAACATTTTAATTCAATAGTCCCCTTTAGACATTGTACTAAAAGTAAGTAACTTTGCAACTACACGTCAAGTCGCAGTCATGTAGTTACAAAGTTACTTATAGTTAGTATAATGAAGTAGACTTTTGAAATAAAGTTTAACCAGAGAAATTTGTATACAGCAAATAACTGAAGTTAGAGGCTTGACGAATTGCTATCTGTCCATACATATCATAGTACAATAAACAATATATTCCTGCTGGTAAATGAATCACAGTTACATCTTTCTATCTTTATCCTGTTTGTTTCTACTAATTTGTTGTCGGTTAAAATTATGATGCAACGAAAGTAGCAATGTACATCTGATGCACATCTGTGTGACAAAAAAAAAAGAAAAAAAAAAAAAAAAAAGTATTGATCGTTGGCCTAATTTCATTCATCAGTCAACATGAGCTTGCAGTCATTGTAAGAACGCAGCAGGGTTTATGTGGACAAAATTATTGTTAGATAAGTTTAGCGTGTGTCCACTGAAGAGAAAAATCCACTGAAGAACCTTATGCACAGATGTATTGTTCATTAATCCTTTTTCTTTTTTAATACTGACGCATTTTTAATGCATGATTGTTTGCTAACAGGCTATGTCTCACCTTTAGATGATAGACGTTACCCTGGGCCCTCATCACCATCTCACTGGCAGGGATAGACTGTCCACATGCACTGCAAGCTCCGCTGTGACCAAACAACCTGCACAGCGAGGGGAAAAACAATGATGAATTAAATATTTTTTAAACAGTGATAAGGTTGAGGTTGAAAGTCAACATTCAAACATCCAAAATATGTTTTCTTAAAGCAATAGTTCACTCAAAAATGAAAATGACCCCATATTTTACTCACCCTGAAGCCATCCAAGGTGTATATGACTTACTATGACTTAAAGTCTGATGTTTTAAAAAATGTTTTAAAACATGTCCTCTGAAACAGAACCATGGGTTTTTGCAACAAATATATTTCTAGTTTCTAAAATTATAACGTAAATAACTGAATATTTTACGGCTTCTTTACTGACCCATGACTGGACGTATGATGAAACTAGAAGTTAGTTATTTACGTGACAATTTTAAAACTAGAAATATTTTTGTTACCAAACCCCCCTGAAGGCAGGATAAAGTTTTAAAAAATGTGTCTGAAAAATAAATAAAAAATAAATAAATACAATAATTCATATACACCTAGGATGACTTCTGGGTGAGTAAAATATGGTAATAAAATATACCTTTAAGTGAATAAAGAAGCGGTTTCCCATATTGCAAAATGACACGAACAAAACGTTTTGCACTGATCCACTCCTTTTCCTTCCACAACTGAGGAAATTCATTTTTGCATCCGTAGCTCGAGTACTTTTGCAATATGCGTGTTTGTGAGTGTGTGGCTTGGATGGCAGGGCACCAAAGCCCCTCTAGTCCTAGACTGCAGCCTATCAGCTAATCTGGAGTGGCAGTGTAATTGGTGGCAATGGGTGGGGGGTGGCTATAGGAGCCTCTGATCCACCCTTGGCTCCTAATTAGGGTGCACTTGATTACTCTGCTGCCTGAGCTTGAGGTTGTTATGGGCAATTTTAGGAGAACACTCAAATGAGTTCAAGTCGCGCTCTTGATGAGCTGAAAGAAAAAAGAAAATGCATCTACACAAACTCGGTCATATAGAGATAAAACCCAGATGCACACAAACAACATTCCACTCGTGCACATGCACACAAACAACTTGTTTTCATTCAGAACACCTGGAGCCAGCACGTCACAGTCCTGTTTCAGTAGGAAACCTTTCTTCCGCTCCCTCTCTGGGGTCTTTATTGTGACGGTAACCAGACCAGTTTGGCAGCTAATTCTCACCGCCTCACTTTCTCCTCTTCCCCCTGCCCTCTCTCAACCCCTCCTCCGCTATCACTGTCCCAGCTCTGACTGCTTGCAGTAATGAATTTTTGATCTTAATCCAAACAGTAATTTAATAAGAGACGGCAGAAAGGAGCCCTGTTCTCCCTAATTAATGCACCCTACTTTTATCAGACCTCAGGCTCCACGCTGTGTCATTTGGTAATGAAGCTCTGCCCTTTTGATTAGCTGTATTATACATATTTAATACTCTGCAGATTGAGTACACCTTACATGCACTCTTAAAGGAAATATCCATAAGACCACCCTTGACGCGTAGGCCTGTAACATGTTTGCTGAATTAGAGTGTTGTAAGAGATATGCCCTTTACTAAAGAGTTTTGCTTTCTCAGTTGAGTTGTTATAGACCCCAACGTTGTCATAAACTGACAGGTTGTCTGAATGGGTAAAAAAACCAAAAACATTTAGGTTTTAATAAGAACAAAAACAAATAATAATAAATAATAATTGTATAAGTTTTTAATGATTTTTATAATACAATTTTATATACTTTATATAAAGTAGTATTTTGTAATTTTTTTACTTTACATTCAAAGTTTATATTATAGCATTATTTATTACCACTTTAGTCAGTTCCACATTCTAAACTATTAACAATATATAGTTATATTAAAGTAATACTTATTATAATAATTATTAATAATAATGATTATGATGGTGAATACACATTAATTTCATAATTATTTTTATATTTATGAATATAAATTTTAACAACTTTAAAATTAAAATTAAGCAAAAATGTACACGTAAAATTAAATAATAATGAATATTAATAAACAAATAATACAGTTTGTATATGTAATATTAATATTTATTAGTACAATAACATGGGATTGACTGAAACTGTACATTATCTTATAATTAAGGATTATCAACTAAAAATAAACTCTTCTGCATCTGGAAAATGTATTTAAAATTTTTGGGATCTATGAGATTGTTTGACTTTTCAGCAGGCATCTCTGGCACTTCTACAGCAATCACAGGCAAAAAAAAAAAAAAAAAAACACTCTGTGTGGCAATGCCAAATTGTCAGACATCCTTGGTTGAGGTCCAAACAGACCAGTGTGGGTCTAACAGGCAACAATGCCGTGCCGTCATGGACCAATGCATCACTGCACACATCCAAACACACAGAGGTCAATTTCAAAGCCTCAGCGATTATAAACAAATCTAATCTCCGCACCTCTGGAGCCTTCAGCTCAAAATATACAAGGGAATAGAAGCCAAATTCAATCAAAGAGCTATGTAATCATCATACAGACATACGAGCAATCATAGACCCCAGCGTAAACCGGCAGAAAAATAAACGAACGATTTTTAAGGTTTGCAAAACAAGGTTATGGTTGTTTTGTAGACTGGTCAAAGTTTAGAACAAAATGACAATTCTGAGCTGGTTTCTAATTTGATCGCAGACCATGTGGGTAAACAGGACAGCTTGAGTCTGAAGTGGAGTACGGAACATGAAAAGCATGTGGGGAGTCTTTGAGGAATATGGCTGCTCCAGATGCCATGTTAAATGCACCCACACACTTCCTGCCATGATTGGTGAACTTTTCTTATGTTACTGCATAAACTGTGCAAGAAAAGGCTAAGTTCCAAAATTTGTTTAAAATCAGTATGTCAGACAACGCTCTACAGTCATCCCAACAAAATCTGCCAATTTCAGATAAAATATTTTTCCGCAAATGGACAAATCAGCATTTAGTTTACTTATTTAAATGGACAAATTAACATTTGTTTTACTCTTTTTAAATGTGTGCTAAACTTAAAATAACAGTTTTGTTCAAAATATGAAATAATAAATAGAAAACCATTGCGCAAGTCGTGCAAGATAACCAACATAATAAACAAAACAAAACAAAAAAAGTCTGTTAATGCAAGATTTGGTGGTGTGTGTGTCTATTTTCTTCAGTTTGGGCCAAAATAAACAAAACAAAGACCCTTCTAAATATCTTGTGTCTGCAAGATCAGGAAAGGAGATTAGAAAGAACGACCAAGTTCACAAATCAATGACATTTTATTGATTTGTCCCAGTAAAATACACATTTCCTATCCTTCTTGTGTAACACATTACGACTTACGCTGTGACCAGAAACATTATTAGCTCTTATTTAGCATATCTGCATCAGTCCAGCCAAATCCCAGGCTGCCCGTTTCTTTTAGTACCTGATGTAATCGTTCTTGCAGAGGATCATTCCTCCTTTGCTGAAGCAGGTGCTGCCGATCTCTCCCAGCTGAGCCTGGCAGCAGGAGCACTTGAGGCAGCGCGTGTGCCAGTACCGATCCATGGAGAAGAGCAGGAAGCGATCTGAGATCCGACCTCCGCAGCCTGCACAGGAGCGCACTGCCCCGCCGCTGCCTCCCGTTACCGCAACGGCGGCCGTTTCCACGCGGCTGTTCACCATCGCCTGCCTGTGGGATAGAGCGGAGAAGCTCGTAAATCAGCAGATGTGGCCTGTGTTATCCAGAGGCATCGTTCTGCCACTATCAGAGGATCAGCTATTAGAGATGTTTCTCCAAACCTCTTCAAACATATCGCCATAATACATTCTTATCATCCTGAGGAAATGTTGTAGCAGCATAATGGGACAGATATTGTTTTCGCCCTGTTGTTGATTGCATTTTCAATGTCCCCATCCAAGAGAAAAAGAAAAAAGGATCAAATTAACAGACTAATTGAGATTATAAATTATAGCAGCTGGGGGGGTGGGCAATTTTACAGTATTTTTCTACAATTTATTATTAAAAGGAAATGTACTGTACTATGGATGCAGTACTACGCTAGTGATTAAGTTCTCAGAATTCACAGCAACTTTAACATATAACATTGTTACATAATTTTTCACCATTTGACATTTTATTTGTTTTTTTTTTTTATTGTGGCTGTGGTCACCTTTAAGTACTTGTTTTGTAATGTTCAAGGTTTTATTACATCTGTTGTTTACCACCATTTCTAGTATTATAAATATTTATTTTTGAGTGTGCAATATTCATGCTTATAAAAGACTGACATTAAGTTACGATTACACAGAGTCAGTTCTAAAATTTAATTGAAAATGTAATTTCTCTATGTAACATGCTGCAACCTATATTCTATAGCATTGTATTCTATAGCATTTTTATACTGGCTGTATATATAAAAAAAGTATACTGGCTGGAACAACAATCAACATAACAAGAAAGGAAAGAATTTGTAGTTTATATCATAAACTGATAATGAACTGAGAGTAAAACTTCGCAGAAGTACACACAATCGGTCCAGAAAACAACCCTCTCTTAGCACGAGAACCTGTGTTGCTACCTAAATGAACGAATAACAGAAAGTCATTTCTTTCAAATCTGCTAAATAACATGTGACCTCCATAACACTGTTATAAATATGGTATTTCATTAATAGTTTGTAAAATTATAAACAAGACTTTAAATCTGTATTAATACCAAATGCATTCAAAATATGTTTGTACAAACATAATGGTGTCGAAGTACCTCAAAAAAAAAAAAAAAAAAAAAGTCACAGTTGAAAGTTCTTGTGTTAAAAGTGTAACGTTATTGCCACGGAACTACAATAAAACTCACGCCGAAGGCAATTCTATGGAAATGATGTAGTCCACAGATTTTTATATCTGCCTTAACATTATCAGTTTATATCTACAGCTCATTTCCAGAACTTTCATTGCAAATATGAGTGGAGATCAAGCCCAGCTGGAGGCAGTGCAGCTCTCAAATGGCAGTAACTGGAACCATAAGGACAAACTAAAGTCTGTTTCCTTTCAGAGTACACAATCTGAGAGTGTGAATGCTGATCCGAGAACGAGAGTTATATCTATATGGTGTTTCTAAATAAGAATGCTCAAGTCATGGTCTTTACTTTCTTTTTTTCTTCATAGTTTGTAGTATGGCTGTTGTGGTAAACAGCCTTCAACCAACACGAGAACTCAATCACAACGTCAACCACTGTTAATGATGTTTTGCAAATGAAAGTGCGTCTGATTTGTCATTCCCTGTCTGAAGATTTTAGTTTGAGTGTGTTTTCACTTATGTCGAGTGTATTCCCTTGATGAGTTACTGCTCACCGGCCGTTTTTCTGTAAGCAAACTATTCCTGCTCTCAGTAAATAGCCTTGCGCAGTTCCAGAAGGATGAATTCAGACTAACCACCAACCATCTTCACCACACACACACACAAAATACAGTTTTTAGCACATCTAGCTTCAGACCAGCATATTACCTTTTCTAACTTTATCTAAAATAAGCACGAAGACCGTGGTTTGAGAAGGTTAGACCGTGCAACTAAGCGAAAGACATTCAGGCTCGAGGCGCAATACATTTGCTCGAACGCATTAGGAAACGCTTGCACATTTTATTTCTAAAAATACCTGTGTATCTCTGCATTGTTTTCTGAAGAGACACAAAGCGAGCTTTACACTGCTGCATTTGGAGAACCTCAGCAAAATCCAGTGAGGACCAGACGGTGCAGTTTGCTCTTTTTGGAAGGCAGCAGCAATGTGAGGAAGGGGTTTTGGACATCTGGCAGAGGCTATATCACTTGTTATTTCCTCCCTCTGTTGTTCTGAAGGAGAGGTCAGTCAGCGGCAGACTGGAGATGGAGGCCAGGTTAGAGGTCACAACTGAGCCTTGTTGATTGGTAGGGTCGACCAGGGGTCAAAAGAGGAGAGGGAAGCAACAGGAAAGGTCTTTGTGCTTTGCTCTACAGGATTGGGAATGCTTTCCTTCAGTCCTATCTGTCTTATTGTGCCAGACATAAGATATTGGTCGCTACATGTTTTACCACCAACAGAAGCATGAACATCAGGTACGGTAGGGTGACCCCAAAAAGAGAAACTTCTGTCATTTACTCACCCTCATGATGTTTTATAAATGTCTGTTTTTCGCCTGTACTTTTAAAATCTCTTATTTTATGTTACACTGAAGAAAGTAAAGATTACATGGATTACACTACACAACTTTTGTCCGTATTTTTGCCTTAATTTACAGTCTGGACAAGCGGACGCTGGTGCCAGTACGTCAAAGAGTTGACAGATTTCACAGAAAATCACACGGTGTTTGATGGCCACCAAATCTTTTACCTTCAGACTACGATTCCATCCATTCAACACTTTAAGAAAATTGTGAGCTGATTTTGGTTTTCATTTGTCATGCGTCTTCTAGCAATGAAGTGAGTGTTCTAGTTAGTTTTGTTCAGGCGAACATAAGTCTGGTAGTATTTTAGCCATTTAGTTTAGCCATTATCCCTTTATCCCATTATCCCTATTTTACCTCAGTAACCATTAACACAGTTGCCTAGTGTTTTTAAAAAAAAATAGAGAGAAATAAAAAGAATTCTTGTGCGCATACGTGGTTAACATTCCCTCAACTTACCGGATAAAACTGACCAAGCAGGTCTAGTACAACGCTCGAAGAGCTGCGTAAGCATTTCCTCCACAAACACAAGTATACTGAAACTGACATGAACCTACATGCCTGAATTCTTATTGGAGAATTTGCCAGGCAATGGTTTAAATCAATTTCTGACACTCTCAGCTCTAATCTTTCCATTGTCGTGTCAGAGTTGTATATTTGAACATATTTGTAAGTCGTACACAAACTACGAGTCTGATATCTTATTAAATGCATTGGGACCGGCTGTACGAGATTATAAACCCGAACCAAAAAGTAAATTTATTCAGCGTTTCTACCCAAACAGATTTTGCCTCAGGACCTTTTCTCCATAACTGACACCGGTAACAAGCACCATACATTGTCATTCCCGCACACCTGCAGAAGCGCCATTCCAAAGCAGGTTGCCAAATAACTTTGCAACAGCTAATTTCATGAAAATGCAAATCCCCCATTTTTTAATCATCCCTTTCCTGCAGACCTGAGAGCGAGAGAGACAATGCTGCCGTATGGGACCCTGGGGGAATATCACACGCTTTGAGGCTTGGCTGTTTCAATACAGAACAATTACATTATCCCTCTAATAACTTAGGTAAGTTAATCCTTCACTGGAAACGCTTGGCGACAACCTTTTTTAAGCTATGAGGCTTAATGTAGTGTGTTATCACAGAGTAGCAGGAGTTTGTGACGCTACAGGCCTGCATCTTTGGCAGTCTGCATTGTGTTATGACCAATTCCTGACTTGAAAAGCAATCCAAAGCGTGGCATACACTGACATACTGCTTAAGCGAAGTGCAAAGTTTGTTTAAAGGTCACCGATAACTTCATTTGATGTAGAGTATTTCATATATGATCCCCGGAGAATGTCATAAAAGACTCACTCAACTCCTTTTTTTTACCAATTTAAAGAGTTTTTAGTAAGCAATATCATGCGTGGGTTTAATATAAAAGCACATACATGCATTTAAAAAAAAATAAGTATCTAAAAAGCTGGTGTTTAAGTCGACCACTGCTGGTTTCGAAGCGAGCAGCTACTCTGGAAATAGACCAAACTCTTTCTTTCTCTCGTTATTTAAACGCTGTCATCAGAAAAGGTCAGAGAGGGGGAGGCTCGTTCAGTTACACTTGACTAACGGGCTGATTGATGAAATAAGAGGCAAAAACAGAAGCTAATGAAGAGAAACACAATACCGTCGCTGTCCGAGCGCAGACTGATGGATTGACGGAGCAAATGATGGGTCTCCGCCACGAGACAAATCACATATCATCCATTACTAGCCTAATGGTGTAGGAGACTTAAGAACACGCTATTATGTTTTATGGCCGGGCTTCAACTTTTCCTTTTGTCGGGCGGAACGTCTGTGGAGGACTAACCGCGCGGTCACCATAGAAACTCGGCAACGCGAGAAAGCGACCGCGTAATCTCGCCGTTTCGATATTAACCGACTTTACGCTGCGAATTTTTACTGTCATAACACGTCGCTTAGGACAACCTATAACCGCGCGAAAACCCAGTGCGAGCCGGCGATAATTAAAATAAATGAGCATAACACCACGGTTCGCAGCCTCTAAAAATAGTAGCAAGTCCAGCGAGCAAATGACCAAACCCTGGTTGGCACCACCGCAGATTAGCAGTATATCCTTCTCTTTTAATAATGCGCTCTGGGGCCATATAACTACACGCTTCGCCGTTTCATTAAAACGGGTCTCTTTTTAATTAACACTCCGCGCACAACTCCCCATTGTGCACAATTCTCCGCTTCAGTGACAGCATACATCAAGGCGGCGTCTCAAAAAAAATAAAAAAAAATAGCGCGCTGCCTACCTAGACTGCATTTTGCCTCGACTCCAACTGAGCCCAGCTGTCTAGGTTGGCGGCTCGCTATGATTTGAGATACGGCCTGCGAGTTACTGTACAGGGAAGTTGCGGCCAGGACGTCGCGATGTAAAGTTTGGTTAAACAAAGCGATACTCAAAACTCTAAATAAAACTTTTATTTTTGGTCCACAGTTCAAGTGTAGCGCTCGCGACCCCAGCGTATCGTGTTCTTACGATGGTCTAAAAAACGCAGATCAGATAAATAAGGAGTAAAATGCATTGAATAAAAGCCGCTAAATGACAAATAGCTACAACTGTGTGACAAAACACAACACAGAGAGATTTTATAGAAGTAGGCGTTATGAGGCGCGTGTTTGAACACGCAAGTCTTGAGTGGAAACTGTTAAAACAGAAACTCATATCGAACCATATCTTTCCCAATTTATCTTGCCTAACGTAACGTTAATCTTGACTAGATGTTTTTACTCACCGTTATCTGCACGGAGTCTGGAAAGAAGTCAAAAGGTGGCGGGATGACCCTCAAAGTTACTGCGCGGTATTTAGCGGTTAAAAGCGAGCTGTCTTTATGTGTGGATTTTGTTTTCGTCCACCCAAAAACCGTTGAAGAAAATGCGCTTTTTTTTTTGGTAATCCGAGTGTCGCGTGCTTCCAGCGAACTTCAAAACCGTCCCTCTCGTCAGGAGCGCTCCGCCGCAACCGTCAAATTAACGTTGAGCTCTGCACGTGACCTTTCCGCCGCTTTCCTAAAACTGGAACCCGTAACTCGCTTTCTCGTGACCCGGTGTCTAAAACCCTCATAAGAGCCGCGAAGTCTTGTTTCTGGCACCAGTTTACGCTGAAATTACACATGAACGGACGGCGAGAAAATTTTAAAGTCACTCCTCTGGTGACGTGCCATAGGTGCAACCCCCGCAGCCAATGAGCGGCGAGGGGGCGTGGCTCGTGACAGGATGATGGATGGCTGTTTGGGCAAACTTTAAACTATTTGAAACTAATTTAAATCGCCCATAATCACCACGGCTGAGTTATGCCGAAAGGACTTAAAGGTCCGTCTTTATCCACGGCGTTTAAGCCTGCTGGCTACTGGCGTGGCCGCGTTAAGGTGCATTAATTATTCACCTACGCGCTTACACCAACGGACAGTTTTCTATACCATCGATCTATAAATAAACCGACAATGGACGCAAAAAACAGACAGCCCAAATAACAGATGTGCTCACGCGAGAGGAAAACAGGCAGCTGTTAAATTGAACACTACCACGTGTCTCACCTTATATTTGCTGCGTCTCTCGGCACGATCGAAGCTGCGAACATCTGGCCAAGATGGAAAGCCAATTACCTCTGGCGCCGTAAATCTTTATTTAACCAATGCAATACTGTCCAATTTGCCTTGATTTACCATTACAGGCTTAAATGAACTAGCATTGGCCTCTCACTTACAGGCAGCGCTGCCACAAAGAAATGTTGTGGCTTATGATGTCAACTAAACACACCCGTGAAGCCAAATCAATGCTTAACTGTTAATGGTAATAGCATGCTTTGACATCTATAATAAAGTCTTATAAATGTCTCTGTTATTTAAAACCATGTTGTTAAGTTGCATGAAGTGTTTTTTTTTAACATTATGCAAAGACATAATAATTGAAATATTATTTTTTTGTTCTAATTCATAAAACAACAACTGTCTAAAACTAACAAAGAATCTAATTTCAGTGAGCTGTAAAACTACGGCTTCGAGTATGTACTCACATTAATTTTATTATGAATGGGTCAGAGGCAACAAAACTTTTTCAAGATGTTCGCAAAGGAGATGTAAATGAGTAAACAGACACTGGGGCCTATAGCTTTTAAAAGTGTTGTCAATGGCGTTATTATTAAAGCTCGTGAATTAAGAGACTAGCGACATCTAGTGGAGCATTCTGTGAACTCTTTAGTTTGTGCATGAAGTTAAAACTGGAGGCATAAATAAAAAAACGCATACAATTTAGACTCGTTTATCTCCGCTTTAGGATGAGAATATGCTATGGGATTTTAACCACTTTTAAAATCTGCTCATTGTGCTACTCATTTCCCAAACAAAATGTGCAAAACCAGTATCATTATCCCGTTAGTATTACAAGAACACAATTAAGTGACTATTTAAAGGCTCAGAAAAGGATCTACCGGTTCTATTCTGATGTAGGGCAATGTCATTTGTTTTAAAAAAAGGGGGAAAAGTGTGATTCTATTCAAATCCAGACTCTGCATACAAAGACTTCAAAGCTAGCAGCTCTTAGACACACACACACACACACACACACACTGCTTTGGGGATCACCTGAGCAGACTGGTCTTTGATGAGACACTGTGGACTCCCCTGCCACTCTTACAAAGGTAAATGCATCCACCCCTCCTTTCCCCCCAACCCCCTGGTACCGATCTCCCTGGTGGCCCCATTGTTTCATAGAAACTCTACCCTTTGCATGAGATAGAGAAAGGAAATAGATGGAGGGAAGGCCATGAGAGATGAACGGTATGGGTGAGAAAATATCTAAGCAAGGGAGGGGAAGAGATAAAGAGGCCGAATACTTGAAAATCAGAGGATACTGGGGTGTTAGATCCGTTTTCATTGTGGAAATTGCTTTGATGATTCTTACCGAGAATCTCTTTTATTATTAATAGATGACTTCTCTGTCTCTCATGAGCACGGTGCAAAAAGAGGTGCTTTCGACGTCTCAAAAGGGATTTAAAGTTGAAATTAGACAAGAATTTTAAATTGAAAGTCATTAGCTAGAAATAATCTGTCATTAGTTATTAGTAACTAGTCTTGATTAGTAATATGTCCATGCATAATACATTTAATATTTATTTTAGGGTCTCTTAACTATATTAGCATGCATATTACTAGAATATTAGCCATGTTTTAGTACTAATTAGGAGCATATTAATGCATTATGCTGCATCCCTAATCCTGCCCAGTGCCTAAACCAAACAAGTACCTTACTAACTAGTAATAAGCAGAATTAGGGATTTATTGAGGGAAAAGTCGTAGTTCATAGTGAAGAATTAAAATGTTACCCAATAACCTATTTTTAAAAAATTAAAAAAAAAATAACATAACAAAAATATATATTGTATATATACAATAAATTGAGCTAAATATATATATATATATATATATATATATATATATATATATATATATATATATATATATATATACACACACACACACACACACACACACAATAAATTGAGCTAAACGGAGTTTTATACAATGCAGTGACAGAATATGATCATGAATACCACTCAGGCCAAAAGAGGGCGCTAATATTCACATTTAAACTAAGTCTGTTGAACAGATGATCAAGCCTAGCCTTTCACAACGAACTCATATTTTAGTTTAATTTTCATGCGCGTTCAAATAAAGAAGTCACTAACAGGAGCGTTTAAAAAGAAGCACTCAAAACTACACGGAACACACCGACGGAAGAAAGCGATGCTTGTGTTAAACGACGAATCGCAGGCTGGCAAATGTTCACGGTGTGTGCGGGATTGTACAGCCATCATCACATATTTACACCTGCCATCAACACATTCAGACATTTCCTGTTCCCCTGCCATGTCAGCGCTGAAAGTCTCAGATGTCTGCGAGAAAGTGAGAGACGGAGATAAAGCAGAGAGAAATAAAACAGCGGCAACACCAAAGAAATGAATAAAAACTGACCTGGCCATGCTGTGTGTTATCAGTGAATGTCTTGTAACCCAGAAGACAAAGATAAAGTTTTTTTTATGATCATTGACATCAGCCTATTCTATTTTTGTCAATATCACACACAAATAATTTTATTTACAAAATAGAACTATCGTAATTCTACATATAAATCAGTTTGCTCCATATTTGTCATTTGCCATTCACATGAAAAACTGACATTACAACTGAAGTCTGGTAAATATTCTATTCTATTCTATTCTATTCTATTCTATTCACTTATATGTCAGTATCATACAAAGATAACACAAAGCCAAAAAAAAAACAAAAACTGTAATACATTTTATTTACAAAATTATATATATTTTTGTAAATACACATAACGTATTTGCTTCATATTTGTTATTTGTCATTCACCTCGCAAAACTGAGGTCTGAATATGACACTTCACAAGAACTGAAGTCTGTTAAATATATACGAATCAGAAACAAACAAAAAAGCATATATGTACAGTGGGGTTAATACATATTTACACTATGTACAGTAAATTTGTCTTTCTATGAATACAACAAAAAGGCATGAGTACTGAGTTATTAGTATGTGTGCGCGCACTCTATATTATGGTATGTTTTTCCTCAAATAACTGCTTTACAGTCATAATTTTTCCCTTGTGTCACTGCAGGATACCTGATAAAACAGCGATAACAAAACGGTTTCTAAGCTTCATACATATTATGGTTATACTGAGACTGCTGCTATTAAGGAATTAATGTTATTGATGCATAAATGAATCCTGGGTAAAAACTTTCCACAGAACATTTGGTACAGCAGGTGAGAAAAGTGAGAAATTGCTTATGAATGCGCTCTTGAGCTAATGTCAGTGTGTGTATGTGTGTATATCATTGGGCAGACTGAAGAGCTCTGCTTGTGATGACAGGCCCTGTCTGCCGTTTCTTTGACCGCAGCTGCAGCGCTGGATCCACATGATGCTGCGGGTGAAGTCGTCTCGTTCTGGCTCGGGACAGTGAAAGTGAAGAGGGATCGTCCGGGTCACTGAGGGAACACAGAGCCGGCCGTCTGAGCAGGAGCCGCACGAACGAGGCCGGTAGCGGCGAGCGGTGAAGCATCCTGCGAATACGATCTGCGCGGGTTTCGGGGATCGTGTGGTTCTCTGACACTTCTTTCCTTTCTGAGTGAAGGAACAGAGCGAGGGAGAAAGCGAGAGAAATCTACTTCAATAACAGAGAAGAAGCTGTCGGACAAGCATCACAATGAAAATACAAAAATTATTGATGTCATTAAAATCTAAGCAGATGATACAAACACATTTGTTTGTAGTGATCATTTTAAAAATTATACTGTAAAAAAAGTTTACAAAGACATACATATTACATTTGTTGTATTTGTTATTGTAGTATTTATTAATATGTTTACAGTTTTTATTTTATCTTAGTTTGCATTTTAATAAATTTGTTGTAGTAGTTTTAGTGTCAGTTTTAGTCATTTTAGTTTTTGTAATGTAATATATATATATATATATATATATATATATATATATATATATATATATATATATATATATATATATATATATATAAATTTTCATATCTTAGAATGCTTAAATGTTATAGCCTATATTACAAAGCTAAATATTAGCTATATATTTATATAAATATTTGTATATATATACACTATATTTATATTGTATATTTGTATATGTGTAACTTGCCTTGCCTATATATTACTATAATATTTATTATATATATTAAGCTACATTGTTGTATTTTATAATGTTACAAATAATAATAATAAAAAAAAACATATCAGACCACAGACACCACTTACCTTCAGTGATGGTGCAGATTTGCCGCCACACACTCGTATCTGACAGAGCCTGGTTTCACTGACCAGCCGGCACTCAGGATTACTATTGGTTACACGGCTGGACACGCCCATTCCACAGGTGGCTGAGCACGGGGACCAATCAGTGACCTGCAGTAAGCAGGTGGGTGGAAGGATGGGGTGGGACTTAGAGGATGAAATCCACTCTAAAGAAAAAAAAGAATATATGGTGGATAAAACAGGCTAGCCATTGCTTATAACCACGATTCTTTTGCTTCTGTGTGCAAAAGTTAGAAAGCGCTGCTATCGTATTTTTTTTATAGAAATGCATTGCGTCATCTTTTTTTTTTTCTGTTGGCTACATCACATTTTAATGGCAGCGTTAATCGTTTACCTTGATAGGAGTCTGCCGCACTGCTGTCCCAAGAAGTAGATGGAGCTACAAGTAACTCGTTGCCTGTTAGGCCTGTGTGCTCTTGTGAATGTGCGTCAGGCAACGGCTCCACATCAGCAATGCGGTTGTCGTCATCGCACACCCACTCCTGGCAGCAGCGGCCGGGCAGTTTGGCGAGGCGGCGGCGGGAACAGGGCCAGTCGGGTAGAGAGATGTGGTGCGGGCACAGCGGGACGCAGCCCACTACTCCATCAACACACGTGCACTGATGCTCACAAGTTGGCTGAAAGTCCTCGCCGTGCTGATAGACCCGTCCGTCCAGCTCACACGGGCGACCCTGAGCCTCAGCTATTAAAAGTGGCAATAGTGCTTGTTTAGCAAGTGTCATGTATAATAAATATGAACACAAGCCAAGTCCGGTGAATCACAAAACATTTAGTAAAACATTTCAGTGAGTTGAAACGATTTTTAATAGCTTAGTTTTAAAAATAACAGCACTGTCTAATATGTGACCCTGGACCACAAACCTGGTCATAAAGGTCAATTTGAATACAATTTGAAACAGTTTCCCGTTGATGTATGGTTTGTTAGGATAAGATAATATTTGGCTGAGAATGATAATGTCCAAATGAACTTATAATTTAAGTTTTGATATATTTACGCTAGGATTTTTACCAAATATCTACATGGAACACACTTTTTACTTAATATACTAGGCTAATGGTGTTTGGCATAAAAAAAAAAAATCCATCATTTTGACCCATAAAATATATTTCTGGCCGTTGCTTTAAATATAGCTACGTGTGCTACTTATGAGTGGATTTGTGGTCCAGCTACTTGATTCCTCTCTTACCTCTACACAAGCCCCTGTCAGGGTCTCCACCGGCCTTTAGGTGGCAGCGCAGTCCTTTGATGTGGTCGCAGGGCTCTGCAGGGCCGCAGTCTTGGTTAAACTGCCTGGCGCAGACCCGACAGCAGCCGCATGAGTCCAAAACCGAACTGATACCAGGAGGACACGAGGGAGGCGAGGAAGGACAGGAGCATTTCAGTGGACAGCCTCTCTGCGCCTGAGAAAGCACAGAAGGAAACAAGTGAGGGCTGAACATCTTCATCCCATAAATCAAGAGGTAATAAGTTGTTGTGACTTAAAAAAATATATGTAAAAAGAAAGTTTAAAACGTCACCGTTTTGCAATAAAGCAGTAACATTTATTATTGCCGTAACATTTTTAGCTACTATAAAGTAGTTATAAATTCATTCCGCCTCTCTGTTAGATCATATGCAAAGAACTGGCTCTGTATACTAATAAAGCGGGGGAAAAATTTATTCAGCGGCCCATCAGTCACTGTACTAGGCTGTAATATATGCGAAACTGACATTGTGAATAGGACATTTTTATGTAGAAAAAATAATAACTGCACACTCCCTTAAACACTGTTTGATTGTTAGGGTAATAAACTAAGTGCTTAAGGGAGTGTGAAGTTATATTCTTTATTTAGTTTACTCTTTTAACGTGCACCTCAAAAGATGTGCATTTGTTTTAATCCTTTATTAGGAAGTTCTTATACCAATGCATAACAGTACGATCTCATTCAAATTACCGATCAAGCCACAAATCATAGTGTACAGAAGAGCAGTAAAACCTTTTAATGCGCCCTGGACGGCTGTGGTAGTTTGCTATATTTATTTTCAATTATATTAAAGTCTACCTGAACGCACGTTCAAATCCAAACCATCAAGCAGAGCACAGAAACTCACCTCCACAGCGGCCCATGACAGCAGCGCCAGTGTGATGAAATGTCCTTGCCTTAGTATGCTCCTCAGAGGGGACATAGTTGGTTTCATCCAAAATGTTTCAGTTTGTGCTGTTTGGATGCGTTACAAAGTAGTGTTTCGGGTGTTCAAATAGTGCCGTCTGATTTGCAGCCCCTCTGCGTCTGTCACTTCAAAAAGATCTGTCTGGTTAGCAATCCGCACTCGCCCCTTTCTCTTGGAGCCTGTTTGGGAATCGGTAAATGCAAAAAACTGTAAAGCTCTGCTCTCACTAGATTCCCTTAGAAACTGCCACTTTTATAGACAGCTGTGCACAGCCCCCTCTGACATCACACACACGCACACACACACACACACACACACACACACACACACACACACACACACACACACACACAGATTTGACAGGTCACTTCAGACACAGAAAGAAAAAGATATAAAGTATTATTTTCCTTTCTCCTTTTTACTTGTTTCTTTTATTATGAATTAAGAACAAACATCTTAAGATGTATACTTCTATTACTATCTTCTTTCACCTTCTATCAAATTATAGATAGACAGCAAATGAAAACTAGAGCTGGAAAAACGAATGGTGTTTGTGTCTGATTTCAGGAACTAGTCTGGATTGTTGTGAAATACAGGAAAGGTAGCACATTTTGGTCAGAGGAGAGCCCGGTGACACACACACACACACACACACTGAGCAATCCTCTCACCTCCCCTGCAGACAGCACAGACAGTTTGTCAGACGGCACTCGCTCTCACCGCAGCGGCGGGCGAGACATCACACACACATGGCACATAGCTGCCGGTCCGTTCGGTGACGTATTACAGAATCTGAGCGAGAGAGAAGGAAAGAAAGGGAGGAAAATCGAATGTATGAAGGAGTAGGTGGTGTGGAAATGCCACTGCGTGCAGCTTTTCATTCATTCCAGCGTGTCAGAAGAGCAGCTGGAATGACATTCCTCCGAAGAAGCACTGATGTGACATCCACAGGGTCAGGGCTGAAGTCTGCCGGAGATGAGTCACTGCATATGCAGCAAATGACTGTAATGACTGATAATAGAGTCATATGGCAGGAATCTGAACAAGTTCAAGGAGACACCAAACAGTCGAATCTTAGTTAGCACGCATATCGTAAGGATGTATTTGTGGCGCCGTGATGCAAATGCTCGAAATTCATGCACAATTTAGGAAACCATCAACGATTAGAAACCGTTTAAGGACGTCAGTGATTTGTTTGAGGTTTTGAAATATCTTTTTTTATAACGTATTAGTTCTGTTAGTGTGTGCATTAAAATCCAGGTCACTAGTTCTTCTCTTGAAGAGATAATACAAAAGCAAAACCTTGGCATCATTTACACACCTAAAATAATATTCTCAAGTAGTTTTTCTTGTCCTTGCAATGAAAGTGAGTTTTGGATCTCATTGGATTTTATTGTGAAGAATGAAGAATCAGAAGCTTCTTTCTTTCAGAACGACTTCTTTTGTGTTCAACAGAATAGTTTGGAATAGCATGAGTTTATTAAACTAGTCTTTAATTTGTGCATACACGCATCGCGAAAGTATTCTGAACATTTTCGCCACGGTGAACATCTGTTTTGTGGTTAATCTTTTTTTTTTTGGGTCCAACACGAGTCACAACGAAGCACTGGTCACACTCTATATTAAGGTCGAGATCTTGCATTACCAAACCATTAACTACAACTTTTGCCACAATAACCTATTAATTTGCTGATTGTTAATATGGTAGTTGTTGTAAGTTTAGGTATTGGGATTATATGGGTTTAGAATATGGTCATGGCACATTATGTGCTTTATAAGTACTAATAAACAGCCAATATGTTAATATTATTAATGCAAAGCAGCTTAAAAGTGAGAATTGGTCTTTATGTATTAGCAAAGCTCTTTACCAAGAGAATAAATTATATTCACATGATACCATATAATTTTTATCTTATAGAGGGAAAATAATAATAAATCGTGCAATTTGCTGCTTTTAAATTATCAGCACAGTACTTCAGACCTACAAATGAGACCTCAGTGGGTGTCCCATATTACTTGGGTGTCCCATATTACTCAATATTCAACGTTACCTTGTTCCTACACACACTTCTAAGTTTAAGTATGAGTTTGAGTATTTGTCAGACAGAGCAAATTGCCATCCTCAATGCTCAAAGAAGGAAAAATAAAGATAAAACATATACATATGTTTGTTGATGTCTGGAACATACTGTGCATTGCTATGAAAACAGTGAAGTGAGGGATCAGCGGCTCGGCACATTAACAAGAGGAGCATGTCAAAACGGCACAGTGGGAAATCAGTGTGTATATATTCGTCTGTCTGCCTGGGGACAGAATAATAAAAGTCTTGCCTAAAAATAGAAGCGCAAAAGCAATAGAGATTGAACCAACTAATAAACTAATACCATGGCAACACTTAGACTTGCCACACAGAGTCAGCAAAGCAATGGAATCTACGTCTGCTGAAACTAAAACAATCTCAAAACAGTATGAATCAAAATAAAAAAAAAATATCTGAAGACAAGCATTTATAATCGAGGGATACTGACCTAATTCCTTATATTAAAATCAGTCTTTTTAATGTGGAAAAAGAACTGATCTCAAGAAATGTCCTGGTCACCCAAAACCAAAAGGAAAACATACTGTACTCATATTTTGACTGAAACAATCTAGACTGCTTTGCACATGACCCACATGGCGCTAAAACACAGGTTCAATACATGAACCCCGGCATGTTTTTATGATGTTGATATAGACATTTATTGCTGAGTTTTTATTACGTTAAATAGCTGGGGAAAGTCGCTACAAATCAATTCTCTACCATGCCTCTCAAGTACATCTCTGTATTCCATGAGCTACCGAACAAACCTACTGTCTACGAAAACCGATAGATATGAAGCTGGATATGTGTGATGCTAACATTCAAAAGCATCAGTTTTGCAAATCTCCCAGCATATTAACATTGTTTTGAAGCCACAGGATAATCTTGAAGTAACTGTGCAAAAATTAAGCTTTATGAATCAAAACTCTGTAAACTTGTGTGAAAAGGAATAAAAGGTGTTTTGAGTTTTACTGCCTCTAGTGTTCATTTCTGCAGCGATATATATATATATATATATATATATATATATATATATATATACTTATTGGTATATATTATTGTCTTGCTAAAAAGTGCACCCAGGTATATTAATGTCATGAGAGCAGGCAGCAAGTGTATATATTAATCAATAATCAAGAGAATTGTTAAATTGGTAAATAAATGTTCTAAATATGTACAATGCAAACAGTTTGGGGTTAGGGTTAGTCTCTGATAGCAGATTTTTTTCTTTAAAATAAATATAAAATATGACCTTGGACCCCTTCGTGAGATTTTTGTTGAACATCCTGACGCTTAGATCAAACATGAAATTTCCACTCAGTAAATGACTAAGCATTGCAGCTGGTAAGTGTATGAGCGGGAAACTGCTGGGAACCGATATGTGCCCCTGGAGCTGTTTAGCTTTGCTGTTTAATGCAACAACATCTTTAAATGTTCCTGGAAATAATCCTCTAAACACACCAGAGATGGAAAAAATTAAGCCACATGTGCCAATATTAACTCCCCAAATATGTATCTTTCTCCTCTATACATCCGTTTTTCAACACAAACTCACCTTGTATCAACAACACCTCTTTTATGATATTGTTCAGAGGGCAGCTGAAATATGCCACTTTCAGGCCAACATAATCAAACAGACGATTCACCCGTTGATGAGTCAAATAAAAAAAAAAAAACGAAAGGGTTCAAAATACTGGCATGAAATACCAGGCATGGTGTGAAACGCTTCTAGCAGATACCAAGGATACCTCAGGGTTATTCGTGGAACTGTTTGCAGGATTTGACGATTCGCCTAAGAATGCTCAACGCTCGTAAATCACACAGGGGCCGAAAAAAAACTTAGAGAGCTGGAAATGAATTATTTTAGCAGTTGAGAATTTTGCAAAGGTTACAGTAGCTATGTTAGGTCTGCAAGGAGTAGACTCAACAGGAAGTCAAACAACCCTTTGTGTTTGCGTACGTGTATGTGTTTGTGTGTGCACATTCTTGTCTGGATATTTAGAGATGCCTTCAATTTCCAGAGAGTGAAGGTCAGTTAATCGAGTGTTTGCGTGTCTGAGTGAATGCACATATGCACATAGATTGACTGTGTATGTGCTGTAACCAGCTTGTGATGGATATAGAAGTTCAGGTTCCGTCTGACCCTACACTGCTGGTCTGTATTCAGAGCCGGGCTCTCTCTGACAGGCTCATGCATCATCACAGAGCCGCCTCTGTTTGTTTGCTTCTGATGAGCCCTGTGCCCAGTGTGTACAGAGCATCCCGACTTTTTCCACTGCCAGTGCTGTGCAAAAAGACATTCCTCAAATGACGTCTGTTCAGAATGCTTCATTTCATTTCAAAACTGCCACATTGATCGGAATCGTTTTTGAGCCAAGGTACACTTCTGGAGTCAAGCCGCCTTCAGTAGTCTAAATAAGCTGGATTTTGTACTGTCCATTGTTTATTACCTCTAAATATCACAGTACAAAACATATACTGGTATAATATTGAAGATATCTGAAGTAATTGTCACTCAGTGTCGCCAAGTCCTCCCATAGAGTTGGGCGACTTTAACACCGTCGCTGTGGGTTGTTTTTCATGTCTGCAGGTCGAAGCACCCCCAATACTGTGATATTTAGGAATCTAATTTATTCTACCCCCTGGGATAGTTTTGCATAGCAATTGGGCAGGTTTCAGTGTGAAAACCTGGCAACCCTGTTGTCACTACAGTTGGTAACTGTAGTTGTGTTCGAAGTTACATACTGTCATTTGGTTTAAAAACTGACTTCATAATCACAAAAAAATTGTTTTTTGTAATAGCATTTGTGCAAAGTTTTAAGCAATTATTTTTCAAACTGGGGGCATAGCAGTAAGAAAAATGTTTGTAATTGTGTGCATGTTTAATTTACAATGCCACTATAGGCTAAGATATAAAATACGATGCCTGTGCAAATGATACCTGGGTAAAAAAAACTAAACAAACTCTATGCTAATTAATTACTTCTGTAAAGTATATATTATTCATCTTAACCTTCACTCTCGCAGTTTCTCCCACGTGATCTTTGCAGACGGAGACAGAACACTTCACCTCAACTTATGGACAGAGTTTGATACCTTTAGCTTTCTTTGCTGTGAAATGCCTGTCACAACTCCATCAGAATCGTGTTTGATATTTCCTGCATATTCATAGGTGCATAATGTGTATCAGCTGGAACATGGCGCTTTCTGTCGCTTGCATTGCAGCATGTGGCCCCTTAACCTCAAAAATAGGTCAGGAGTTCAAACAGGTGAAGAAGGTGTTCTCCACAGGTGTGTTTCAATGAGGTTCATTCAGACACTCGCTTCTCATCACTCACGTGAGCCTGTTGTTCATTCAGTTTGAGTTCCTTCACTCTTTCAAAATGGAGGTGTTGACAGCCGAAGAGAGAGCAGAACCACCCTCCTCCACCCCTCCACTGCCCAAACCTTCAACAACACAACTGTCCTCTTTGAAAGACAAGATCTCCAGGTGTGCAGTAGATATGAGGTGTAATAGAGGTGAAGATGAGGATTAGAGCCGAGGCTGAGGTAACTGTTGATGGCAGCTTGCAGCCGATGTTTTGGTTCTGCTCTAAGAAGCTAAACTATGTTGTTATGACAGCGAGAAACTCAGACTGCATAACAGTCTTTATCTCGCAAAAAACCTGGGTCAATCGATGTAATTAATAATGGAAAAATGTAAACAGCCCTTAACAGAGCACTCATTTTTTTGCTAATGTTGTGCAGGCCACGATGGTAACCGTTTTGGATTGACACATGCAAAGACGATAGATTTAGTTCTTATACTTTGGATATTATTAGTCCCCCATAAGACTTTTATTAATGTGAGCAGTGATAAGTGCTGTAAATATAAAATATGTCAGACTGCTACAAACTGCTTCAAGCAAGCAGTTGTGTATTTTATGCTATTTACAGTTTGCACAAAGGTATACAAAAGGTCAAATCGGATTCGCAAAAAGACTCATGAAAAGACTACTTCCCACATGGAAAGGGTGACTCAGAATGAAAGAAAGCAGATTTTCATAATGTAAGAAAGAAAACACTAATGATATGTTTATGATCTTTTAAAAAGCCTTCGTGGATGGAGTTGTCATGTGTTTTGATTGATTGCAGACTCAATGAAAGCAATTGGGGTGATCAAGTGAAATGTTTTACGCTATGTTCTTTGTCGACTAAAAAACTGACAAAATAAAACGGAAACAGCTGGCAGAGAAAAAAAACACAATAAAATGCAGAGAGTCCAAACAAATGGTAAGTCAAGCGTTTTAGTTATGCAATGCATTACAAATACAGATACATAATACTAATCATTTTTGACAAGGTCACATGTCCGTTCCTAAAACTATTATAGGTTAATTATGAGATTCGGTTGAGATTAAAGTTTGAGGAAATATATGGCACACCGTAGCTTTCAATCCTGTATGAATATGCAAAGTACAAAGCACTGACGTATGAACGCAAAATGTTCTGCGTTGAAACTGACGAAAATCTGTATTATCTGCAGCTAACGGACATAAAATTAGACGGTAAATACATGATATATTGAAATACCAATTTCCATCACAGCAAGCCTTTGGATGACCTCTTGAGAGAAAGGCCTGTCTGACTTAAAGCAGAAGCAAATGTCCAGACAATGACTGCAGTATTTATGTGTTCTTTTGGTTGTGGCCTTTCCTGAGAACATCTACTGGAGTGGGCTAGTCGATGGACTTTCCTGTTTCTGTTAAAACTTTCTTGGTTGAACCTTGAAAGGAAACGAAGGAGACTGGGGAACTCAGACTTCCTATCCTTCCTTAGGAACTGTGACCTGTGGAAGCACGCGACTAGGAGTTATAGTCATAATAAGTGATGGTGAAAGGTAAAATTTTTTACAAATATTGGCAGGCTGAACTCTGACAAAGACATTCTCTGAACTCATGGAAACACACTTTTTAAGAAAATGTCTGTATATATATATATATATATATATATATATATATATATATATATATATATATATATATATATATATATATATATATGTGTGTGTGTGTATGTATGTATTAGCTTGGTTGAACTAAGCTTTTATTTTCTTGCTGGAAATTTCCATTACGTTAAAACAACAGTATTACTGCCTTAAATCCTGACCAAAAATCTGACCAAGCCTATACGCTTGCCTATTTTTGTCACTGTATTAGTCATCTGAATTTATGGGCCAATGGACTTTATAGTGGAATTCAAATACTAAAATGGCTTTAATTTAGTAATGCATTTCAGGAAACTCCTAAAGACACTTAAATGAAGTCATGATCAACTGGATAAAAGCAATGGCAACAATTACACATTCCCTTTTATAAAGACAACGCTTTAGTCTCTGTTCCTTATAACTTTATCTCACTACAAAAAACACTTTATGTTAGAAATTACTGCTATATAGTCGAGAAACATAGTGTATTCATAGTGTATCATAATAATAAAAAATCTAATCATGAAAATAACTGGTAAAAAATTGCATCAGTATCAGGTAACAGTTATATATGTAAATATTTGATAGAAATAATATGGAAGTCTAAATAGTTTACATGTCACGTGATACAGTTCAGTTGATTACAGGGCATTTTTACAAATTAAAAATTTTGCTGTTGTTTTGTTTAGAAACTCAGAATGGAGGAGACATTATTTCCCAGGTGAATTTCATGGGAATTCTACACTGAATCCCGCCTATAAAATAAACAAATTTCACTAATAATTTAACAATTATTCCTAAAAAAAGATAAATAGAGTCCTAATTATACAAGAGAGAAGTATTATTAGTATTATTAGTGACACCTGGTGTTGCTGTCATACACTACCGCCACAATACCAAACATTTTTCCAAATTTATCAGTTCTGTATCAGTATTGATGCTAGTGTTTATCTAACGATTTCACAACGATAACGAGAGCTGTCATAAAAATGAAAAATACATTAGACTCTCTATTTAGAAGACTAAACTTTTGGCCCTCTCCTAATTAATCAAAACTCTAAACGAATGTAAACTGCAGCCGTGCCAAGTCATATTCAGATTTAAAACGTGAGCACTTGAATGACATCACTGCCTTAGGAGAAAAAGAATGAAACAATCTCTATAAAAAGACGACATGGTGTTAAATGTTAATTGCTTCATGAGCTAATATGTGAAGCTAACCTCAACACATTTGATGAGCATCAAAGAAAGAGGGGGGAAATGTCATGGAAAGTCTTTGCCATTTACCGCAGTTGAGGTCGACACAATTGTATGGCAAACATTAAAGTGTGATAAAGATGTAAAAAAAAAAAAAAGTCACACCCACCGGCAGTTCACTTTTATGGGTCTATTCATTATGGAAAAATCTACATGCGATACTTTATAAAAACTTTAACTACTATTTCAGGGGGACCACACATGTAGTACGCTTTATGCAGTACTTACTATCCTCACCAATCACATGTATCCAAACAGTCCTCCACTTTTAAGAAAATAAATATATAGATTAGATCAGAAACATAAGTTAAAAAAAGTATATATCTAAAAATTATAATATATATATATATATATATATATATATATATATATATATATATATATATATATATATATATATATATATATATATAATTTTTTCTATTATTTGCGTCTGGTAAAGCGAAGCAGTGCGGCATGTTTCACATTCATTCTCACGCTCAAACATTTGAAACATGCTATAAATGGAGATCTTAGAACATTAACAAACGTACTTGCAAGACCATGAAATTACTACAATATACATTCCGTGTAAATTGAGCAGTTGCTACGTGACCACTGCACATGCTTCAGAAAGTCCCACTAATGCATCAATAAACACATTACTCGCGTGGACTCGTTTCGCGATAAAACGAGCAAGAGGGAGAATTGCAAAGACAAACAAAACGTTCGGTTTGTACAGATGTCCATTCTGACATTCTGAGTTTAGAGCTACTTCGCACGATCTGAGACGCAGATAAATAGAATTGCCATCTAAATAGTGCTAAGAGGCCCAAGAACAACAGCCTACAAGCCAACTGAAAGCAACCACTGAAACAGCAAAATTGTTTTTCCCGTTTACTTCAATAAAGCGTATGCGTTTTTCCACCAATGCGCAATTCTTCGTGATTTACAAAAAAAAATAAATTAAAGAGAAATACCAAAATATAGCCTACTAGGTTGTTGGTTCCTCATGCATTTCCTATTTTTAAAAATGACTAATACATACATACATACATATATATATATATATATATATATATATATATATATATATATATATATATATATATATATATATATATATATATATAGACATCAATTTTTAAGTCGCTATCAGTTGTAGTCCTGTCAGTGTCAGAAATAAATAAATAAATAAAATAATATATATATATATATATTTTTTTTTAATTTATTTATTTATTTTTTTCTGACACTGACAGGACTACAACTGATAGAGATGTAAAAACTTAAAACAAAACAAACAAACAAAAAACGACTTCATATAATAATTTCTATTACAGGTAAAACGTAAACGTCGCTCAACACGCAACTTCGCGCGCAAGACTAGCCTACAAATTGACGTCATAACCGCACGGCCATTGGTTGGCTGGCAGAGCAGGGAGAGGTGAAAGGTTAACGCATGGGTTTGGATGATCAAGCGGGCTGCGGACGACTGAAGCGCGTTAGCTTTTGTCCGTACTCGTGCGTTTTGCGGGGGATTGGTTTGCCGATATTCCACCTAACGCGCACGTAAGGTAGCGAAGTTCGTTATTTAACGCACTTCGGTCGTTTTTAGGCTGATAATCGGTGTCTGTTAACCCTCGGATAAGTTCGACGGCTAGGCTAACGCAAAGTTTTCGCGGCTGTTCGGATTGACGTCTGATCGCGCATGTTGGACAACACTAATCGGTTAATATAAAACGAAACGCGTTACGTCGTCGTGCTGCATCTCTTTGAAGTGTGTATTCGGTGTAATGGCCGAGAGACCGGAGGACCTCAATCTTCCCAATGCTGTCATCACACGGATTATAAAGGAGGCGGTAAGTGTCATCACGCAGCAAATCAATCAATCATTTTTATTTATATAGCGATTTTAACAACGCAGGTTGCATCAAAACACTGAACGGTATAAAACAGAAAAAGGAATTGTATAGCACGCGTTAAAAAGTCGAGAAGCGTCTTAAGAGAAAACCATAGAAATTGAAGTTGTCTTTCAGGCACTGCATTAAATCATAAAGTGTTTAGTATTCAGGCAACCTGTCTTCTTCGTGTTTAGTTGCCAGACGGAGTTAACGTCTCCAAGGAGGCAAGAAGAGCAATATCTCAAGCAGCCAGCGTTTTTGTTCTCTATGCAACATCTTGGTAAGTCAGACGTTATGTTTCATTATCAGAAGCTATACTCTGGAAGCCCACCCAAGTGTAACCTCCACTTTTGTTGACACCAGCGCAAACAATTTCGCTATGAAAGCAAAGAGGAAGACGCTGAATGCTGGAGATGTGATGTCCGCTATGGAGGAGATGGAGTTCGAGCGGTTTTTGCAGCCCTTGCGGGAAGCACTTGAAGGTAGGCGCTACATGGAGCTTTAGAATCCAGGTCCAGAAATGTATGAATCATTTAAAGCACCCGACCCGTATAACCCGTTTGTTTCAGCATACAAAAAAGGTCAGAAAGGCAAGAAGGAGGCATCGGAGCAAAAGCGTAAGGACAGGGAGAAGAAGAACAGCACAGATGAGAACGACAAAAGTAGAGATGACGAGGAAGACGAGCACATGGATGATGAGCAGGAGGGAGAGAATGAAGGAGAGGAAGAGGATGTGGAGAACTGAGAGAGATCAGGATGTTTGTTTGGTCCGTCCTGGTTTCTATCAGCCATGGCAATACTTCCCACATTAATGGTGGGATAAGGACAAGCCTATGGTACTGAAAAATTTTTCACTTTAGGGAAAAAAAAAAAAAAATCCTGTGGAGCGCATTTCAACAAATTGCACAGTCTCTTCAAATTCAACTTAAATCAGATATAAACACAGTAATGCCCAGTTAAGCAAATTTATGGTCATAAAATGGGCGTGTTGACTTGTGATGAGGAATAAAAGGTGAGCGCTGCTTGATGTCAAACACTTTGTAAACAAGGTTTCTGTTGTGAAACTTAAGCCAGTTTTTTCCCAGGGCAACACCACATAGCCAAGCTTAATACTTTTGTACCAAGTTTTTGTATTAATAAATTGTAACTTTAAAAAGGTTGTTTCGTCAATTCATGTTGTTAAAATAAGTGTAGCTTCCCATATGGTAGATAAGTGGATTTAATAAACCTGAAGGTGCCCCATGTTATTTTGGTTAACTTTCTACTGTTACGGAAACCCTTAAGCGTCTACAGGAGACTTCAAAGTTAATGTTTTTTTGCTCAAGACTTAACCTAGGTCACTTCTCAAGTTAAATCAGGTGTTTGTCTCCTTTTAATCAATGTGCAGTTCTGAGGCACCCCGGACCCTGATCGATAGTCAACATTTGAAAAGGATCATAATAGTTCCAAGTTGTCCTAAGGCAAGAACGGACATTATTTTGGGAGAACCTTTTGATCCGCTTCAAAATGTGGAGTACAGTGGCTTCATGTTTTATAGCCTTTTAATTAAACCCATTTGATAACCACTGGAGGGAAAAAAAAAAAAAAAACACACAACACTTCTCATTTTAAATGGTTTTATTTATTTGTTTTATTTATTTTAGTCTTCTTACTCCTGCAAGAGGAAAAAAAAAAAAATTGAAGTTAACCAGCGAGTTAAAGGCAGTAAAAAAAAAAAAAAAAAAAAAAAAAAATTAACTTACAGCTGGGCATTCAACTTTGCCACTGTTGATGTCATCAATGACATCATGGGGAAGACGACCGTCAATGGTGCAGCCCACAGACTGAGCAGTGCCAAGAATCTCTTTAATGGTACCTGAGGAACAGGACCAGATTAGTTTGTACGGTCCTCTAATAAGAGCTTGCATTATAAAATGCATGTTCCAGTCTTTTTGGCACAGGGGTAGCCACAGAGTTGAATAGCCCTGCTTCCTAAAGCTGGGTTATTATTAGCCTCCACTGGACAGTACACAGTCCTACAGAAAAGACTGGAACCGTGGTTAAGAGGCTGATCAACATAATTGCCCTTAAAACATTTCCAATACATACCACTAAGCTCCCTGGCAATGGATCGTGGCCTCATGACACGGGCGATGCCGACGATCTCGTCGAAAGTAACGCTTCCAGAGTGCTTAACTACAAAAGAAAAACGCAAACATGATACAAACATCAGGTCGACATATCAAACCAATACCATGTGCATTACCTTTCAAAAGTTTGAGGTCGGGAGATCTAAAATGTTAAGCACAACTTGCACTAAAACAAAAACAAAAACAAAAAAAAAAAAACGTACAAGTTGAAGAGCTTCAATGCATCCAGTCTGAATTAAAAATGCATTTGGGTGTATTTGTCTCTTTGCATGAGCTTGGCTGTTTTTTTGGGGTTGCACCACTGATACATTTAAAATGCATCCAGGCTCAATTAAAAAGGTTAACTCTTAGGGACCACAAACTTCTGAAATGTGATGTGCAAACAACATTCTGGCCAATATGAAGGTGTTCCAGACCTCACGGCACAGAGTTGCCCATTAAGTTGGGCAACCCTGTTTCCTAGAGCTGGGTCGCTATTAGCCTTCCTTGTGGCAGTACAAAGTCACTTACAGGCAAGTACAGTGGCAGGAGGCTTATAGTCAACTACAAAAGGCCACAGCCTTTGGATTCCTCTAACGTAGTATATTGAGGCGGTTACGTACTGTTCTTGACCTTCTTCCTGTCACGGGGAGGTTCCTTCAGCGCCTTGATGATGAGGGCTGAAGCTGATGGCACCACCTCAATCTAGAGCAAGAACGAAAAGCTGTAAACATCAGAAAGCTATATACCTACAAGAGGCAAAGTAGATGCTGAAACACCTCCGAGGGCTTACCGCTGCTTGCCTGTTCTGAATGGTCAGTTTAACAGTGATTCGCAGGCCCTTCCAGTCGCCGGTGGCCTTTGCAATGTCATCACCCACCTTTTTGGGGGACTGAGGAAAAAAAAAAAAAAAAAAAAAAAGATAGATGAGCATACAGCAACATACTGTTTCCCCCCCCCCTGCTTCAAGCTTTTAGGCACGGAGAAAGCCAGTAGATTGGTGCCTAGTACTTAAGCTAGATCACTATAAAGCAGACTATGACTGTGGGAAGGATTTAAAAAAAATGGCTGTACTTACAAGACCCAAAGGTCCGATTTTGGGGGCCAGAGAGGAAGTGGCACCAACCTCTCCACCGGTACATCTCATGTACACTAGTAATAGAAAAAAAAAAAAAAAGCATTAATATGCTCTAAAATTACACCTCAAGAACTTCTAGATGGAGTTATGGAGTCATCTTATGTCTAAATATTGAAGGGTTAAAAACTTAAAAAGGACCTTTGCAAACGGGCTCATTCTCAAACTCAGCCAAGGTTAAGTTTTGCCACCAGAAATAAAAAGCTTCTCGTTTTCTGTGGGGCTTAGTACACTTGTACACTTTTTAAACTGTTATCCTTGTTAAAGGATAACTGGTTCACGTACCTGCATACTCTGGGTGGGTAAAAGCACGCTACATTGTAAGTGCTTCATGACCTTAATATGCTGGTCGTGGACAATAAAGGAGTATACCTGCATCTATGAAATTACGGCTGAACTACGGAGCCCCTTTGTTTTGAACGTGGTGACAAGCGAGCTATGATTAAATAAAAATTGCATTCCAAAGAGGAACGAATTCTCTTTTCCATAAAAAAAACCAACAACACGTCAAATGAAATCGTTATCAGCGCCTCGTGCACGTGGATGCTACAGCTAGTAAAGATGCTATAACTTTATATTAAAAAGACGCATCTAGGATAAACCACACACATATTCTACCGCATGCAAGTTAACATTCATCTTGGCTCAACAAAGCTATACCGTTAGTTACTTGTGTAGTTTTACCTTTCTACTCATTTATTAGTCCCAGCGCGAGAGGCCAAGGCGCAGACATGGCCGCTCAGACCTAATCAGAAATCCGTCAAACGGTTACCGTATTCCAGACATACCAATTTTAATCTCGCTGGGGTCGAATTTGGGAGGCATGTTGTATCAGACACGGTTGACCTCGGTTCGACTCGAAAAGGTGAGGGTGTCGGATGAACCCGGATTCGGGACGACCGAAATGCGTTGCACCTTCACCACAAAAGCGAAAGAGGAAAAGACCGAGGAAGCGTGGCGCCGCCGATATAAAGGCCGCGAAGTATCGCGAGAACTGAACAACCTTTCACACTGCGGCGAAGCATGACGTCGTTCACAACATCCGAGAAGTTGTTGCTTCTGTGTGTGCTGCCAGAGAGGGACAATACTAGGTAACACGGAAAACAAATGAATACCGAAACATTTCAACAAGCCCATGTTTTGATGAAATGATTTAATTTAGCGGTTAATCGCGTATATTCGTCTTTTTACATTCGCATGCGGTATGTACGTTTATTTATATCTCGCGCTGTCTGGCTTCGATAACAGGTTTCATTAACCATCAAAGTCTAGTCAAAAAGTCGCATTTGTGTAGTCCTATGTATATCGAGTGATCATGATTTGTATTTTAACAAGTGTTTATTTGCGTGTTTCCTGTCGTACATGAGTTTGTTCGCACTGTTTCTTCACATTGCTATGTTTTTGTTTCTGTTTCTTTGGAAATGTCAACACCACAGCCAGTCAACTGTCACACTAACATCCAGCGGCTTTTGTGGATGTTGTTAGGTTTTGACTAGGCAAACAAAATCTGACTTGCCTCAGGATGTTTCTGTTCTCCAAAAAGAAGAAACCAAGTGAGGATTCAGTAAAACGCCTGGAATACCAGCTATGCTTGGTGAGATTTAATGTAATTGTATTTTGGGGGCAACATCCTGCTGCACTGCTTCTATTCTCAACGCATGTCGGTTTTGTGCAGGCCAAAGAAGCAGGCGCTGATGATATTCTGGACATTTCTGCCTGTGAGCTTACAGAGGTGAATTACACAAAGCCTTAATATCATGAATCATATCTGAGCTTCTATCCATGTCACAGCAGTTCTTACACAATACTTGTCCGCAGGTTCCCTCCTGTGCCTTCTCCATATGTAAAGTCCTCCAGAAGAAAGTGGGTCTGTTTACTGCAGTGTTTTTCTCCGAATGTTTGATGGGAATCAGAGCTTCAACATCAGTTTCCACTTTAATTGCAGGTGTTAATTCTTCATGGAAATGACCTGAGGTCACTTGTTCCTAAAGGTTGCTGCATTGGTGCCTTAGCAACCTTAAAGGTGAGTGAAATGGACTGATGACGAGCAAATAACCATTTTACACTTCTGTCCACTGACAACGTCTCTGTGTGTCAATTCTTAAGGTGTTGGACCTGCATGAAAATAAGCTCACGTCACTTCCTGATGGCATTGGGCAGCTTTTGTCCTTGCAGGTATGTTTATTATATTTGAGCAAAGTTTTTTTGCCGCAGAATGCTGTTTTTGATGCTGGTTCGTAGCCTTTGCCATAATTATTGTATATATCACTGGTAGACTAGGTAGACTAGTGTGTCACAATTTTAGAGATACTAAACATTTATTTTAAGTTTTTATTTTTATTTAGCAGGAATGCATCGCATTTCGACAAATGTGAGCCTAAAGACCTGTAGTGAAAAACAGTAGGCCTACATTTTTATTTTTATCTATCTAAGCATTATGAAAATTAGTTTTGCACATTGGTAATAATAAGAAATGTACACTGAGAAGCAAAACAGCGTAGTGATTTCTGAAGGATCATGCAAAACTGAACACATTGGAAGTCGTTGAAAAATGGATTGATGAAAAATAATTCAGCTTTGCCGTCGCAGGAATAAAATAATTTAAAATAGAAAACTTTTGTTTTATAATATTTTTTCAATTAGACTGTATTATTAGCTTAGACTGCATTATTGTTAAATACAAACTTGTTGAGTTTAAGAGACTAATATTATATACAGTAGAAAAATCTTGGCAGTACCAAAGTGAAGTTTTCTTTAAATATATTTTAAAATTAATATTTGGTATCCTTCGTATTTATTGCTTATATACAACCTTGATTTCCTCTCTAAGGTGCTGAATGTAGAGAAGAACCACATTAAACAGCTGCCGGACTCTATAGGGGATCTTCGGCATCTACAGACACTTAACGTGAAAGGTGGGTTTTTGTGCTTTTTAAAAATAATTTTGCCACGAAAAGGCATTCATCAGTATTCATTTTAAGCACCTTCATAGCAGTTATGAAACTTTTACTTTAATAGTTAATTACATTTCTGTAAGATAAGAACATCGTATTTTGATGGATACAGGGAACAGCCTCTCTGTCATTCCTGCATCTGTGGGACACATGAGTAGCCTGCGTACACTAGACATGAGCGAGAACGGCATTAGAGAATTACCTAAAGAACTGGCCAATGTTCGCACTTTGGAAGTGAGTATATTAAATCAAAAACCTATATTTAAGATGTTGGGGGTATATTTGTACATGCTCAGATTTCGGTATGACCGCTGATGTGTATATGTGGTGTGGCAGAGCCTGATCCTGGATGCACAGGTTATGAGATATCCACCTGCGTCAGTGTGCACGGCCGGCACAGAGGAAGTGCAGCGCTACCTCTGTTCAGGTATGGATCTTTTTCAAAGAAGTACTTTACACGGTGTACTTTTATTACTATCTGATACAGGTTGTGCATAATACGCGTCATGCGCGAGATTCGGTTAAATATTAAAGTTCAGCAGTACCAGGCCATTCTGTGCAGCTGACTTGTTTAATTGGATTTAGAGATGGGTCTGGAGTATTGCCCTCCATCACAGTATCTGCTGCCTGTACTGGAGCATGATGGAGGGAAGGAGGAGGAGGATTCTGTTGATGGCGAAGAGATGGCCTGGCAGGTCAGTCATCGCTATTTATCAGCCATTTCAAACAGTGCCTAAAAATATAGTGCGCCATTTGATCTGTTAATGTAACATTCTCTATCTGACTCTGCAGAGCAAATTCATGGACTATGAGAAAAGAAAGGTATGTTTGATTTGGTTAAGGTTTTGTTAATGTTGGATTGTCCATTGAAGTAGTATTTACATCTCATCCTCTCCGTTTCTCCACTAGGAGCAGAAACATCTGGAAAAGTTGATCTTTGAGAAAGATCTTGAAGAGAAACAGAGAGAGCACACTCAGCTCCTCCTGCTCAACAACTCTCACAAAGAGGACGTCCTGCTGTCCGTCAAACTGGTAACCATTTTTATTGTAGAGTTGAATGGGGTTTATTGATATATACGATGCGTTTAAGTGAACTACACTGTGATTCGAAATTTTGGGAGCAATGCGTTTTTTCTTCTCTGGTCTCTATGGTTGCATTTATCTCGTTTTAATACAATGTTGTAAAACATTATTTAAAGCTGCAGTCTGTAATTTTTTATAGACACTTATTGCAGTGATTCAGCACAAGCCAAAAAAAAGGTTTTTGTACATTTTAAACACAAAAAAGTTCCAGACTGCATTTAATAGAATGTCTGTCTTAAGTATTGCATGTATTTCCTTTTAGAAATAATTCTAAAATGTTTTGCTCAATAAACATTTGTTATTATTCTGACCGTTCAAAACAGTTGTGCTGTTTAATATTTTTGTGCAAAATGTGGTACTTTTTTTCAGGAATCTTTGATGAAGAGATTTTTATTTTAAGTAGAAGCCTTTTGTTACATTATGAATGTCTACTGCCGTGTCTGACCGATTTAATCTATTCTTTCTGAAGGGTTTCATTTACCATGCCCTTATCAGAAAGACTTGTCCCTGCGCTTTTCTGTCTCTCAGGAGCAGCAAAGGTTGGAGTTAGGTGTGTCTCAGCAGCAGAAGGCCCAGGAAACAGAGAGGCAGAAAATGCTGGAAAAAGTACGCCTGGCAGAGAACAATATCATGAGTCGCATCTCTGACCTCCTGCTTGATAGCAAACGGTGAGGATACCATGTGAACCATGTTACGTTTTCTTTAGCCATCATTATCACTTTAGTCATGCTAAGTGCTTTAGTATTATGTGGTTGAAGGGCGGTTATTTATTGTGCATTTGTGCTTATTTGATTATAGCCAGGCAAAGAGCGCCGAGTTTCTGCAAGCTCTGGAGGAAGACCGGTGAGTGGAAATTATGTGCGGGTTGAACTCTCTAATGGAGTACGGGCTCCTGCCATCAATGTCGTTCTTGCTAAGTGAATGTCTTTTTTTCTAATGGCGCCACTTAAGAAAAGCTCAGTCCAGATTTAGTGCAAGTACTGAGCTGTTTGGACAGTGCCACTGTTGTGCTGCTTCTACAACATTTACTGTTACATTCAGGTATTTTTGGTAGATGCCAGAAAGATCTGCAGTGCCGCTTTAAGTTGTAGTTTCACAAATACTGTAGGGGGGTGTTAAATGTGTATCAGAATGTTTTGTTTGTAACATATACCGCACTGTTCTCTTATGCGCACCAGAGCCACATTTATTTGTTCAAAAATAAAGAAATATTGTTAAAAAAAACATAAATTGTCACTTTTGATCTATGTATTGCATAGCTTCGTAATAATAGTAATAAACAATAGTAATAATTATAGAATAAAATCAAATGAAATTTGCGACTTTATTTAAAAAAGAGATATAGTTGTGAATTTTTTTTTTTTTTTTTTTTTTTTTTTTTTTTTAGTATACGAATGGAGCACCTTACCGCTATCACACAGGATGAAGCCAATTCTCTCAGGAAGAAGGAAGTGGCAAGTGAGTTTTAGAAATTGCAGTTATCATTAAATCTGCCTTATTGTTTTACAGTTATTTAACAAAACAAGCTGCTCCAGTCATGTTGGTGTTTTGATATTCGTAGTTTGAATTAGACCTCTCATTCTCACTTTTCCCCTATTTTTTTGTCATATCTACTGCTTCTAGCAGTAAAAAAAAAGTCTATTGATGTTTAAAAGAAACTTTACTGTTTGCAATGGTTCTGAAAAGACTACATGTCCGCAGGTGCCATGCAGAGGATGCTGTCAGAGAGCTACTCTGTAAGGTTACTTCAGGAGGCCAGGGAAGCCAAGACACAGATTCTGGTGTCCGAGACCTGCATGAGGTGCGTCAGTTCCCACCAATACATATACATATACTCCGCTCAGCAATCGTTTACTCTCTTACACCTGATACTAACATCCATCTCTGTGATCTGACCACAAGTGTTTTCTCTTGGTAACACTCATTTCAAATGCATATTGTATAACTGCTCGTTTGGATTTCAAACATGCATTCTCTGATTTTTATTGTGCTACTTGTTAATTGAAAAAATTCTTGTTTCATAATTTTTTCTTCCCCCTTTTAGTTTGGACTATATGGACAGAAGGTTTGACCAGGTGTTGTCTCTACAGCAGCTAGACAAAAGCAAAGCCATTAGTCAGATCCTTGAAGAGGTAACTATGTAAATCTCTAACCTACAATGTACACAAATTGAGAACGGTTATTAAAAACTAGTTTGCTCTCCATCCATCCATTCGTTCCACAGGCAAAAATACATTAATGAACTACTGTAGATATTACAGGTTGTGCATTGTTTTCTGGTAGGTCCAGAATGATTAACCCTAATTGGCTTTTTGTCTGCAGGAGGAAATGCAGAAGGCCGCCTTTGAAGCCCTCCAACTCCAGAAGGACAGCGTGCATGCTTATATCCGTAATCAGGTATGCTGATTAAAGTTTTTTGTTTTAGGATAGAAGATCCAGTATGATCATACTACACGTTAATGCAGTTTTCATTTGAACTGTCATTTAGTAACATACACCACCATCTGGAAGTTTGGGGTTGGATCTTTTTTGTCACTTGTGCTTCCAAGGCTATGTTTATTTGATTATAAATACACAGAAACAGTAATACAGTTTAAAATCACTGTTTCCTATGCTTATGAATTTAATTTTTAAATGTATTTCTGTTCATGTCATTTTTAACGTTGATTTGATGAACAGTTCTTATTATCAATGCAGCGTTTTTTGTTAAGAATAATTCATTTAAAGGAGGTATGGGTAATTATCTGTGAATTTTGATACATTTAATATGTCTTTGCTGATTACATGGATTAATTTTCTAGAAAAAAATGACTGACCTCAAACTTTTGAATCATTAACAAAACCATTCGGTGGGTATTTTGCGGTCAGCTTATATAATGTAAAAAGTAAGTATGGTCTTTTGTAGTCATTCTAGTCATTAAAAGCTTTTTTTTTGGTTTCAGTCAGCCCATGCTTCTCACATCCCCACCTCTCATTGGATGCAGAAGCCAAAAAGATGGCTGTTTTATCATGTCTCCATGGGGCCATTCACACCCCCCACTGTATGCTTGTGTCCATAGATTAAACTCATAGAGGCAGAGTTAATGCAGTTGACAAAGCTGGAGGTTAAGAGGAGGAATTTGGACACGGAGAATCTGCAGGTACGTAGCAGCAGTAGATGATGTGGTGGTTTCCTGTCACTGTTTCATCATGCTGTGGAGTGTAGAGAGGAGTAATGGTGTCTCTGTCATCTAGCATCGCTTCTCTTCCTTATTTTTACATTTCTTTCTCACTCGCGGATTTCTTGGCCATTTCATCCCATTCCTGTTAAAATATCATGCTCACACCACCTCTACGAGTCATCACAGCAGTCTGGGAGTATAAATGTGTGGATTTTGTGTGTGTGTGTGTGTGTGTGTATTTACTGTGTGTGTGTTTGTGTGGTAGGAGGTGTTAGCTGACCAGAGGACTGCTCTGACTGATCTACTGCAGCAGTTACTCAAACAGAAGGACCAAAGAGAGGAGGAACTCAGGATAGTTTTGGTGATTATGAACAAGGAGACATTTAAAATTAGATCAGCTAACTAAAACATTTCCCATGCTTCAGTCACTTTTGCAGAAATCACATTTAGGTCATATATTAGGTCATATACACCAAAATGTGGTGTAATGTGTGTGGAGAAAATTTTTTAATACACATTAGTATCTAAAGGAAACGTAATGTTTGGCAGGCTTTTATTTTTTATACAATAATTCAACTTTGACAATAGCTGTCAATTTTGACAGCTATTAAAACATGAAATCCTTTAATTTTTACAAAAACAGTGTGCATGCTTTTAATCAGGTATGCTGATTAAAATGTTTTAGGATAGAAGAGCCAATAAGATCATACTACATGTTAATGTAGTTTTAATTTAATCAGCATTGTAATTTATATATTCTGTACTAAGTTTATTTTATTTCCATGGAATTTCCATATTTCACTGCTTAATACATGTAGATTGAATTTATTCAGCACTGTCATTTATTATGCTTCCAAGATGTTTATTTGATTATTTATGATATTATTATATTTCGAAATCCTTTTATTTATATATGTATATATGTGTTTTGTTCTGTATATATATTTTGATCAAAGCTATAGATGCACATGTATGTTGCTTGTCATTCATAAGCATGGCGCTGAGTGTCTTTTTTCCTTTTCATTTTTTTAAGATGGCAATGGAGCAGAAAAGTGAATCCAATCAGCAGAACTACTGGATGATCCAGTATCAGAGGCTCCTGGATGCCAAACCTCTGTCTCTGCGGATGCAGGTCAGAGCAGCTCTCCTGCAGGCTCATAGGCCCTGTGCTTAAATCACAAAATCACACTCCCCTCTCCTTTCTCCCCAGGAGGCAGCTGTAAATGCAGATCTGGGGAGTCTGCTGTGTAAACTCTCGGCTCAACACTACCTGCCAATCATAGCTCACCACCGAATCACTGCTGAGGCCTTGCGACACATGACCGCTCGAGACCTTAGAAAGGTCTGCCACATTTCCTTCTGTGCTTTAAGTGGTGCGTGACTTTGAGTTCGTCATCAGAGGTTTATGTCCATTTTAATATTTTCTGCTTCACCACAGTTGGGGATCAATGAGGTCGGAGTGCAGAAAGCTCTTCTCCACTGGGCCAGAGAACGCACTCTGTCTGACCGTAAGAGCATGCATTTTCTCTTAAGGACATGCTATTTTTAATTAAGTCTCATTTGGGGAATTCGGCACAGTGTTGTTTTGAAGTTGTGATTGAGGGTATCATAAAATGTTTGCCCCTCCAGCATTGCCTAAAACAGCCAAAGAGATGCAGGAAGCTGGTCCATCCACCCCAAGCGCCCCACTTCAGCAGCAGCTCACTCCTCCACTGACCCCCAGTACCCCCCTCACCCCCACTGCCCCAAGTCCTGATAGATGGAGCAGCTCCGAGTGTGTGGTGTGCATGGAGCGTGAGGTAAGGCTAAACATCCAATGCTCAGTTATAATTTTTAAAAAAGCAATGTTTGTTTAAAATAGGACTTACGTGTAGCAATGCAAAAGATTCGCTTTTCAGCAGCTTTGAAAGAAAGAGACTGTAACTTGCTCTCCCGTTCTGCTCCGTCTCAGTCACAGGTGATCTTCCTGCCATGTGGGCATGTATGCTGTTGCCAGACCTGCAGCGATGCCCTGCAGTCCTGCCCTCTGTGCCGTGGCTCCTTATCTCAGCGGGTCCGTCTTTACCACGGCTGAGCGTCCTTCCATGGTCAGGATCGTATCTCGTGTGTCATTGTTGCATTCATTTCTCCACTTGCTGCATGAAATCATAGTCTGTGAACCTTCAAGCACTTTAGATGTTACTGGATTTTTTCTTCCACTACAGCTAGCCAATCAAAAAGGAACTTACACAGAACTTATACATTAGTCCAATCGGATAACGTTTTATTATATATCATAAACCAGTCACATTCCAATAAATTAACGGCAAAAAAGTATTTGACAATGGTTAATTTAATTCAAACCTAATAAGAAGATAATAATAATAATAATAATATGACTGTTGAACTATAGTATCGCCCTTGATGTACCCGCTCTATGCACTTGTGCCTCTTTTGTATTTGATTTCCACTAAACCCACCCCCAAATAAACTTAAAACATCTGCATGTTCTCTACAGTAATCTTCATGTTATCAACACCGTAGTACAGTAATTTAGCACCATTTAGGGGGATTCACACCAATAAAAGTTAAAGTTTAATAAAGTTTAGTCATCGTTCTAATCGGGGCATCACATCGCAGCTATTATGACAAAAACATACAGAATATATCATTGAAATTACTATCAAAACAATTTTTCCAGCGGTTAAACGTTCAAAAAATATTTACAGCCAATCAGAATCTGCATGACATTAAAGAGCTTCAAATGGCAGCTGACATAGCTATAGCATGCTAACAGATAGCCCGTTGTTGTGGATGCTAATAGTTACCGGTGTGAAAGGGCCTATACTCTGCAGTAGTTTAATACTTTAACCAACTAAGTTAAAGCAATTTTTAATTTTCATTCATAATGTTTTGAACTGACTTGGCGACACAGCAGTTTAGACGATTATAGGTTGGAGGTAAAACATTTCTGAAGGCGCTGTACTTAAAACACTCCTAACAAATTCACTGTTAGTCCTTTTTACATTGTCAGCCATCCCGTCTCAGCTAATGTAAGTATTGCGAACACATGATGGTGTTTCTGTGTACTTCTGTGAACCTCTCTCCATCCAAGTGCTCTTATATGCAAGTCTGCTTCTCACTGAACACGTACAGAATGAAAAAAGAACTTAACCTGTCTGTAAATAAAACAATGATCATTTAATTTCTTATTTTAAGGAATAAGCTTTAAGTGTTTATCGGCATGATACAAAAATGTTTAATGTGTGTGCTTTGTGTGATACAGTTATGCTGTATGGATCAGACTGGACAAAGGTTTTATTAGTTGTGCATAAAAAACAAAAAAGAAAAAAATGTTTAGTAGACTTTACTGTAGTATAAACTACTATCTGGTGGCAGATTATTATTAATTTATGTACACACTGTAGCTCTTCTGCTCTTCTTTTATTTTATAAGAACTGATACAGTTTGTGCTCATTTTATACAACACAAATGGCACCTTATCTGTGATGTTATTAGTGAGATTGAATCTCTGTTACATTCATTTACAATGTATGTGTTGCCATTACATGTTTTCTGTTGTTGTCTACATATTCATAATGTACTTTTTTGTTTTATTTAGGTTTTATAATTGTATCCAACCAACCACATCCATTGAAATGCTGCCTATTAATTTTAAGTGTTAATAAACCTGATAGACACCTGTAGTTCTTCTACAAATAAGAAGTTTCTTTTCAGTATAACGGTATATCGCTGTTAGTTTAGATACATTTATGAAATTTTATATATAAACAAATGTTAGCGCTACGTTAGCATTATTATATTTTGCTTAGTGTCATTTTATTTTATGTTTAATAAATTAATATTAATGCACAAGTCGATTCGGTTAGTCTTGATTTTGCAATTTTTTAAAATTATAAATAAAACGTAAATACTATATTAAATAATTTTTTCAAAGAAAACTGCAGTAAAGATTAGTTTTGTGTATCTAGTTAACTTGATTTAAACTTGTTAGGCATATCCAGCCATATCTGTGTTCTTCCCTGAAAAACTGCCTGCTCTGAAACACTGAGACGTGATGAGGACGGTAGCAATTCCCCATTCAGTATGCGAACAGCCGATGATGCTGCAATATCTACATTTGTTCTGTTAGCATAAATGCTTCCTTTTTAAGGTCTTCCTTCTCCGTGTTTCTGATTCGCAAATGCTCTTCCTCTACCTCATCTTCCTCTACGCCTGATTCCAGTTCCCATGGGTCCGAGAGAAGCTTCACGGAGATACTCTGCAATGGAAGCAGACATCAGCAAAACCCCAAATTACTGCATAAATAGACCTGATTGGCTGAACAGTACCTTGATGGTTTTTTGGAGAATCTCAAGCACCGCGTGTCCGCTGTAAGATTCCTGTGAATCAAACTCTGTCCTGAGAGACTCGAACACTTCATTCAGCAGTTGTTTTACCTGCAGCAGATACAGCAGCTCACTCTCAGTACACTTTACTGAAACATTACTCCCACCTGAACAGCTGTGTTTTTTTAATTTTCTGATGCCTGTCTTAGGTTTTCATTTTAAAGAGCCCCTATTATGGGTTACGAAAGACTTGGGATTCCCAAAAACAACAGGCTGACATGCATGCAAGGTCAAAAAACACTTTCACCAGACAGTTAAGTGGGCAGCAATATTTCATTCGGCTTGGGACTCGTTTTAAAAACGACTCGTTTCAACGAGTCAAAGTCGACTCTTTCTTTTGAGAGACAGTAACTTCATACACTGTGCGCTTTCAGTTTGCAGTATGTTTTCATTCACTTAATTACACATTTCATGAAACAGCATTTATCACATTTCATCACAGCATTTAATCCACTTGTATGTTATACCTTTTCCTGCTCGGTCTGTTGGGGGGAAGTCTGATTGTCTTGCTGCTCCATATACCTGCACTCACATAGTAAACCAAAAAGGCTCAGAAGGGTTTTTTTAATCTTTAATCTGACTGGAAAGCAGGACATTGGAGTGCGAAGAAAGGTTTAGGACACACCTCTTATTCCTCTCTGTTTTGTGATTCTCTTCCTCCACCTGAGAACTCCTCTCCAGAACCTCCTTTTTCAGACACATACTCTCCTAAAATAAAACAAATGGCATTTAAAAGGCTAATCTAAATCTAAATAGTAAATCAAAGTATTGTATTCAAACCTGAATAATTCTTTGAATGTTTTGTAGGATCACGTTTGTCTCTAAGGATGCAGAGGACAGTCTGAAAGAGAAGTTACCCTCTTTTTGCAGATCATCAACCTGAGAAAAAAAAAAAAATTTTAAACCCTTATAACTATAGGAACTAATTATATAATAATCCATATTGCACGAATATACCTTGCAGGTCAGCTGGTCCACTCTGCGTGCCAGCTTTTCAATAGCCAGCAGAATTTCTGTGTTGTGTCGGCGAGCGTCAGACATCAGGAATGATGTAATATCAGGGGCTATTTAATACATAATGTTTGCACAAAAAATGGCACATGAGTAACACAAAGTGAAACATTTCAGCAAGTATTGTTTGTACAAAAGTAAAATGCTCAGATCTTACTTTGGTATGGGATGTGCTGGGATGGGTAGACTGAGGCAAATGAATCCAGCTGTGTTGGAAAATAAGGATTTTGTCTGAAGGAATATTGCTGTTGATCGAAAAAAAAAAAATATATATTTTTTTTACAAACACATAATACGTGCAAGTGTTTTTCATGAAAAAAACCTATACTTACTAAAGATGCATTTATTTAATCAAAAAGAAAATAGTAATAGTGTGAAATATAAAAACCTGATAATTAAAATAGAAATTATTTTAAAGAATTATAATAAAGTATTTTAAAAATGACAATTATTTCTGTAATGCACTCAAAAATCATTGTTATAAGCAAATAATTTCCTGCTGATCAATGCTGAAAACAAGTGCTGCTTCATATTTTCCTGTTTTTTTTTTTTTAAGAATAAAAAATTCTAAATATTTTTTTTTGTTACAATGCAACAGTCTTCAGTCTGTCACTTTTGACCAGTTTCATGCATCATCTAGAAGTATCAATTTCTTTAAGGATTAGATTGAATAAAATGAAATCATACGTTGAATCTCACCTGAAAGCCTTGAGTAGTGTTTAAGTCTCCTTCTGGAGGCACGGCTTCCTGTTTCTGAGCATCGTCAGGCGGATACGACGCTACAAAAAAACAGTCAATGAAAGCAAAGATCCGGTCAGCTCTTATTGGAACATTAAAAAGTTAACCAAATTATTTGTAATTATTTGTCTTTTTTTTTTTACACATACTGCAGGGCATTGGTGCAAGTTTGGGGGAGTGTGAAGGAGTGGGATCACAAATAACTCCACTGGTATCCTGCACAAGGAGACATAAAGGGGTTCATTTTTGCACTTTACAGGCCAAAAGATTCAAAATAGAATAAAAAGATTCATATACAGTATGTGTAATGTAAACAACCTCTCCGATCCTCCTGACCTCTGTTTCCGAGTCGCTGGGGTCAGGCTGAGCCGGAATGGCCCCAGTGAGAAAGGGAAGCATTGGCTGACCCATCTTGGCTATACGTGAGATTATTTTAGATTTGGAAGCACCTGAACTCTACAAGAAAGAAATATATTCGGAGCTTCAGCATTATAGCCATTTCGGGCACCTGTCTAAATGTTAAGGTAAATGCAACTCACTGTCAGAGATACAGATGCCACGTTCCCCTTAGGTTCTTGGACTCTAAATACAAATGATAAATAAATTCATGCAAATTAGCTTACTGATGTCTGTTTTAAGTCACCTAATTAAAACACCTATATAACAAAATCCCTACAGGCCATTTAACTATTGCTGTCAAACAATTAATTGCATCCAAAATAAGTTTTTGTTTACATAATATATGTGCATACTGTGTATATTTATATATATATATATATATATATATATATATATATATATATATATATATATATATATATATATATATATATGTATATTAATTATTACATGTATATTGCATATATTTATATATGATATAAATGATTAAAATATAAATATATACATGTAAATATCTTTAAAATATATGATGTAAATATGTATTTCTATAGAAATAACACAACACACACACATATATTATGTAAAAAGAAAAATTTACATAGTGTATTAGTATTATTTTTAACCGTGAAACTTAAATGGTGTTAGATTAAATCTAGAAAAGAAAAATGCAGTTTGAAGATGGAATAAATGGTAAAGTTAAATATCAACAATTTGCAAGGGATATAATGTACACACTTTGACTTATCTGTATCGGCGACTGATTGGCTAGTGCTGTCTTCAGTCTGAGAGTCTGAACAGGTGCTTGGGGATGCCCTTGAGGTGTCAAATGATGCCTGGCTATGTCTGCCTTTGGAAAATTTAACCTACATGTAGATAAACATGCAAACAAAACCGTAAATTTAGAGAGAAATTAAAGATGTTTGGTGGTATGTTTAATTACATTCACACTGTCAGTGCCTTACTCTATGAATCTCAACCTCAAACACCAGAGTGCTGTTTGCTGGCACATGGTTAAGGATGACCTTTGACCCATGACCTATACTAGGAGGGACGATAAGGAGCCGTCGACCTCCTTTCTGCATGCCAAGCATCCCGTCCTCCCATCCCTGTAAAACAGAGCAACGCAACACCAGCTGACAGCACCGACATTTTTGTGTCGCACATTTCTTCAATTATCATTTACAAGCGATGCTGTGTTCAAGACCTGCTCACCTTCTGAGCTTTTCCCGACCCAAGCTTCACTCGCAGCAGCTTTTCTTTGCCTAAATTGGATTCAAACGCCTGACAAACACAGAACTTTCACATTTATGCACCTCCAGCTGCGCAAAAAACATGCCAGAAAATTGCCAACTAAATGAGTTCAGTGAGTGCATGACTTATATTGAGCCGCAGCTAATCAACAAGAATGTGCACAGTGAGCTACATGCGCTCCGCTACCATTTAAAAAGTCTAAGTTCTTCCGCTCAGCATTAAAAGATGCTGTAACCTTTTGAAAATGCATTTATGCTTTATTTTTTGATACGGTGCTAATATCAGTATACCATAATGCATAAAATTGATAGAATAATCACCTGTCCCAGAGAATGGTTCTGTAAAAGCCATCCAGAATAGGCCACCTCCACTGTGTCCCCGACATCAACAGCTTGACCTTCTCCTTGGACCAGGTCCTGAGTGACCAGAGAGTCTGACGAAGCCTCACTGTTCCACCGAGCCACGCACACCTGAGAGAAACACGCTCAGAGGTCATTTCACCAAACACATCTGTAAAAAATCATTATGTCAAATTTCAATATGTCCGCGTTACAGCAATTTTGCTAAAACCCCGCAGCTTTGAAGTAAACAAGAGAACACTTTGAGAAACTTTGATCAATCTTTATTAAAAAAGTATTACCTCCTTACAGAACTCAGACCTGGACCTTGCCGAGTCAAACATTAAAGACCAGTTTTGTTGCTGGTCATCATAGAAAGTGACATAGTTACAAGGCTGAACCTGTGGACAGGTATAAAGAGCGGATGAGTGCGGCATCTAACACGGCAAAACACAGAACAGAATAGAATAGAATAGTATAGAATAGAATAGAATAGAACACTCACTGTAAGGACAAATCCACGATGGATTCGAGCCGCGCTGATCTGCTTTTGTTTATTGGTGTATAAAAGAATCTTGTACTATAAGTGCAGACAGAAAAAAAAAACTAATAAACTAAACAAGAAAATATGTAATTAAATATATTTGAAATGCATTTATTTCATACTAAGCATTTATGTACGTAAAAATACCCTCACATTTTAGTATAATTAATACATTTGAAAAAATCATTTTGTACTCTATGCACTTTAATTGTGCGGAAGTAGTGCTGCAGTTCAACTGAAGATGAACTGAAGCGTATTTTATTGTTAATCAGTTTCTCTTACCTCTTTGGAGACATGGTTTCCTAAAACAGCAGCTCCTATCTTGCCTTGCTTTACATACTGTCCATTCACACTGGTGGAAAAATCAAAGCTCATTTAAGAGATGCGTGAACTAATGCTAATTCAGACTCTCATACACGTTCTTTAATTGCCATATTAATACTAACAAGCTGAATGCATGAACAGCTGTAGCAAACAGCACAGCTGGAGCGCAGGGAGGAGGGACGGACTTCTGGGGAGGCGGGCCTTAAGAAAGACACTGATTAAGCCATGAGCAATTACGTGCACACATTAAGACGCAAAACCATCAGAATATGAAGCCGTGCCAAAATAGGCTACACGGCTGTTTTTGCTGCACCGCCTACCTAATACGGCGCAGGACTTTTTTGGCTGTTTAGGGGCGGTGAATTGAAAGGACTCATTTCCCTGACTCTCTGCTCGGTCCAGACCAAAGAGAGAGGCCAACTTTGCCCTAGGAATGCAAACACACACACAACATTACAGCTTTACATCTTTACGGCACTAAAAAACACGCTTCATTTAATGCACAGCGATGTAAAAATCTCACAACGCGACGCATGCAACTTTATCACAATTACCCTTTTATCTTTCAAGCAGCCTTCCACATTTATGCAATCTGCTGAGATCTAAAATCCCAATTAACGTTTCAAATCGGTGAAAACGAGCTTAAAACATCTGCGTAGACTTTCAATCAACAAAATCAGCAGAAGAATGCTACGTGGAAATTACACAGGACTGGTTTCGACAGATCTATTGAATAGATGCCATTGCTAGAATAGCCAGATGAAGAATTTTGAAGATACACTGCCAACAATATTGCAAGTGAGAAGTTCAACAGTACATGCTAATATTTAAAAATATGATTTACTTTAAAAATGACAGTAAGTTACTACATTGATGGCATGCACATGGAGCAGCATTTGTTTTCTAATCACCGAACCAGTACAATTACAGAAGAACAAGGTCCCGTCTAGCATCTATGATTAAATCCACATGAAAGAAGATACATTTGACCTGTTTGCACTGACCCTTGGACCTCTCTCCACAGATAGTCAGTGTCCCACACAGCTGACATGGCAGCCAGCTTTCTGTCACCGAGGAACAGGCTAAGAAGCCTCAAAAAACTATACAGCATATATAAAATCTTCCTCCTTTTTTCTTCCTGTCTTGGATCAGCTACAATGGGTAGAGATTTGAAGCGGCCCAAATGAAATGCACTGTAATCACTAACATGTGAACTAAATTATTGAAGGAGGGGCTTCACCTCATCATCGTGGTTTTAACAAGCAGAAAATAGGAAAAAAAACATGTTCTTTTTTTTTTGCTCTATATGTCTGTTGAACGAAATCAGAACACTTTATATAAATTCCACTATTTATGTGTAAACAGGTAAAACAAACAAACAAACAAAAAGTTTGAGTCAAATGAACTGACATTATGGTTTTGAAATGTTTTCTTAAGTGTGAGATCAGATGTACCTATATTCTTATATTATATGGTCGATATTAGGATCAAGCGTAAACGGGAAATTATTCTTATAGTGTTATCAGAAAATGGGAAGAAAAAAAAACATTAACTTAAGTGCTGTGTAAGCCTTATCTAAGAAAATTGAGAAAAATGCTACATTTAAGGAAAATGACACCTCAGCCTCCTCCTTTAAACTAATCTTATTGTGTCTGCTTACCATTTGATAATGAAAAAAACACTATTTTCACATTCAATAAAGCTTAATTAGACCCAATCAATCAGACTGTAATTCAATAAACGGACTCACTTCAGAAGTATAGTTTAAAAAAAAATATATATATATATATATATACACACAATTATTTAGTTTAAATGACTAAAATGTTAATTCAAAGATTAGGCAATGAGTGCGACAACAAAACATGATACATTCTTTCATAACACTTACCCACTTTTAGGACACAGAAAGTCTTCATCGTTATAATCAGGAATAACGTCTTTAACTTTTTCCATACTACAGTTTTTGAGTACTGTTAACTGGCTTCAGTGAATATACAAATACTCTGCGCTCGCGCGATATGATGAGCACAGGTAAGCGCGAGGACACGGCGGCTGGCACGCGCACGCGCGCGAGCACGTGACGGGTCGAGTGTGAAAGATAGGGGATGATATGGAGGCTCCCGTGGGTCAGCGATTGAACTGCAGCTTTGTTACAGAAATATCGTATTTTTAAAACAATTATGAATAAAATTAAAATGCTGATCCATGATGCATATAAAAGTATGTAATGTAGAACTCATTTTTAACAAAAGGTAAATCAGAACACATTATTTAAATATCTATCTATCTAATATATATATATATATATATATATATATATATATATATATATATATATATATATATTTTTTTTTTTTTCATGAATAACCTAAACAAAATTTAAAATGTATTTAAAGACTTGATATTTATTAAAATTTTGTTAATGTGCAAATTTACAACATTGTACAAAGAACTAAGAAACCGATGCTTTGCAAATGTCACTATTTACATTTTTTTCCATATTTAACTGAATTTAATTTAATAACTAATATACAATAATCACATGAGCTTTTTTTTTTAACTGCGTGTTCACCATAATGCATGATGCATAATCTCAAAATTCAAATCAGCAAAGCTTATTTGATCTGGTTATATTTGAACAATTATAACCAAAGCACATAAACATATAAAAGTTAAGGATTATTACTAAGGATTATTAAGGCTCGTCAAAGTCCAAAAGAGTCCAAGCAACTCGGTTCTGGACTGGTCAAATTCTAAATAAAAATCTCCTTAAAATTCCTGTCCTTTGAATGACGTTGTAAACACAAATGCATTGACTGATCTGTTCAAAAAAAAAAAAAAACAAGTCTAATTGAAAAATCATTTTAAAGCTTGGCTTTGGGCGTCTGCTCCAGCAGGGTCTTCAAGTCTAACAGTGCGTCCTCTAGTGCTTGGGCCAGACGTGCTGCGTTAGTGTCCTGGCAGCTGTTGAAAGCAGAGACTGCAAAGTTAATGTGGGTATCCATGGGGTTGTAGCACACGCCATAACCGTCTGGTACCACCGGGCCGAAGCACATCACACAGTCGGTTTTTGCTGGCACCTAGAAGAGAAACAAATCAAACTTTTGTAAGATCATGCATTTTACATGATCTGATGATTTTAGGTTTACAGCAATATGATTTAAAGCAGATTTGAACAGTTATGGTATCAGTTGATGGAGTTAATGGCACAGAACATGAATTACTAAACAAGGTTTCTTCTGCAAATAACGGTTTATTAACATGCAGTACCTGGCTGGTGGAAAGGTTGAAGTGCAGCGCCACAGCGTATGAGGTATCCATGAATATCTCTGGCAGGGCGGCCAGGTCCTCAATAGCCTGCAATTTCAGGCCGAGCAAATGTCTGTCGATGGCTTGCCCTCGAATCGCCTGCGCAATGAGGGATATATTTAGTGCAGACCGATAATGACTGATACACGTACTTTCTGTGGATCAGTTGAACACCGCCAGCATTCATTTACTCACCATGTCTGTGTAAGCTCTGTGCGCTTTAATTGCTTTGGCTAGCAGTGCCACCTTCTCTGTGTTCTGTCAATCAAATTGAGATTGAAATTTTCTTTCATGCTGGATCAAACGCAGTAGGAAAATAATAGGATGGTACTGACACTGATAATCAAAAAGACAAGCTAAATAGCCAAATGTATAAAGTCATGGTGTTTGGAGTTGGTAAGATTTGTAATGTTTTTGAAAGAAGTCTCTCGTTCTCACCAAGGCCGCATTTATTTAATAAAAAAGTAAAAAGTGCTATTTTTAAACATTATAATATGCTTTTTTTTTATTTACTCCTGTAATGGCAAAGCTTAATTGTCAGAAGCCATTACTCCGGTCTTTAGTGTCACATGATCCTTTAGAAACCATGCTTATACGCTGAATCGGCGCTCAAGATGCATTTCTTTTTATTAATGCTATCAGTGCTGAAAACAGTGTTGCTGTTTAATATCGTTGTAGAACAGAAAAGCATTTACATAACGCTTTCGATCAATTCAATGCTTGCTGAATCAAAATATCAATTTCTTTCCAAACGCAATACCTTACTGACCCATAAACCTTGGAACCGTAGTATACTGCGGATATGGTTATAACTAAAAAGTCTACCATACATGTTTGGCTGGGTCATCCATGGCCTTGACGAAATTAGCAGAGTCGATGGACGCTGAACGTATAGTGTCGGTTCGGCCCAGTCTGAACATGCGGAGGGAGGCGCTCTCATAGGTAGGACAACAGCGCTTGTAAATCCTGAAACAGTGAATCACCTGAATAAGCCAATTAACTTCATCATTAGCTTCCTAATAATACTAGAAGCATTTTAGAGTTACGAAATAAACACAGCATACGCCATTAAGAGCGGTGCTGGTGAGCTTTACCTGTAGTACGCCAGTTGGAGAGCCACCTGAATAAAGGCATCGGGGCTCATCTTCTGCGACTTTGGGAAATCTTTGCCAAAATGGGAAAACACATTGACTTTCACGTCCAAGTCATGCACCATTCTGCAGAAAAGGAGAAATCAATTTAAATGTGGTTAAGGAAAAACACTGAGTGGAATGTCTCGATTTCTTACATGTTCATGTTCTGTTTGGCCTCCTCGATGTCCTTTTTGATCTCTGGCGTGATGTTGAAACGGAGCTTCTGTGGCATACGCAGCGGGACCATCGGGGTCCGGACCATGTCTGTCGACTTCCTGTACAAACATGCGGTAAATATTAACCGCGTTAGCTATGCTTACAATCTAGCTATTGGAAAACAGCTTTTAATCACTGATAATCTCACATGTATTCCACCACATGGTCGATGAGTGACACGATGGGAGGACCCTCAGCGGGGGCGTGTTCATAGATCAGCCCGCATGTCCCGTCCTCTCCAATAATAAACTACAAACCACATTAATCATCATGAATCATGCATCAGGATCACAGGCCTTAACTGGTCGACGATAGTCCACACGCGTCCACTCACGGGTCTCTAACCTGCAGTGTTTTGTCAAACCAGCGATTTCCGCTGTTCCACCTGCTTCCCCCTCCATGCAGCATCTGAACTCCGGCGCGTGTGCGGTACATATCATCAGAAGCACGTGGCATGGGGGCATCCAGGCAGACTGTGAAGATACTCTTCTGGATGGCTCTCACAGACTCTTTGTTCGTTTTATCTGAAAGTCACACAAAATAAATCAAATATCACCTTACGTTTAACCCTAACCTTACATTTATGCTGTTTCAATGAAGCAACAGCCTGTAGAAAGGAGTTTATGTAAAGCTGCAGCCTGTAAGTTGTGCCTCTTTCATGCCATTTATGATATAAAACCTGGAATTGCAGTTCCTTGTGGAATTATATCCCATGCGTGGGTTGTGCTCCGGCGCGGATGAATCTAATGTTTTGAGAAGTATGTAGCTCTCAGTCACTGCACTGGAATGAATCTTTTACTTAGTGATCAAACTTTCTAGCCTACATCTTGAAATATATGTCCCAAATAAGTCATCTAAACAAGTAAGTAACAAGTCCGCCATGCTTTTTTCTGACAAACCGAGGAAAAAGCTTTACAATAGATCCCTCTACCAACGGTGATTAATCTAACAATTGATTAGCTCATATCACATCAAACCAAATTATTATTATTATTATCATTATACCTTATTTTCAAATGATTAATGTTAACAGCATCAGTATTGCATGTAGATTTCGATTTATGCACAGACTAATCTCTAATTCAAATTTCATACTAAGAAAATTGAGCAAACTATGCTACCTTCAAACTTTTAACCGTTGTGAATCAGGGTGAAGTAACTAAGTTTATTTATATTTAAAGTAAAGCGATAATTTTAAATACTGATTTTGGATCATTTTTAACTCAAACAATTACGGACTGCAGCTTTAAAATATAAATCTTTACAATTGTGTCTATAAAACCATAATTAACCAGATCAATGGGTCCTGGCTGAATATATGAATCAATTTCTTAAGTGATCTAAAACCTTTAACTCTGATGTGCATTACATATAGCTTATCAAAGAGTTAGTTCCTTGCGCTGAAGACACTAATACGTCTAGGTAAGTGTTGGCAGTGCTCACCCTTAATGAGGTTGTTGTAAGCTTTGCCCCAGCTGTTACGGTGGTGGGAGGTGAGGATGCCTATAGGCTCTTTGTTGGTCTGTAAAGACGAGTTCCAGATCTTTTCCAGCTGGATGTAGATCTGGTCTACAGTCAGCGGCGTGCCGTCACTGTTATACACATCCAGCACAAAGAACTGCATAATGAGAAAAGGAGAAAAAAAACAATAACAGTAAACCGTACGGTACTGACATAGCATTAACAGATCATTAGATAAAATGTATTTACAGTTTTAAACGGCTGTTTAATAAAATAAATGCAAAACATATACACTTTCCCCACTGGAAGCTACATTGGGGTTATATTTTGTAACACGGGCTGACCTGAAAGTTGTGCACTACAGTGATGTGTGTGGGGGGTCTCTTGTCCCGGGCGTAGTTGACCACACTGTCCCTCTTTGTTCCAGGGATCCGGCAAGACGAGAGCACCTGATAGTACTGGTTCATGCAGAGCGGCTTTCCACCCAGATACTCCACTGGCAACGTTTCACTAAACAAAAAGGGAAGACATCACGTCCGACCGGACCTTCTGAACACCAACAGTAACAGTCTCGACTGCACCGGAAAAGTATAAAACGTGTCACTCACTTGTCAATCATTCTCTTGAAATCTAAAACTCCAGCGATTAATTTTGCTGCATATCTGTGTGGAAAAAAATATTTATTCGAAACTTGTTTAACACCAGCATACTACAAATGAATAATTGTGCTCTAAACACAGGAGAGCCTGCTGTGCTGTATGATTTATGATCTTGACGGAAGACATCTTACTGCTGATCTGTGAACAGTTTTAGCGGTCATACGTGAAAGCTGTCATTATAGTTAATGTGGGGAGACTGGCTTCAGGCCAGCACTTTTCCGAGAGCAACAGTTTGTACTATCTGAATTGCGAAGCTGAACTTTGCAAAAGAGGGTTAGTCTGTATAAAGGTCACCATAGCGGCGACTGGAAACAACCGCCTCACCCTGAGGTAATGCCTTTGGGTCACTGTGTGTGGATTTAATTCATGTGAATGACCGTTGAATAATATTTACAATGTGTTAAGGTTCCTGTAACTGGCACTAGCGAACAACAAGGTCGTGGGTTTTGATTCACAGGAAGCAGAAATATTAAATATAGAATGAACATGCAAAAAATAAAGAGTATTTTTAAACCCACCGGTAAACATTTTTCCCCTTTTTTAAGCATTCAAGCATACAAACTTTTGTAAGGTTTATACTTTAAATATCAACCCAAAAAAAAAAACAACAATTTGCCAAAATATTCAAAATGTATGAAATATATCCCAAAAAACTGATTGACTTCATATACATTATTGCAGTATTGCTTGTTGATATATATATATATATATATATATATATATATATATATATATATACATACACACACACACATTCATGCTAGAACATAAATACATTTTAAAGTAAAAAAATAAAAAGACAATACATGTATCAACAAATACATGCAACAAATAAATGCAAGCCTTTAATCAGTTTCATATGTATATACAGTATATATATATATATATATATATATATATATATATATATATATATATATATATATATATATATACACATACACACACACACACACACACACACACATATACATAAAATAAATAAAATAAAATAAAATAAAAATAAATAAATTATTGTAAGACTTTAATCTGTTTCTATTAAACCAATTAACTAAATGACCTATGTAAAGATTAATTGACTTTTCGTGTATTAATCTACACTGGTCTGACCTCATTTGGCCTTGACGGTCACTGAACTCCATCCGGGGAAGGACAACCCCAGGACTTGAATGGACGACAACAGGCATCCGGTAGTCCAGGTAGGCTGTTTGTAACCACCAGTCAGAGAGCTAGCAGTGGATACGACAGAGAGGCAATGAGACATCATAAGAAACCTTTTAAAAAGAGACACTAAGCATCACCTAACAAGCTCTTACCCAGTTCTCCGACTTCTTGGCTCGTTGTTCCAGGCCCTTCTGTAGTCTCTCACCTACACCGCCTGACTTCTGAAACTCCTCCAGCAGCTGGCAGGTGTGATCCAGCTCCTCCGGGTCCACGATGGGCGTCAGGGCAGCCAGATAGTGTTCGCATGTTTGCTGCAGCGGTGGCACTGGAAGCTTAGGCAGACCCTCCTGGTGGGCCAAGTAACGACCAGTGACCCGTGTCACTGACACTGGCTTTACCAGGCTGGAGGGTTTCACCATGCAAGCCTTAACCTAAAAATATCCAAGAAGATATAGAACCAGCTGTATTATATATATATATATATATATATATATATATATATATATATATATATATATATGTGTGTGTGTGTGTGTGTGTGTGTGTGTGTGTGTGTGTGTGCGTAGATAAAATAGATATTTTTACATATACAAACACACATACACATATAAATATACATATAAATATAAATATAAATATATATATATATATATATATATATATATATATATATATATATATACACATACATACACACACACACATATATACATACATACATACATACACATATATATAATTTTCTACTTAGAATTAGATAATATATTATTATTATTATCTATTTTAAGATGTTATTATATTATCCAAAAGTGCATTTAGTGTTAATAAATAAAACACATTAATACAGTCCAACATTTATACAAAACAGGAAATATTATCTCTAATACTCAAATATAAAACACATGAGCCATCACATGACTGGCAGTAATGCAACATGTAAAAAGATTCCTGCGCGGTCATTAAAAAACATTGACACGATGTGTTTGGTACCTGTCTAAGTGTTTAACCTGTTAACCTGTCAGTGAACACTGTTTCTATGACTGCCATGAACTCTGTATCGGCACTTCCGACTGTCCTTAGCACTACCGCTATCTAAACCATAAACAACATGAATGTCAGGCAGCTTCTACTTGTTTATGTCGCATAAAAAAAATCGACCATGTTTAAAAACCCGGCCATACGTGTTGGTTACTCACCATCGTCCTGGCAAGAATGCCCAACATAACTGAAGTTCACTAAAACGCCCCCAAATCAAGGCCTGAGAGGAGGGACGGCCAGATAGGATCAGCGCGGTCAGAGTCCACCGAAAAGAACAACCAGCAGCGCCATCACTGCTGCGCTGCTCCGCTTCACCGCCAGGCGGCGCTCGAGACACGGAGGCAGGCCACGCCCAGTCCATTTTGCGTCATCATTCTGCTTCTCAGCGATGATCTGAAAGACGTTTCATACAAAATAATTCTATCCTGCACACTCCTGACCTCTCTCTTTTGTTTTTATAAAAGGTTTTGGAGCAATACCTTTCATTGTTCTAGTTGTCTATGAACAAAAAAAAATTATTGATGAAAAAAACCCAAAGTATTCAATCTATTGTTTTTTAAAACTTATTAAATTTCACATTTATAAACCATATTACACTCGGAATTGATTATCCCGACACCCCTTTTTCTTCCAACTGAAAACTGTACTAACGCAACTTTTACTTTTATATAAATCCATACGACAACACTAAAAGATATATTTAAATTGTACGCTTAACGTATGTACTTATTGAATCACTAATAATAATTTCTAAATAAGAAATTAACTAATATGAATTAATTAAAAAAGAAATTAAACACTACGTTTACATATTACGCATGTTACAAATCAATGCAGTAACATTTTCTCACAGCAGCTACATTCGCTCATCGTGTTTTAAAAATGTATATATTTTAGGCGAAACTGCGTGTGAGAATTGAAGAGTTGTGTTTTTCATGTTCACACAGTAAACATGGCGGAGACTGAGCAGCCGTCAGGTAACTCACATCAACCAAACCTTCATTTATACGCGGATAATTCAAAAGCGAAGACACCGGTGATGTCTGCAGATTATATACGCTGTTTTTCAACACCTGAAGGGGTGAAAGGGGTGTACATATGTGCAGGAAAAACGCTTAATTGTGGGCTCACCTCATGTAATGAATCGATGAGTCTGACAGCTCTGCGCCGTGGCGCAAATATAGCTTATTACGACTTTTCTGCGAACAAATGACCTGATATTATTATTTATTTGCAGTATGAATGTTCTTACAATGCTGTTGGGGTTATATTTTAGTTTGAGTGTAGTCATAGCCTTTCCATATATTTACCAGTTTTAAACTTAGTTGGGTAAACCTACTCTTTAGCATATGGAGTTATCGGTTCTAGCGTAGCATGTTGATATATTCTGATATGGATATGTTGTGTATAATAGGATGTTGCAACGTTTTTTGAAAGAAGAAAAGAACAATATTCATATAATTTACCTATTTAGTATATTCTGGAAACTGTGTACACCCTCAAACTACTTTCATATTATCCTTTCTGCAAGAAATGATTATGAGTAATTTCGATTTTGATATTTTTACTTTGTTTTTTAACTTTTTTTATACTTTATTTGTACCCCAGCTCTTAATAAACGTGTTCATTGCCACACAAAGCCATTAAGTGTAGTTGCCAGCCCACAATAAATACAAATGCAACTGTGTAATTAACATTAATTGTTAATATGTTAGGTGAGATGTGTGAGACTACTATTATTTCTTCAATCCTTTCTGTCAGATTACCATATAAATACTGAGGATTGCAACCTTTGTTTTGTATTTTTTGTATTTTTTGGGGTCTGGAGAAGAGATTACTTTTGGACCTGACATGTCCTTCAAAAGTTTTACAGTAAATTATAACCAGTTTATTAAAGGGATCATATGTGATTTTTATGTTTTCCTTTCTCACTTTTTTTAGAACAATGAGCTTTGTACAAATTGACCCATATTCAGTAGACAGGGATTAGAGGAGAAACAATATGTACAGTATTTGGATTTTTTTTAACTTAACTTAAACGCATTGCGTTACACCAAATACACAAATTAATGTTTTTTTTAGTAACATCAAATGACCCCTTTAATACAGAAGTTCGTATTAGTTCCATTATTAGCATTAACATAATTTATTTTGACAGTAAATTCGGATCTGTCTATTATATTTTTTGTCTTTCGAATAGGCTCCTCTCATGAGGATGACAAGCCTCCCAATCCTATCAGTTTCAACTTCATGGTGCCAAAGAAGGAGATCAGCATGGTGCCTGATATGGGCAAATGGAAAAGATCACAGGTTTGTTGTTAAACCCGTTTAAGAGCAGTTTATCTGTTACTTTTTAGAGATGAAAAATAGCTCATTATCAGTCTCTTTTCTCAGTATCTCTGGAGATAAAAATAGGAATATCTATTGTTCGTCACATTCTTTTAGCACCATTGTAAAGAGACGGTCCTAACATGAGAACCTGTGCACTCTGTCTTTTCCCTGATTAGAAATGTGTAAATTTTATTTACCATGTTAAAATATATTACTTGCTTACATCTCCCTTTAAAGTTATTAAACCCTCTTTCGCTTGCATTTGAGCATGTTTCTGTTTTGTGTAAGTAGGCATATGCAGACTACATGGGGTTCGTTCTGACCCTGAATGAGGGCGTGAAGGGAAAGAAACTTACCTGTGAATACCAGGTGTCTGAGGTGGGTCACTGTCCTGTTTTTGGTCTGTATGTAACAGATGAAGTGATGGGTGCATTTGTTTCGGTCACAATAATAGATGCTCATGGATCAAGCTCATAGAAATATGCTTGCATCTGTTTTTTTTCAGACAGTGGAGAAGTTGCTTGCTATGTTGGCAACATTAGATCGCTGGATCGACGAGACGCCACCAGTCGACCAGCCTTCCCGCTTCGGCAATAAAGCTTACCGTACATGGTATGCTAAACTAGACCAAGTGAGTGCCCAAATATGTGTATGACCATTGTTTACCTTTTAAACTGGTAACAATTCTTGGTTAAACGTTGCTAGTAACTTTAAACATACAGTGCCTTCAGAAGATATACACCATTCATTTTGTCTCCTGTTGTTTTTCTTCAAACTAACCAAAATGTTGGTTATGGAGAAAAATTTTTTTAATGGCAATGTGTAATTTCTGTACTGTTCGTGTGAGATGAGATGCCGTAGCAGTGTGTTGTGTGTACAGGAAGCAGAGGCTCTGGTCACAGCCGTTCTGCCATCAGAGCGTCATGATGCTGCTCCAGAGATCGCTGTCTACCTGAAAGAGTCTGTGGGTAACTCCACCAGGATTGACTACGGCACAGGTGTGTGTGGGGAAGAACAAATATAAGTGTTCGCTGTATTTCTTACATGATTCTATATGTTTTTCAGTAGTTGTCTTTTTTTACTTTTGTCTATCACTCATTAATAAATTTAATTGTCACATAAGAGAGAATAGTAACAGAACGTGAAATGGTCATTTGGATTTTTACTTTTAAAACAACAGCTATATGAAATCTTTATATAGACTGATTTTAGGTTTTTTTGTATTTTCATTTTTAAACACGCACACACACACATATATACATATATACACACATATACATATATACAGCATGTATACTTTTAATTATACTAGTTAACACAGCTGCATGAGTGTTTCTAATACAGAGGATGAGGGAGTGATGCCAAATTTGACATCTTTCTCTGTTTTGGCCAATTTAATAGATCTCTCAATATTGTTTTTCTTTTTGTTAAAATCATAGAGGCACTTTTGATATTGGAGAAAGTGGGAACTATTATATTAACTAGTTTGCCAGACTACTGTTTGCCAGACTATGACGTTGTGAGATCTTGAAAGGGGTCCATTATATACAAGCATCTATGTATTTAATGTTGTTCTTCTGGATAATCACTAGAGGGTGCTGTTGAAACACATCTAGGAGCTTTTGAGAGCTTAACACCATTCAGATACCTATTTTAAAGATTACAAACCTTAAACAATACTTGTCAGATTTTTATGTGAAAAACATGATTCACACTTTGATAAACGTTCATGAGTCTATTATTGTTTAAATAAATTACACCACTCATGCTTTATATGTTGTTTTTGAGTGTAGCCAGCAGCTACAATGCAAACAAATAGAAACGCCTTGCCGTTATTCAGTGGTACAGTGCCATTTTATCTCATCACATCCAATTCAGACTATAAGCTCACCAATCAGGTAAAATGCTGTGTTGCCATAGAGCTCCTTCAGCCTTGTAGGAACCACTGGTTGCATTATTTAGCCTAAGAAATAACGTGTTTCTGTGTGCAGGTCATGAGGCGGCATTTGCTGCGTTCCTCTGCTGTCTTTGTAAGGTGGGAGCGCTGCGCATGGAGGACCAGCTGGCCATCATATTTAAAGTTTTTGACAAGTTGGTGCATCTTATTGCTTGACTTCTTATAATAAATACTTTAACTTCTAGCAAGTCTAATGCACGGTCACTGATGGCGTAAAACTGTGAAGAACTCATTTGCATTGAACAATATGATGTCATTGGTGTAGATATCTGCGAGTGATGCGCAAACTGCAGAAGACGTATAGGATGGAGCCAGCAGGGAGTCAGGGAGTGTGGGGTCTTGACGACTTTCAATTCCTTCCCTTCATATGGGGGAGCTCACAGCTCATAGGTGACGATTTTTCACTGCAACTTTTTGTTAGATTTATTATTTATGTGCTATTATAATATTTAGTTTACATTTGAGTGATTTATGTGCTTTTGTCTTGTTTATGATTTTTTTGTATTTCTATTCAGCTATAATATTTGTTTCAGTTTTAGTCATTTTAATACTTAGGCTTCAGTTTCTGTACATTTTCTGTTAAATGTTTACAATTTACATTTCTGTTTTATTACAGTTTTGAATAGTTTTAGTATGCATTTAAAATTCAAAAGCACTATATCTAGAGCGGGCTAAATTCAGGTACGTTGTTGTTTGCAATTAGTTGGAGACACCTGGTGGTCACACCGTGAAACTAAAGTGTGTTGTTCATGTGTTTTTGTGTAGACCACCCAACCCTGGAGCCCAGACACTTTGTGGAGGAGAAGGTTGTAAACGAGCACCACCAAGACTACATGTTTCTGGAGTGCATTAAATTCATCAATGAGGTGTGTGTCATCTCGTGGCATCTGCTCGTGGAAAGACCATTTTTCCTTTCATTTTCATTTTGTCAGGATGAAGAAATTTAGATCGCACAAACAAAAACTCAGAGGTTCCATTCATGTTAATACTTACAATATATAGTTTAAAACTCTCTCTCTCTCTCGCTCTCTCTCAGGGAGGTTGCGTTTGGACTCCACTCACATGAGTCATTTCCTTCCTTCCCTGCACGTTGTTGTGAATCACTCCTAAGGCCCCTAGGGCCCACCCCCTCCTTTCTCTTTCTCTTTCCTCTGTGTCTCTCTCTCTCTCTCCTCCCTTTCCTTCTCTTCATTCCGCTTTGTGGGGCTAGTAGGTCTCTGGAAAGTCTGGCTCGACGAGAGCAGTGTGTGTGTGTGTGGAGTAAAGCGGCACAGCACTGCCATTCATAAAGTGCTCTTTCCCAAGGGCAGCCCACAAGCCCCTCTCTCTCTCATAAATTCTCATGAATAGACCTCATAGTACAGTGAGTTGATAATGACTGTCAGATTACCAGTGCTACAGAAGAGTTAATAATCTTTTGATATTATTCTTAACATTTTATTACGTTTATTTACGTCACACACGCACATCCTACCAATCAAAAGTTGTTTAAAAAAAGTTTTGCAATGGATGCAAGACCGTCAGTTAAGCCATTTAAAACGTTAATGTTATTTTAAATAAATCCCGTTCATTTGGAAGTACTATTCATGAAAGAAAACATTTATCATGAGTTCAGCCGGTTAAAATGATTTCGGAAGGGTCATGTGGCACTAAACAGTGGAGTAATGACTTCTGAAAATTCAGCTTTGCGATCACATGACTACATTTTAAAACATTCAAAAGGAAAAAAAACAGCTATTTAAAATGATAATAATGTTTCACAAACATCTCCATATTTCTGTATTTTTTATTTATTTTTTTAAATGCAGCTTTTTTATAAAACAGTTCATTTGTTTTTGTTTTGTAATAATTTTTATTATTTATTTTTATTTATTTTATCTCAGCAACTTTCCCCCCACAGTTAAAAGTGAAAACCTATTCTAAGTAGAATTGTTAGGTTTCAAATAGTTCAGTTAAATCCTGCTATAATGCTAATTGCCCTGCATATCTTAAGTTTACTGTCATCTTTTTAATCACTACTCATTTGTCCTCTTTTAGATGAAAACCGGCCCTTTTGCTGAGCACTCGAATCAGCTTTGGAACATCAGCGCAGTTCCTTCCTGGTCCAAAGTAAATCAAGGCCTCATACGAATGTATAAAGCGGAAGTAAGTATCATGGTGTTGTAAACACTCAAACGTCAGGAGTAAACTTGGTGTGACAGGGACTCCTTATATAGTGTGTAAATGGCACATTAATTGCTACTACACTTATTACAACAACAAAAAAAGGATTCGAATAAACATTTGATTCAGAAAGCAGGTAGGCTTCCCACTGACACGGTCTACATGTAACATTTATAACTGCGTCATTACGAATGCCAAGCGGTGGACTCGCAGTTCATGAAGTTTGAAACCCAGAGCTGAAGGAGTTAATTGAGCAAGCATGTGTGTTCGAGGGGAAGAACCGAGTGCCCCACCCCCTCCTCCAAAGCCCACATCCTGTGTTGTTGAGAAGACGGCTGTGCTCCCTCCCCCTTCTCTCCGCTCTGCGCTGAGGGGCCAGTCTGTCTGCAAATTCCCCTCCTCCTTCCCTCTCTCTCTCTCGCCCTGTCTGTCTTTCCCCACCCCCGTATATATCACACTCTCGTTCTCTCTTTGACTCCGTCAGCCAGGGACTCATGACTATTACTGATGTCTTTCAAGTCAAATACAAGTTAAAGAGATGTTTTCATGAGTATGAAAGCTGTTCATATGGACGATTTTATAAATGCATATATATATATATATATATATATATATAAGGTTTTAATTCTTTACCTGAGTGACATTTCGGTGTGCATTTGTTTCTATTTGACTTTTTTCTACATTTAAAATACATACTGAGAAGCCCTTGATTCTCGTCTCCGTTGACCTTATGTTTAGTTTGAGGATAGTATACACTTTAAGAGCATTGCACGGACTGTTATTCAGCATTAAATTGTTTTAGAAGCGACAGTCAAGACATTTAAAGTGTGACGAAAGGTTTCTGTTTCAAATAAATGCCGTTCTTTTGAATGTTCTGTTCATCAGAAAGCACCGAAAAAAGCTTTCTGTGAAAAGCAGCGCGATGGTTTTCAACATTTATAATAATAAGGAATATTTCTTAAAACACAGCATATTAAATTGCGTCTACAAACACCGCGACAGATGATTTAAAAAGTGTTTTTTTCAAGTAAATCAGAGTTTTTGTCTTGATCAACCGCGATGGTGATACTTAAAATTTCTATTTTACAAACGCTTTTTATTTCTGCGACTTCACAGCTGGCGCAATACTATACAAACTATGGCATTGATCATTTCAGGTACTCATTATGCGCTTTATTTAGCGTTTATTTAGCGTTGACGTATAAAGCCATACTGAAAGCAACAATAGATACGATCTCGAAAATAATTTAAAGCAAAGATTTAGGCTGTTGAACTGTGAACGCAATGTAAACTAACAAGCATATTCCATTACAAAGATGGTACCAGTCACTCATTATGTACTATGTTATAATGTTAAAAGGGTTTAAATATTTATAAATCGGGTTGGGAACTTTTCCATTTCGTTGCAAGAGCGGTTTGCTTCCAGAGAGAGCCAGCCCACACACGCTTTTGATTGGCTATGACAAATTATTAGTCGCTGGCATCTTGTGAGGTAGAGTGTAGTTAGGACACAGAAGAAGCATGTGACGGAAGAAAAATGAGCTTTGCCATTAAAAGGAATAAATTACATTTTATTTTAAAAAAAAAGTTGTTTTAAATTGTAATAATTTTTTACAATTTCTCAGCTTCACTGAGTATAATTCTATTTGGAGACTTGCTGTAAAGTTGACTGATACTAGCAAAGTCTTTCTTTGTCATCCTCTCACAGTGTCTAGAAAAATTCCCCGTCATCCAGCATTTCAAGTTTGGCAGCCTGCTCTCCATCCAGCCAGTCAAACCGTGACGAGAGACGAGAAAAAGAATTTGCGGCTCATCGCAGATCGCAACCAAACTTCAACTTCACTTCAGTTCCAGTTAACAAACCCAAATATGCATTCTCATCACCAGAGGTGCTTGGCCTTTCTCCTGAAGATCTACTTTCCTGGAGAGTTCGGTCCTAAACCTGCTCTAATACATTCGACCTAAAAGATTTCAGTGAACCCCCGAAGACCTAGATTAGCAGGTTCAGGTGTGTATTTGAGTAGAGTTGAGCTAAACTCTTAGAACGGTAGATCTTAACAGCCCTGCTCTTCACAATCTACTAGTTCTGCATATGAAACGCCACCTCTGATATTCCTCTTTAAGTGACGCAATTTGTCTGTATGGTTTTATTTCTCTTTTCCCGGCAAGCAGGAAGTTGAACTGCTGCTTAGACACCTGCAGTGAGCACTCTCAACGCAGTTATGCACATACATTTTCGTCTGGATTGGCATTTATATTTATTTATGTGTATATAAAGAAAGAGCTTGTCACGATGAACGGTTGAAGGCTTGGTTTTGGTTTAATAGATTCTATTTCCTGTGTGCAAAGATCTGAAGCCAATGAACAATAATGTGTGTGTGCGCGCGTGGGTGGGTGTTTGTGAGTTCATGGAGCATCAGTGTCTCAAAAGGCACTTGTAGTGAACATCTTGCTGTTCATTCATCAAAGATTGCCGAGGCATGCGGTGTCGTGAATGGTTTTGATAAGTGTCATTTTTACCTATGTGAGACATTAATAAGTTGTCAACCACTTTAGTTTTACATTTTTGGCTGTGCTTGTTTCTTTCATGTTCACTTAACTGAAAACGGGATGAGCGAAAGTGCTAAAAAAGACCCTTATGTGAATTCGGATCCAGCAGTTTAGCATGATGCAGCGTCAGTAAAGTACATTTAATTTCTATACTACTTTCTGTCTGAATAAATGAACAGGGTACGTCCGCATGTTAAAATTACTGAAAATGCTTTTGTTACTCTTAGAACGGGGCGATTCATCAGTGAACAAAAATATTTTTCCTTTACAGAGTAAGTTTTTCATAGATCTGCACATTAGGTTGATGAAGAGTGTTTTCAAGAATCACACTTTTTGATTTTACTTTTAGATGAAACTAACAGACCTTCCCTAAAAGCTTTGTTAGGCCCAAGCAGATCGTTGAAACCATTGGCACCAGTGCTCTCTCTATGATCTACTTGGGATTAAATGTTACAAGACCATCATTCCTGTAACTGGATGTCAGCAGCCAGCTACGAACAATGCTTTAAATTAAAGATGCGTAAGTTAAAATGATCTTATATCATGGTTGTGGCTAAGGATTTGCTTGAACCATTTGTTGCAGCAGCTCCGTACTTTTAAGTGTAGTCTCAGTTTCAAAAGGTTAGTGTTTCGCATTTGACTTTGAGTGTCCATTGAGAGCATTCAATAAAAGCGATACTTTTTGAGATGAAATGGAGTTAAGAATGGGACATTCTGTTCACTTCCCAACCAGCACAATTAAGTTTCAAGTTAATTAATCACTAACACTGTGACTCTTACAATTATACAGAGGCCAACAAGGTTTCTTTTCCTCATCACAACACACAATTCGCGTCAATTTATCACAGGTATTTCAGCTGTGCGCTGTGTAATTCGGATAAAAGGTTTCATTACCTCATAAAGGGAATATTTTTATGATTTCGGTCATAATATGTCTATATGTGCGCATTTGAACCTGAAATCGTGTTCTTAAAAAGCTACATAAAGAAACGATGCAATGTCGGTTCTGTAGTTTGGTCTTAACCAAACCTGCGTACATGCAAGCCAGGCCAAGCCAATTCACATTCTGTAGTTTCAGTCGAGTCATTTTCGCTGGTTGCCAAATTCAGCATCTGCCCAGTCACTGTAGCCCGGCAGCCCCACTGTGAAACTCCGCACAGCTTGCTGAGTAATTGACATGAACGCATGTCGAATTCACCCCCAACACCCATCCGCCTCCCCCGTTTCTATTCAGCTGCATTCAGACGCGGGCTCCACTGCCGAGTTCAACAGGCGCGGTTCGAGATAAGATAAGATTAAAGTCTTGCCTTTTGTCTTCATTAACATTTGATGTTACCGCTGAGCCCGTCTCACAAGGCTGCTCATTTTGAAAGGTGTAAACAGAAGCGTATTTAGTACATGCATCACGTTCACCGGCTAATGAAACGCGCGCTATCTATGTTGAACGTTCCGCGCGCGTGTATAATCGAAGGCGCGCGGATCCTTCCATCACGTGCGATGAGAAAATCTGCATTCGCTCTCCACGGCGGCGTTTCCCGCGTTGGCCACGCGGAGGAGCTCGCCACACGTCGCACGGATGCAGTGCATCGCCCTGTCAAAAAATTAAACGAATATACAAAGGTCTTTTTGTATTTTTAAAAAAATGGTAACGCTAGCATAGGCACCAATCCCCAAAATCAGCCTATTCGGGGAGAAAAAAAAAGCACAAAAAGCCTCAAACGTTACGTTTTGCGCTCACTTTATACCCGACGTTAATTTAACCTTGTTGAATCATTCAGTAATTTCTCGGACGTGTCGTCGCAATGCAAACCAAGCACGATGCGACCGCGCGACATATCCGCACTGCTTTAAACGCGATGTACCGCGCGACCGAGTTACCTGCGTTTTTAAGCGAGAGTTAAACGCGCGCGGAGCCGCTCGTCGAAAAATAGCCGTGACAACGACTTGATAACAGCCCGTGCGCGTTGGACGTTGATGTGTCGGGTGTACTGCGGTATCTCAGATTGAGAGGAGTCGAGAGGTTTCGGCTGGAGATGAGAGAGAGAGACCAGAGAGAGGACAGGGAGGGGAGGGTGGAGGGGGTTGCAGGGAGCAGCGGATTCGAGGTCAGCCCGAGGTGCCGCTACATAGGCGCTCTAATACCTTCATTCATTGATTTTGAAGAACACCACCATGTGGCATACAGCAGAGATAACACAGCCTGCAAGTTTAGAGAGAGTTCCTGGCTATAAAAAAAAGTGAACACGGTGCCCGCCAATAGGACGTGACGCTTGTGAAGTTTGCTTTTAGGAGTCTGGTCCCTGCTTCAGATCCCTAGATTTGAATGTAGGCTTTAATGAATGATATGCTCTGTTTTGGTGCGTATACATATACTTACCTTTTCATTAGATGGTCCATTATTGGTGTGCGTTGACAGTTCAATATCCCACAGGTAATGGCGTATATATAGAGTTAAATTTCAGGTGATCCACAACAACACCGAGAATATTAATAAGGAAACCTAAATGCATTGGGACCACTGAGTACTAGAAATGTTTAGCTCTGTAGACTAATGCTTGATTGGAAATCTAACGCTCTTTCCCTATTGCTTCACTTACAGCAAAGCACGGACTATATGGGAAATATGTTATGAATATGACCTCGGTCGTTGTGGATATGGCAGATGAGATGTGCTGAGGATGTTGGATCTTACATGTAACCTTTCTGTCGTGTTGCTTAAGTGAGCCAAGCTCAGTATCAGGAGGCCTAAATTTTAAGGCAGCTGTAATGAACGCTCTTTGTTTATCAAAAAAGAGGCAATGCAAAGTAAGTTTCATTTTTTATTAAGGTTATAAATTTTAAACAAATACTTTCTAAAACAGTTTTACCCGGTGATATACAATTTAATATGCACAAAAATACAAGAATACCAACAAAATATGGAGAATACGTCTGAAAACGTCTTTAATTCAGTACACATAGTGCTTATATAATGTGAGGACGTATGGCTAATTTATGAGATCGCCTTTTTAGAACAAAAGGTCTAAGTTTGTAGAAAATAAAATCAAACCCACAAAACCAAGCAAATGCTGGCATCATGAATTACTGTGAAGGCTTAAACTTTTTCTGAGAGCAAGGGGGCGGGAGATGGTTAACGCTGGAGACTGGATAGTCAACAAAAATACCTGGCAGATTAAAAACACGGCGTGCATTATGGGAGTTGTAGTGTTAATTAACGGCCCCAACGTTCAGCGTTGATGAGGTGACTGGCGCAGGCGAACTACAAACGCACTCGGAGGAACTGGAGCTGTAGGTCAGTGCAGTCAACAAAACGCTCCAGTCCTCGCCACGTTCAACAGCACATTTCAGAAAACAGAAAACAACAAACCGCGACAGGGAGGGGGTTCAAATATTGCACCTTCAATTAGCCTACTTGATTGCCTTGTGTGATATTACAGAATGTAGTCTGTGCAAAGCCAGTCCTCTTCCTGTAAGCACGAGCTCAGATAGTCTTGTCGTTGTAGCCTGTTCTACTGGTAGTCGTTAAAACGTTAGAAAACGTGACACGGCCGCTTAAAGTGTTATGTTCTGTGTGTGAGAAATAAGCGTGCAGTGGGTATATAGGCTTTTCCGCTTGCAGCCTGGTATTCCCAACATTACATGGGCTGTAATGTTATTTTACAATACATCTTTGTGGAAGTTCTTGGGAAGGAAGGGAGAGAGAAAAGAAACAATCCACGAGCGAAACATTCAGAGACTTTCCATGTTTGTGGCCATAGCTAGCAGTCTGCGTTGGGTTTAAGGCAACGAAATTCAACTTGGTTTTAAAACGCTTGTTGTACTATCGACGTTTGTTTTTAAAGGATGCATCATCACAAGTGGTAGGCTACAACCACCGTCCGCCTCCCCCACTGAAACGAAACTAAAAAAAAAAAAAAAACAACAAACCCAAATAAAAAAAAAAGAGGCTTAAATAACTTTGCTGCAAAAATAAAAGTCAATTTGTCTTAGACTTTGTACAATTTTTCTTCCCCGTAAAGTATCTGCATTCGCGTTAACCACAGAGTCAAAAGGCTACAATAGCTCTCGTCCAAGCCCCTAAACTCGCCAGGGCTTGTTTGCTACAGAACTGTCCGTTTAAGGCTTGCTCCAAGTCCGCCTGTCTGCTCACCAGTCCCGTGAACCCCGAGCCGAAGATCGAGATGAGGTTGGAAATGTTCGACGTGTCCAAGGGCTCCGTGCTCGCGTATGAAGAGTCCTCGAATTTCGCTCTCTTGCACGGCGTAAAATCCGGTACCTCCTCGATCTCGGACACGTAGTACCCAAAGTCAAGCTTGCGTTTCTTGGCCGGGCTCTGCGCGCCCTGGCAGCACTGCTGGAGCGAAGCGCAGCAGTCCTGATGCAAATACCCGTTCTCTACCGTGGTAACGACGTGCGTGTCCAAATCGAGCACTGTGGTTTTGTTGCAGTGCATGCTGCTTACCGGCGAAAAGTCACAGTTGGACACGGGGTAGGCTTCCGCGCAGCAGCTGCGGTAGAACGAGGGGTCCGGCGCTTTGCAGACCTCCTCGCTTTGGAGAGCTAGGGGCACCGAGCAGGCGCTGCCGGGCTGGATGTGCTGCGCCGAAGGAGCCTGGTGACCGACGGGCAGGAGCGCACCGCAGAGGCTCGCCGACTCGGTCGCGCTGCCGCAGCAGTCCCCCGTCTGCTCCTCGCAGTCCTCCACCAGATCGAGAGGGTTCAGCTCCTGGATCTCGTTGCAGACGGTCATCACCTCCTCGTACTGCTGCATTCTGTAGATTTCGGCGTACTTCTCGTTCATGTAGACCTGCCTGGCGTTCCTCAGCACATAGGAGACCAGCAGGTTTTTGTGCAGCTTGATTCCTCCTCTCTGCGTGCGGGAGTTGTGGATTTTCCGTAAAGATATCGAAATGAGACTTTGTGCATCCACCGCACACTCCATGGTGTTGATCATGGTCGGGGGTCGTGATGTCCTCCCACCTCTCCGACGAAGGAAAGAAACTTTCTTTTAGTCAGAATCGCGGTATTTCGTGCGGGGACGATGGCTTAAGTCAGCTCTGTGGAGAAACATTGAACGCGGTCGTTTCTGCCTCAGCGTGTGAGCGTAGGCAATCATTAGCCTGCGCCTGCTGCCATAGTATATATACGGCGGAGAACTTTCCGCCCACTTCGCCGCCGGCCAATCGGAAGCCGAGGGTGCCGTTGAGTGACAAGCGAATTCCGCCCAGAGGTTTTGATCTCGTCCAATCACAGAGAGGCGGTTCTTCTGTGCTATTCAAATTCCAAACTGACTTTACCAAACTGGAATGTTCTCATGAGGCGCGTTGTACATCAGAGTGCGTGCTCTTGTCATGTGTGCTGGAGAGACTGCTTCAAGGATCTGACACAAATTCGCAAAAATCTTTTCATTCGCAACTTTAAAAAGGACTGCGTTTAACGCAAATGAAAAGCGCTCTATTTTCTGGTGCGGGTGATCGATATTTTATTTTACTCATTTGCAACTTACATGCATACATAAGATTACACCGTCGACCATAAACATGTAAATGCATCTATATATGCAATGCTGTTTTATTTTAGGCTATACGTGAGGGGAAAAAATAAATAAGATTTAATGCACGATTCAGACAGAAAGACAGCAGATGTGGGGTGACTGAATACTTTAGGCTAGTATAAACTTTATGACGTGTGTATTACGTAGTAATTACTTTTAAAATGGTTGCGTTTCTCTGATATAGTTTAGTGAGGTTTATACAGACGGTTCAGGCTCTTGAGCGAGAACATTTTCCTTCTGATTAAAGACGTTGTGGGCAACGCTGATTTAACTTGGACGTCTGAGGTGGAGCCAAGGAAGGAAAAGATAGATAAAAGCTAGCTAGAGTTTATTTTAGAGCAGATATTCACGCTGATATGTATCTTTTGGACTGTAACACAAATCTTTACATGGCATCTGCCGGTAAACCTCCACACACAGGACTGTCATGTAATTTCGTCACGTTTATAGATGTTTCGCCTCAAACTTCTTTCTTAATTGACTCAGCAATATAAGAGAAGACTACATCTAAACGACCCGTCTCTAGTACGTCAGCCTGCATCCGCACAGTGTGAAAAAGTGTGTTGAATTGATTTGGATTTTCTAAATATCAGATTCGGTTCTGTGCATGTCAAATATTTGCTGCATTCTCTAATTGCTGTTCGTTCTTCCCACTGACAGCGTGTTTAAAAGAGAATCATTTGGATATTCCTCATGGTCTCTCTTTCTCTCCCTCTCTCTCTCTCTTTCACTTCCTCACACGCACTCACTCACTCACTCTCTCTCTCACACACACACACACACACACACACACACACACACACAAACAAACAACCCAAGATCTACAATGAGTGCTAAAGCTTACATCTTTTCATTTTCATGCTCAAAGTCAGGAACACCCAACATGTATCGAATCAATAAACTGCTAACAGGTAACCAACTCATACTACCAAACATAAATGATGGAAAGAGTAGCTATATCAGTCGCGCATAAAAAAAATTAATAAAGTAGAATGGGAAAAATAAAAGACATTAGCAATAAAGCTGTTTTCACTTTAAGTGAAGCATCTAAGAAAAGTAAACCTCAAATGAAAAGTAAACAATTTTAAATGATATGTTTTTAAATTGATTGCAATGGTAAGAAGTAATGTTGGCAGTGAGTTATAAAATGAATGAATATATATATATATATATATATAGATATAGATATAGATATAGATATAGATATATATAGATATAGATATAGATATATATAAACGGTCCTAAATCAGCACCTGATATAACTTAATACCTACATGCATATACTTGCTTTGGTCCAGAAATGCAGACATTTAGATTTCGAGTAGTGAAAACTTTATACTGACTAATAAACCCGCCAGTGCTGCATCGGTTTTGTCCTCTCATGCAACGCGTCCGTGCAGCGGTGCATTCATCCACTCCATATTAATATTTGTACACTTAAGACACATCTGAAGTGTGTTGTGAATGTCATTGCGTTAGAAAACAAACTATCAAACCAAGTGGCATCTGCAAGTGACGCTAGTCTGTTTCTCCGGTCTAACTTTTCCTTTTTTAAGTATGTTTAATCAATTAGTCTCACTTATTTTTGCTGCATGAAGTCAGTTCTCCTCTTCTTCTTTTTTTTAATTCAGGTGTCAGAGCAGAGCGTCCACGGGTGTAGTTCATCACATGGACCGTATGTGATTCTGAAGATTCTCAAATGAGCAGGCTCTCTACCTTTAAAAGAAGAGATGCGTTAAATCCTGTCGGTTTCCAGCTATGCCAAAAGTAGTTTGAGACACATCAGAATTCTACACAGATATTTAGTGACTGCAGACTATTAGTCCTAATGCAGGCTAATTTTGTCTAATGGGCTTCTAAACATAGAGCTGAATTAAGATGCTTCACCTTTCATTTAGGGTCGTACCATTTTAGATTTTCTATCTATCTATCTATCTATCTATCTATCTATCTATCTATCTATCTATCTATCTATCTATCTATCTATCTATCTATCTATCTATCTATCTATCGGTCTGTCGAGAATGATATGCTGACATTACTCGCGTGTTGGGATTGGTTTCAGTATCTGCAAACCCTAAACAACAGTTCAGCACTTCTACAGTCAACGGCCTCCCAGGGTACTTAAGGCTTGCTTTTAACTTTCACAGATTTTCAGCTACAAGTTGCTAGTCATTCTCACATTTTTAAAGCGCGTTTTCTTTCAAGGGGGTGTGGTAAAAGTGTCGCATTCAGTGATTGTATAGGTGGTGCAAATAGCCTTATAAAACACTTGTTGGATAATGAATGAGATTTCAAGATCAGTCAGTTTAGGTATGATTACAAATTACTTTACTTTTTTTTTTTTTTTTTTTAATCACATAGTGTACATACGAAATAAATGTAAAAACAGATCATGTTGAATAATAGTATAACTATAGTATTTCCTTTATTGTTATTACTATTATTATTATTATTACTATTATTAAATACAAAGTTTTGCTTCATTCATACTTGTTTGGAATAAGTTCTTATAATTATGTTGAGTGAGCTAAAAATAATATAATTATTATAAAATATTAAAATATAATTACTATAAAATAATTTAACAGTAAGTAAAAAAATTTGGTATGGCTAATGGGAACATTTTCCAACACAGTTTGGTTCATTTATGAATAAAGAAATAATATAAAATTAAGCAACCATCTACTGTGCAAAATTATATATATAGATATATATATAGATATAGATATATAGATATATAGATAGATATAAGGCTACATTCTTTAAATTTGAATTACATCTTTAAAAAATACATTGGGAAACACTTTCTAATTTCTCACCTGAACCTGATATTTTATTTTGGTCATGCAGGAACATTTTCTTGTCTTCTAGAACACCAGAAATGATAGAGGAGCTTGAGCAAAAAGTAACAGAGTATTTGAACATGTTTTTTTTTTTTACAGTCACATAAAAACATTTATTTACAACATGTTCTGTCATGTCCCATAGTGTCATATATAGCCTATCGTTAAACAGAAAAAGCATAAACACCACTCCAGCGACAGTGAATCACCAGTCAATGGTATCTCTCCAGTTGTGATGGAGGTCAGTGGCTATAAACTTCCATCATCAGAAAGAAAATTAATTCTCTTCTAAACGCTTCAGAGAGAATATAGGATTTGCTGTTTTCTTGTTAGTTGAAGTGATCGCCTCTTTCTTATTGTCTTCCATGAGAGATGTGATTGCTCCATGCCTCAGTGGTATCCTTCAGTCGGGTCAGAACAAAGATTACAAAAACATGCAACAGCAATGCAAGTAACCCGAAAGTAATATTTACCGATTTAGAATAACTGAAACTGCTATGAATGTCATCGATAGGTACAGTTTTAATTTCAACAAAATCACTAATCCCAGTTATTGCATTAATTTATTGGCATTTCGTGTTAACGTTAATAATATGGTCGGAAAAAAAAAAAACATTTAAAATGCATATTGCAGACCTAAAAACAGCGATGCAATAGGGTAACAATCACGCCACTTGCTCACCAACAAAAACACAGGTATAATCAGAACGCAAAAATATCATTTTTAATGAACGCGATTCTAAATTAACGTGAGGGAAAAACTACATTCCCCGGTCTCGAGGCGTCACCGAAGCACTTTTATCAAAGGAGGAGCATTGTGGGATTTGAAGTGTGATTTGCGTTGCTCAGGACACTCGCGGGCATTCCGGTGGCAGGAGGACCAGTGGGTGAAATATCAGGGCGGAGCTTTCCCCGCTTTGGCAGATGGATGCCTTGTGAACTTAAAGGCAAAGTAATCAACTTAACATAAATCGCAAGATGCAATTTCACAGGGTCGGACGCCACCATACGTCCTAGCCTGTAGTAGACATGTGTTGACGACAGTAGCCTACCATAGCGTGACTGACAGTGCTGCTGAGGTAAAAATATATCCTGACACATCTCAAAAGGCGTAAATGAATAACCCACGAGGCAAGCGCATTGATCTGTAACGTATTTCTCTTAACCGAACTAGATTAAATTTACCGGTATGACGCGATGGTGCTTTGCACGGTAAGATGCTTCTGTCTGTGGATACTTTCTAAACATTTTGTTTTGTCGTACGGAAGTGATTAAAGTGTTTCGGTGCTTCGTTACGTTCGGTCCCCTTTCGCTATTCTTTTTTAAAGAATAGCGACGTTCTTGATAAATAGCCCGGTGTTAATATAGCTGTGCATCTCTATTACAAGTTAGCTTATTGCAGCTCTTTTTTTTTTAAAATGGCGATAAAGTGATCTGTGCATTCTTGTGGGATAGTTTTTACATCAAACATTTAGTCTTTGAGTTTTGCGCTAGCTGCAGCGTTGTATCGCCCATAAACACAACTGCTCTCGTGTCCTTTCTGCGTTTGTCTTGCGCAATTCACTTTCCTTTTTATATATATATATATATATATATATATATATATATATATATATATATATATATATATCGTCTATAGCAGGATCACCAGTCAGCGACATTTGACCGAATAAGCCCGCGTAGCCTATATTTGCGCACCATTTTGAGTTATCCTTTGCTGAAGTATTTTTAGCCCCGGCTCACAAATTGTGTTTTATTTCCCCTTTAAGAGCACGAACTGCGTTGGGAGGGAGGTGTCAAGCCCAGAGGCTGAATTTCGGCCAATTAAAGTCGTCGACCCCCTTTGCAATACGTCAGCCCGCTTAGGGAGGGCTCTGAGCGTGAGCGATGTGTGCGGTTTCCAAGGCAACCACTTGTCCTGACCTCCCCATCCTCCTCAGGCAAGATTGGTTTCCATGGTAATGATTGTATCTCCCCGCATGTTTCTATTCCCGTAAAGCAAGCTGAGCGAACGGTCGGAAAGTCGCCTGCTTTCCTCCAAAGTCTGTCGGACAATTTCTCTCCGCATTAGTTCTGCAAGAAATGCGATGGTGTGATATTAAGCTATAGCCCGCATTGGCCAGGGTGAAACCATACGTGATTGTTTTTTTCACTAACGCAGATAAATTAGCACGTTTTCCATTTGTGTAGCCTGTTAATAAATACGGAGCTGCAAAATTTAAATAACTGTTAAATGCGTGGTTTGAAGTTGTCCTATATGGGTTGGCTACTCTGGCAAAAAAAAACAGCCTAAGCAGAACACCTTTAATGATCTAATTAATTAAAAATGAAGAGCCCTGCTTAAGATGCAGCCTAGTTTTTTTTTTTTTTTTTTTTTTTTAGAAGAATCAACGACTTTCTTAGGAAATGTTTGAGAGCTGATGTCATATGTGACAAATGAGCCTCTCCTGTCTGAGCCGTTCTAGCTCTTCTGGAATTTCAGCTTCCTGTAACCTGTTGAGACTCATCTGCATGCCACGGACTGAGGGTGTGTTCACCAAAGGGATGGGGGTGGTGGGGAGGGGAACTGGAGAGATACAGAGAATGAAAGAAAGAGGGAGCTGTATCTCTCCTTCACACAGGTACGCACACACACACACACACACACACACACACACACACAAACTCTTTTTATAGCTCTTTTTATCTCCCAACACAAGCACAAACACACACGCATACGCAGCGTTTAGGTATTTGCTTATATTCTCGATAAAGAACACAGACTGCATTTAAGAAATATTATTTTCATTTCATTAGATTTAGTTTTTACTCAAACTAAACTCGAAGTTAAGTAGTATTTCACCGCTAACCCAGCTGCGGCGTTCTGTAGTGGTGTTTACTTTTTCATCTTTAGTCACATCCATAAAGTTACTCTTTATATTTTGTTGCTATGCAATCGTGATTATGAACACATTTGCATGCATCAAACAAATTAATCAGTATTTTTTGTTAATGCATTCCATGGAGTAAGAATATCCACAAAATGTACATTTTCTCTATATATATATATATATATATATATATATATATATATATATGCATGTTTATGTGTGTGCATATCATAAAATATGTAGCTATCCTTTATTTCAGGGTTTAGACACACAACCTTTCTGTTTTTAACAGCCAGAAAAAGGCTTTTCTTTAGCTCTGTCCTTGATCTGGTAATCAATTTCATTGATTTCAACATGAATGGCAGCCTTGGTTCAGACCAAAGTACAAATAATGACCCCCAGGATTTTAAAAACGCACCAAGACTTTGTAGTAGTTTACTCTAGGTAAAACATCATCTGGTTAAAATTAAAACGAGATTGCGTTAACCGCGGCTGTAGTTCACAGTGCCAGAAATTATTCTCCTCACTACCCTCTTCAGTCGAAGGGGGGTGCATTTTTGATGGCTTCTAGGTGGATGTGGACATTGAGGTGCGCGCGCACGGACGGATGCACGCCGCCGTAGGTAAACCCCAGCACGCGTGGAATACGATTAAAACACCCGCACAAAGTAAACAAGCAAGCAAAACTAAAACGCATGTAACATTTTCACATTAACGTCAAATGTTAAAAACATTACAGGTAGGCTGCATCACGCCATTTTATCTTAAGAAAGCCCGATTCTTCGAAAACAACCAACGGGCAAACAGCGTGAAATATAGATGGTCCTTAATAAAAATGTGTTCTGTAATGCGGTGGCGACGCGCAAGTGAAACGCTCCTCGGCGCTCATGTCGGGATGCGTGTTTTACTTGCGTGCCTACTCCTCCCTCCAGCTCAACGGAGCGTGCGCGTGCGCGGGCTCGCCCACGTGCGCGCGCTGCAGGGTGACAGCGGAAGACAGAGGTTGCGCGCGTGCTTGCACGCACCGCTTTAGATTCGCGGGGATGAGCGAATTAGCGGGAAACGCGCTCTTTCCTCCAAAACCGCCATTCGCGACGTACAGCTCGCGCAGAAACGTGAGCGCCCGCGGAAGCGGCAGCTATACGGCCGTTCTCAAGAGTGTAGCCGGTGCCCTATTTTTATCCTTCAGCCTGTGTGCGTCACGAATCCGATGGCTGTGGTGACACTATGCGTTGATTTCGAGGTTCGCCTACTAATGCTCTCCTGCAGAGGGCCCATTTCTCCTTGAAGTGCTTAGACCGCTGTGTGTATGTGCGAGTGAAATATTAGAAGTAACAATTTCCTCTGAAAATACGAACATCAAATCAGCTGTGCCAGTAATGACAAGCTCACGCAGGCTATCTAAAATATACCAACAGCATTTTCCGATTTTTCTGCTTCTCGTAGGGTTGTTTTCCAGCCGCACATCGATCCGCATATTTCAGAAGATTATCTATTAAACACAAAAAAGTAGTTTAAACTTGATTACGTGCGTGACCCTGGAACGCAAAACCTTCAGGGTCAATTGTTTGAAATTGAGGTTTATGCAATAACTGAAAGCTGAATGAATTTGCTTTCTGATGACGCATGGCTTGTGAGGATGGGACAAAATGTGGCTGATATAAAACTATTTGAAAATCTTGAATCTGAGGGTGCAAAAAAAAAAAGAAAGAAGAGAGAATCACCCTTTAAAGACGTCCAAAATAAGCCCTTAGCAGTGCATATTATTTATCAAAAATTAAGTTTAAACATGTTTATGTTAGAAAATGGAAAAAAAAATCCTGATCTCGGAACATGGATTACCATAATGACTTTTGGCATAAAATAAAAATCTGTAATTTTAACCCATGCTATGTATTGTTGGCTATTGCTGCAAATATACCCGTGCTACGTATGGCTTTGTGGTCCAGGCTTCACATCTAAACAAATGGTTATTTAATTCAAGACAAAATCGCTATGTCAGAAATCCCATTTCCAAAATCTTTCAGGTTAACGTTTTAGAAATATTTACATTCGCATCGTACGTGTTTATGAGCATACATGCTGTTATGAGCATTTATGAGATTTTTAATTTGTATTACTGAGCATGCAGCGTTTTTCTCTTTGTTTCTCATAAGCTCTTGTTTCTTCTCTTACGTACAGGCTATGCACTCAATCTCGGACGTATGGGACTATGTTTGGAACGCTAAACAAACATGGCCTGCTCTCCTTCGGAAGCTTGCAGCGTGGGTTGCTGCTGGCTGCGTTGTGTGCCGCTGTAGGGAGTGTCTCTGTACTCAGGAAATTCTTCTCAGGAAGTGGCGTATAGGTTGGTTACATGTGCAGTCCACTCTTCATACGCTCCCTCTACTGGTGTCCACTCTGTCGCTCTCCCAGACAGAATTAAACGCTTTATACCCTACAGAACACAAGGGAGGGGGGGGTTCGAGAGAGTGTTTGTCTAGCCAACAATTGGTTGAATGTGAAACGCAAATCTAATTTTAGACACCTTGACCTGTTTATTTGACCTTCCTTGCATTGAAAAGTATTTATTTAAATTAAACTCTAACGGCTTGCTTCTAATGCAATTAACTGAACGCGTACATCTTCGACACCGGTTTTGTTCCTAAACAAGCCTGAAATGTTAAATTTGTCCGATGCAAAAGAAGCATTTCCTGTTCATAGTTTTGTAAGCCAGAAGGATTAACAAGACATGTTTGTCTGCTGAGAGAAGCAGAGAGAGGAAGACGGAAAGAAAGAGAGGGGAGGGGGGTCAAAAGCAGACGCATAGTTGTGTTTCGTTTTTTTGTTCTGCAAAAAGTTTGCGAATTTGGGTTTTTCCTTCGCTAGCAGAAATAAATGCTAAACGTCGTACGCTTAGCGACGGAGTTACAAAGCGTGTCTTTTAAAACGCCGCCGTTTTGGATGCAAAAAAAAAAGAAAAGAAAGAAGTGAGACGTGGTCTTAGAGTTGGTGGAATCAGGTCAAAGAATTCCTGAACCATGTTCGGGAAATATGGAACACCCGGAATTCCAGGGGTGGGGCCATAGCGAGAGAGAGAGCACTCCATAAACAAATACTCCGGCAAATGTTAATCGAACACACATGCTCTCTCTCACGAAGAAGAGGGGGAGAAAAGGGAGGGAGCGGGTACTTTCCAAGTCTCCTACAGAAAATCTCCCTGAGTTTGCAAAGTTCTTGTTAATAACGCGCGCCTCGTTCTGTTCTGCGACGAGTGCAAAACTCTGCCGTGCTCGAAACGCGTTTCGTTTGCGCTTTACCCTTTTTATCAACCACCCCTTTAGGCCTTTTGACTGATCCACATCTAAATAAAGCTTCATTTGAGAGAGAAAAAATTGCTGTTGTAAACATATTTGACAAACTGCGAACTGAAGCCCGGACCTTTTTGGAAATAGACATGGAGTTGGGTGAGCATTGTTGCCTCGGTATAAAGTCACTAATGCTCATTCAGGTGAAGCACTGTTTTTATCCTAAATGACTGCTGAAATTAAATGTCATTCACCTTTTTCTTCCGTGTCAGTATCTGAAGCAATTTGCTCAGAGCTTCTGACTGTATATAGAGCTCTAGTGTGGGTTGCCTGAATCTAGGGCAGAGAGTAAGTACTCCACTGAAGTCAGCACTTAATGTAGCACTAGTAAGCGCTCTTATTCTCATATGAGGGCCGACAATCAAAAATTGCGCTATATTAGAGCTGCTGTCTCTTTTTTTTGAATAAATGCCTGTAAAGCCTGTTTGAATATTTGAAGCATGAAATGTTTCACCACAAATAATAAAGTCAGTATGTTATTTCTATAAAATGTATGCCACAAAGCATAGCTGACATATTTTAGAAGTATCTTCCTACATGTGAAAATGTTAAGGAGACCACTTTTTAATTGTATTTGTTATTTTAAATGCATAATTAACACGTGAATGAAAATTCTGTTATCATTTACACATCCTGATCACTTGACTCCGTCCTTCTGTAGAACACAAAAGAATATATATATATATATATATATATATATATATATATATATATATATATATATATATATGAGTATGTATGTGTGTGTGTGTGTGTGTGTGTGTGTGTGTGTGTGTGAGTTAATGGAGTCCATTTTTTTACCGCTGGACTTTCATTTTGTCGACAAAACAGTTGTTAAAAACATCTTTGGCAAAAGAAAGAAAGCCATGAAGGTGAGTAAAAGAGTAAAGAGTGGCAATGTTATTTTTTGAATGAGATATCCCTTGAAGTGTCATTCTTATATAATTATAGATATAGTTCTTGGCAAAATGTTGCTATGCAACAAATACATTGAATCCGGCACAATGATATGTAATGGTATCGTGGATTATAGCATGATAGCGGATGAAAAGTTGTTTTGATCGATCAGAAGTAACGACCTTGACTAACTGTTCTGTAAACGTTCCACCTTTTCTAATAGCATAATACCAATAGCGGTTTGGGAAATTAGGTCAGCAGAGTCCGTCCGTCTTGGACATGGTAAAGAATGAAAATTACTACGATGAAGTGTTTGAGAGCCATTTCAGGAAAAGGTTCTGAAAGGTTGCACTCGGAAATGTCTCCGAACATTAGGATGAAGCTCTGTGCAAGTGTGTGCATGCGAGTTTGTGTGTTTGCGCCTTTTGTGTACATGCATGTGCTTGTGTTTGCGCTGGTGTCTGTCTCTGTGCTGCGTGCAGCTCCTCCAGTCCTCAGCTCACAGGGTGTGGGTGAGCTGTTTGAACTCGGTGGTTAAGCTGGTAGACTGAGATGAATGCAAGAGGAGCTCAGTCTCCTCTTTGAAGTTTGACACGGGGGGTTACCCCTCCCACCAGGAGGGGCTTCGGCGAAGAATGAGAGAGAGAGAGGGGAAAGAGAGACAGAGAGAAAAACTTTACTCTTGTTTTTTGTGAGAAACACTAGAGGTCCAGCTTGACTCTCAAATTGTCAAAAGGCTTTTTCTCGTTTTAATTACTTTCTCGGAGAATAGCTGCGCTGCTACGCTACGCCTGTTCTCCTAGTATCTCAGTATTGGAAAACTTTTCAAAGACAGATGTTGAAAAGCTCAGTTTTTTTAAATATTGTATTCGAAACATGTGTAAAGTGTTCAAAGTCGTTGTCTGTCAAATAAGCCACTGGAGTGATATAGCGGGAAAGTCCCTTTTAAAGAAATTAGCACATTAGTTGAAGACCTCCCACTCTCACTGTCTCTCTCTCTCTCTCTCTCTCACACACACACACACACACACACAAGCATGCTGTGTCGTGTCTGGGAGACACTTAAAAGGGAGGCCTGGCCAGGTGTGCAGCAGAGACTGAGGATGATACAGGTATGAGCAAGCCCTTGACGGATCTAGCAACAGACTCAAGGACTCTGCTCTGGCTTGTTATCCCTCATCTGTTTCTCCTTCTTCTCTACTGTGTTTTTAAACATGCTGCTAAATCATTTAGAATTTTCCGTTTCTAAAAAATCTTTGAAATAGCAGTATACCGTTCCACACGAGTGAAATAATTAGACGAATTTTGGAATTGTTAGTATTTTTCACACCCATAAAATTATTTTTTTGAATTATGAAGACAGTGGAGAAAGGACAGGAAATGTTTCAAGCCAGATTCAAACTTTTGTTGGCCACGTGATCACCACAGGTCAATGTGAGCATACATGCACCACTAAGCCACAGCTTTTGATCATAAATGATTTATATTTACACCACCATTCAAAAATATGGGATTAATAAAACAGAAGAAGTGCATATATAAATCTCCTTCACCAAGCCTGCATTTAGTTGATCAAAAATATAGTAAAAATGTAATTTGAAATGCTCACAATTTTATAAATTCTTTTTAAAATCTAATTTATTCATATGAAGGCAAACCTGAAGGTGTCACATGACCATACAGAAATCATAATTTGATTTAGAGCTAATCAAAAATCTTCCTAATATCAGTGTTGAAAACAGTTCTTCAGTGCTTCATGTTTTTTCTGGAGGAAGAGCGGAAAGGTCAACATTTTTTGTAAAAACATTTTTACTGTCATTTTGATCATTTAAATGCACCATAACTGAATGAACACATGAAAACAACAACAACAAAATCTAAAGTTTTATTTCTAAAGTAACTTTAAAGTAGCTGGTAGGCCTTCGGTAGATTCCCACCACTTGAACCGATCAAACGTATGCCTCGAACGCGTTTACATTAGCACATTGGACCTTTACTTGGTAAGATCCAATGCTTTGTTTTAGCTTGCAGTACCTGACCAACAACTACCAGCATTGTTTCTGAAGCTCTGCCACACCCTCACGTAGCCCAGGGCTCTATGGGTCACCCTATCCCGCTGTCCTCATCGAAGACAAAGACTTCTCCAGAATCCCTCATTGTATGACACATGGTATAGGTCTCGGTTTTCTTCTTCATTCAGGAGGTGTGGCCTTAGAGGATGTTTTTGCCAACAGGCATCATCGGCACATATAAAAACAATAGCTAACAGCCGTTGCCATACGTGTGCGTTTGTGTTTGTCCATTCAAAGATGCCTTTAAATAGACGCTCACTGAGAGTTTGCCTTCTGAAATGTGTGACTGTCTGAAGCCAAAATAGTAAAACAAGTCATCTGCAACCATTACATACCTCTTTATAAGAGATAAGACTCTTAGTCGATGGAGCAAATCAATTGTTTAAACAGCTGGCATGTCTACTACTTTTTTGTTTTGGGGAGTAAATGTGTCTGTGTTGATGTGCAAATAAGTTTGCTGTGTTTTCCCATAACAGTTGACTGTATGTACACGTTTCTGTATGTGTGTGTGTGTGTGTGTGTGTGTTCAGGGACGTGTCAGGTGTTTACACACACTGTAGATGCAGTGACTTTGGTGCCTCCAGTGGCAGATTTATGACGGTGTCTTTTAAACAGTGATTGCAGACACATACACACACTGACGTACTGCTTTGTAGGAGGTTAGATTAGTTTTGCCTCCCGCTGTAAAAACGACATCCTGAAATTGTCTTCTATAGTGAGCAAATAGCAATCAAACATCATCCTTTTATCGCTTATCTGTACAATTTGCATATTTGTAGAGTTGTAGTGTTTCAAGCAGTCCAGTCAAATACGTTGAACTGTGTACCTTGCCTCACTGTACGCAGTACGGGCAGAATATGTAGAATGACTGGGATTCGGGCTCGTTTATGATGTGACCGATATTCACACAGAGCAGTAACGAACACGAGTGCTGTTTTCTGTGAAGTGAATCAGAAAGTGACTGATGAGCTGAATAAGAATCCACCAACAAAAGAAGAGTGGATAGTAACTGAAAAGGATACGTTTGATATGGAGAAAATGACCTTTTCTCTTAGTATGGATACATTTTATAAGAACTGGTTGAAATGGATAATACACAGGAAAATAGATAGTAAATAAGTAGTGTTTTACAGTGAATGCTCAGTGAATATTTATTTATTTATGTCCCCCCATATATGTGAGGTACTTACTTAATGGAAATACATTGTATGGGCTGAACTTTAAGGACTTAATTGATGTTGGTAAGTATAAATAATTTAAACTTTTATTCATATAATTTCTCAGTTTTGTTATACTTTGTTCTTTTGTGTATTAGTATTGAAAAGGTAACTGGTATTTTAGGTATTTTTATAAATATTTGATAAAAATAACTGTATAAGAAAGATGTAAGAACTGTATGCGATGCCTATTTTGTTTGTGTTATTGTGTTAATCTTATGCTATGTTATGTTATAAGAAATTATATATACAGTATATATATATATATATATATATATATATATATATATATATATATATATATATATATATATATATATAAGAAATTATAAGTTATAAGAAATTATATATACAGTATATATATACACATATATATATATATATACATATATATATATACATATATATATATATATATATATATATATATATATATATATATATATATATATATATATATATATATATATATATATATATACATGCATACATATACATATACATGCATACATATACATATACATATACATATATTTTTCTTTTTTTCTCACTTATAAACACTTTAAAATACAGACCTTTACATTCATATACATTCCTCCAAATTTCAGACAATAATAAGACTCAATGATAAAACTAAGTAAATATATAAATGAATAAAAAGGATTGTTTTGCTCATGACTGTACTGAGTAGGCTCTTAAAGAATTTGCTGAATAAAATCATGTTTTAGTTATGTTTTCCCAATATTTTTATATAAAAAAATATCTACATCTATCTATTTATCTGTTTTCATTATTTTAGAAGCTTGTAAACCACGGGCAAAATATTGTCCTCATTTGAATTTTAGTTTAGGGGATGTTCGTTTTGCACAGCTGTCTGTTGTGGTTACTTGGATGGATGGAGAAATGCTTTTTTTTTAACATTTGTTACCTTTAGCAATGCTTTAGCAAAGCGTAATTACACACATTTGCATCTTAACATTTACCTGCTAACAACAATTGACAAAAGCCAGAAGCAATTATAAAATGATGATTTACTGAGAGGAACAATTTACAGAGGAAATGGCTTGTCTGTTTCACACAAGGTACATGTGAGTGTGTGTGTGTGTGTGTGTGTGTGTGTGTGTGTGGCGCTCATAAGAAGGGGCAGGTCTCATTAATCCATTTTACAAGCCAGAGATGAGGAGCGATACGGCACAGATCCTGATTTACAGCCTGTGAGCTTCTGTGAGTGATAAAATATGTTTACTATCCTCCTACATGTAAACCTCAGCACCCCACCCCTCCAACTGTGCCCAGACAAAACACCAGTTACACTGACAAATGCCGGCATACGGAAAGACTCACGATCAAATATTAGTTACGGTTGTCTAAAATTTCAATGAATACAAATGCATTTGACCATAAACTATATAGCCCTGTGGTCTAATTTCCATTTAATTAATTCGGTCCACTCTTGTTCTCTTCCTTTAATCTCAGGCCTAATCACCAACTGGTGAGGAACACCGATCTGAAGTATAATTTTCACTAAGAAACCTCCATCCTGGAAGACCTTTTTCTTATTTTGGGTGGATAGTTATTAGAGAAATTGAACACTTATGCAGCAGATTCTTTTGAGAACTGACTTAAGGTGATTGTCTTGATTAAATACGTATTAGTAGCTTGGGAAACGAGGTATAGGTGAGCTTCTGATCTAAATATACTTCTGGTCTTTCTTCTGTTATGTCATTATGGGAAAAAGATTAAAATGGTACCAGACCATGGGAAGTTTTTGTCTTTGGATCACTATTTGGTTAGTAAGAAGTTTGGGGTCGGTAAGATTTTCATTTATTTAAATCAGAAGTAAATGCATCTTTTTTTTTTTTTTTTTTTTTTTTTTTTTTTTTTTTTTACAGTAAAAACAGCAATATTGCGTTTGTTATATTGTACAATTTAAAATAACTGCTTATTTTAATACATTTAAAATGTAATTTATTCATATGTAATTAATTTTCAGCATTATTCCAGTCTTGAGTGTCACACCATCTTTTAGAAATAATTATAAAATGCTCAAGATACATTATTATTCAACTATGTCTATTCTGCTATGTCTAAAAAGTTGAATATCGCTTAATATTTTTGTTTAAAAAATATTGTTCAATTTAATGCATCCTTACCAAATAAAATGAATTGCTCATTTTTTTAACATATATGAACTTGTAAAAACTGTCCTTTGAAAACCTGAAATAACAATGAGATGCTTTATTTTTTTTGTCATCCGGCAATCGTATATTTCTCGATTTTTCTTCTTCAGAAACATTGCATTATTGATAACTTACAGTGCTATGTTTGCTCATCCTTGTCATCATGATGCAAATGTAGCGTATTGTCTCTGTTATCACTGATGAAATAAAAAACGCTTTGTTAGTTTCATCAGTAATTGCGTTGACAAAATGAACGCTGTTGTGACTAATGCTATATGCATCCCGTTTACCAGTTCTGCCATAAAATAAATTCTTTTCTTTTTTTTATTTGCTCTTTTCCTCTGTCTTTGGCTGAAGGGACAGCTCGTCCAGCTGGGCTCGAATCACCCTTGAATCTCCAGCGGTATAGCGAGGGAGCAGGAAATAGAACGGGAGGCGTTAACCCGATAAGACTGCTGTTGCAGAGCGGGGACACTCTGTGTCTCTCTCTCTCTCTTCCTCCCTCCCTCATTCGCTCTCTGTCACCCTCTATCTCTCCATTCTTCTCCCTCCTTACAGTTGCTACAGGCTCTTACATAAGCCAGTTGGATATTTTCAGCCTCTCAGCACAGATGCAGTCAAGTTGAAGAGAACGCATTAAATATTTCATTTTGCCTCCTCCCAGACCTGTCTAGTTGGGGTGAATCAACATTATAATACTACGCTGTTTTTATCAGCGTGTCCGTGTTTGTTTCAGAATGGCGATCGATCCGATGCTCTTCCCATTCAAATGCGGGTTCGTTTATGTAGAGAAGGAAAGAAAATGAACAGCGGATGGGCAGCGGTAGGTGGGAAACACCCTTGGTGATTTCCTCTATAACATCGATTTAGTAAACTGACCTAAAAAAAACACTTTAATTATGTAACTTTAACTCTCAAGGATCTCAAAGAGAGTCAATATTAGCAAGGTGATCTCTGTATATGATGACTGAAGACTGGTTAGGAACATACATATATATATATATACATATATACATTATTGTATCCGTACTAAACGGCTTCCAATGGGAATTCAATAGGTTGAATATAACTCGCTGCGTGTGTGTAGTGCTGAAGTCACAGATGGAACATAGAGTTATGCAACACAAGGAGAGGCCATTTTTCACAGAACAAGAGACGTCCAGAAGTGAGGACGGTGACAAAATGCATGTGTCTAGTATTTTATAGTGTTTTGTGGATATTTTCTGACCTCTGAACCTCATTCATGTAAACCACATTGTTGGACTCGGTTTTCCAGCATGCATCGTAACACGACTGCCAGCGTTTGTACTATTCCCTGCATTCGCAGCGATGTTGTCGTGTCTGTCGTTGCCTTCCCATTACGCGTTGTACGTTTTCTCTAAAGAACACGATTTTGAGTGTCGCCGTCGTTGTGTTTCATGTGTGGAGTGCTAAGGATAATACGTGCCGGGTTAAAGTTATAATTGTTATGTTTTACAACAGTGGTCCTTTTTGAATAATTTCTTGGAACAAAAAGCATCAAAATGCATTGTTTAACCTAATAGATAGCGCTGTGCGGTGAGGCATACAAATCATCCATCCACGCTGTGCCGTTCGGTTGAGAAACACAACTGCTTTTGAAGCATTTGCCTTCCAAATACTGCTCATAACTAATTAAAACAAGGTTATGACTGCGAGGAAGGACTGCTGTGGGTCATTTGACATGTATATGTATGTATATAACTGACTAATAAAATAAATATTTTAAAATTAATATTAACCTCTCTTGTTCTTATTGTTGGTGCGTGCTCAAGGTTGTGGATCCCTTAGATCTACTTCACGTATGCATGTACTTTCTGTGTAAGCTTTGTATAGTTGCGTTCAGGTTATCCTGATTCACCAACAATAGCAAAAGACAGAACACCGTTTCAAATGACTCATTCTTTTTCTGAGAGGATGTGATGGCTCGGACTGAATCCGCATCCCTTACTCAAAGGTGTAGCTAATTAGTTTTATGAATCATCGGAAAGCGATAATTAACGTTAACGTGTTGTGGGGAATTTGCTGCTAATTAGGTCAAAGATGTAGAAAAACAGATGAATTTCTTATAGATAAAAGTTAGTCTATTCTCTCACTTCGAATTCTCCATTCTGCTTTAAAAACCAGTCTAAATAATGTATCAAAGCATGCATGTACTTTATGGTCTTGTATCTTAAAAAGCATTTCTGTAGCGATCCTGTTTTTGAGATGCTGTCTGCTTATTTGGTCTGGTGGAGACGATATCGGAGGACTTGATCACACCCGGTCATTATGGAGACCCCATCAGGCCACTAAGGATGATTTGTCGACAGTTACAGAGCGCGCACATGATTTTGTAATCTGTACTATTAATCAAGATTCTCAGATTCAATCTGAGACAATTTCAGCAACATAATACAACATTTAATGCCTTTTGAACCCATATTAGTTGACCAGGTTGTTGTTTAGCCGCAAGCTGTCTAACTCTGTTGAATCTTGAAATCGCTACAAAGAGGGAACATCTTACAAATCATGCAAATCTTATAAATGTAATCAGTACCGATTCTAAAACCGCGATGCTCAGCTCTCTAAATAACAGTAAGAACTGCTTGGTGACCCGAGGGGAGCTGTGTAGTATGACAATCACATGAATCACCGTTCATTTTCAAACCTCCAATCCAAACAAAACATGAATCTTGACAAGGGTGCGTTTGATCCGTCTATGCAACAAGGTAGCAATTTCTTCAAAAGAAGAGAGCTAAACAATATAGAACATTTACATCAGAGTTTTCAAGCTTTTAGGAGACAGCTAGACCCTTTGAATGAAACATCGTCGGAACAGCCAACGATCTTTCCTCTGGTGCACTTGAATGCACCGTAGATATGAATGTGTGATAAGGATTTCAAAAACAAGGCACGCTCAATCTGCGCTCCTCTTCTGCTGTGTGTTTCGCACATCATGGCTGGTCTGGCTTTCCTTGTCTCTTTGCAATTTTCATATTCTTCAAAGAGAGATGGTTCACACTGTGGGCAATTGTAATTAGGTCATCGTCTCCTCTCCCCCGTTCTCTTTCGGCCTCGCTCTCTATCTTTTCACTCTCTTTTTTTATACCATCTATCACTCTTATTTCTCTCATCCTTGCACCTTCCACCCTCTCCCTTCATATTTTCTTGGATCGGTTTACAATGCAAGCGAGTGGTGAAGAAGAAAGCAGATTAGATGCCCCCTTTGCAAGACAGCTGAGGGGGAGGATACGCGTTAGAGCTGGGGAGCTGGAAATAGGCGGCTATATTTGGTGTTGCAGAATGTGTTAGGCAGGAGATGGAAAGAAATTGCAATTCTGTTTACAAGGCATGGAGGCTGGGTAGCAATGTGGGGTCTAAGGAGCTTTGGGTCTGGAGGCCTCTCTGGCAGTCTCTCTTTCTGGCTGCTGTAGGCCTATGGATGCTTGCTTTGACAGTGGAAACCGAAGTGAAGGGCACTGGGCAACCTGCAAGAAGGGATAAGTATCATGCTTTAGCTTCAGATAATGTTCGTCCGAAAGAAAAACTCGCTTACTTGAGGGTGGGTGGTAATTACGGCCGCACGTTCGGAGTTAACGCACAACCTTTGTGACAGTAACTGATGCTTAGCCTCCCGATATAACCAGAAAAATCATGAGAAACTTGAGAATCCTAATTAGCATTTTAATGCCGATCTGTGATGAAGATGGTGCTTTTGAGATTAGAGAATCATATTGCTGATTGCTTACACAATCTAATGTTTTCATGGAGAAAGATAATTCCCCACGTACTTCATAAGGCAAGTGTTGTGTCACATTAATAATGTAATGGAGCCCATGCGGACCCCTGCATTTTATCCAAAATAGTACTGAATGGACGGACTGTTTATGAAAATAATTTTGTGCCTCTTTAAGCAGCTTGAATGATTATGTTCTCTGTAGATTCGGACTTATACAAACTACTTAAAATAGTTTTCAAACATATGTAAATACAAGTAAAAGATGATATGTCCTTTTCTTTTATACATTTTAATGCATTGTTATTTGTCAAGGATGTCTGAAACTGATCCAAAGTTAATTGCATTTAATTGGATCCTAAAAAAAGGTATAATGTTGCACACAAAAACTGTTTATAACATTGATAATATTAAAAAATGTTTCTTGAGCATTAATTTTTAAAGGATCATGCGATACCATGTTGCACAAGTATTTTGTTTATTTATTGATAACCCTAAACCACAACTCACCACTTTATGTGGAACTCATTGTGTATGTACTCATTATATGTGGAAAAAAAGTCCAAAGTAAAATAAGTGGATTTGGCAATATGGCCTTCACTCATTCTCTCTCCTAGGACCTGTTCAGTCAAAAATAAAAAGAATAAATAAAATAATGAAAATTTCTGTTCACTTTCAGAGTTTCCCGAGCATGCCCTCTTTCGCCCATTGGTTGGAAAAACTATTAGCCTTGCTCCAAACTGACAACTGACACGATTCATTCAGTGTCATTCATTCAGCTCCACCGCACCGTTGTTATAGTTCACTATTAAAATAAGCCAATAAACTACAGTTAAAATAAAATACAATTTCACTGAAATTAAATACAAAAAAACATTTTATTTCAGCTCGTAGCCAAAGAAGCATTTCTCATTTTCAGTGTTTGAGTTTAACTTAACATACTAATATGAAAGTGAAAAGGAATTAAAACTATACAGACATGTATAAAAATAATTAAAATACAAGATAAAATTAAAATGACAAGAAAATGTATTAAAGTGAAAGCTAATTCAAAATATTAACAAAAACAATAAAAGCATTTCAGTCAGGCTATACTAAAAAAAACCCCCAAATAAACACTACTTTTCTGTTTACACTTTTCAGAGGAATCCACCAACAAAAGGCTAACTTATAGCTGTATATGCACATTAATTTGATATATAAAATATTATTTTAACATATTTTAAAAATACCACGACCATCTGTTCATATAACAGCCCGGAGAGTTGGTAAAGCTATGGTTTCTGGTGAAAAGAAAGAAAATATAGTACTAGATATTATAGAGGCTGCAAGAAGTGCCCTAGATCCTAGATGGAAAAGATCCAAGATTAATAGTCTTTCAAATATATGCCATAATGTGTACCGATACAGATGTACCAAGTGTAGCGCATCTGCCAAGAACAGAAATTCACTTGAATTCTTGTCATTTAAAAACATATATATTTTTGTAATTGTTCGAAAATACTTGAATATTTCAAGTGGAGTTTTTAATGTTCATTAAATGACAGTCAAACTCTAAACAAGTCTATCTGAAATCCTCCAGAGCCACATGTGCATTTAAAAAAAAAGAGAATGCGAGAAGTGTGACAAGCCTGTTAGCATCACTGTGTTTTTTTCTGAATGCGTCAGTGAATGAGACGGAACGAGTGAGAGCAGTGACAATGCTGATATGTATGCTTGTAAATATGTACCTCGCTCATTTGAATCATGCTGTGTGTATTTGTGCGTTTGAGAGAAAGTTGGAAGGAGGGCTCCGAGCTATTCCCGCCCTCCCTGAGTTTCCTAGGCTCTGGATTGGGTGGCATTTCCATGGCTACGGCGGGTGGAGGTTGGCGGGTAACCATGTGCCTTTTGTGAAGAAGCAGTGTGACTGCTCTGCTTATCTCATGCTCCAGTCTAAACTCATACAAATAATATTTTACATAATGTTCCAAAAAACAAACAAATACTAGCGGACCATGTGAGGTTTTAAAAATGCACTTGAAAAATCTAAGCAATTTGTTAAACATGTTTACTGTATTTTACATTTTTAGCCAAACGCATTTGCTGATAGTCAATTCCAGCTATTTATATATTTAACAAATATAAATATAAATGTCTGCATGATCTAAACTGTGTAACGGTGTATTTAGTATGAATCACTTGCTTATTTGCCTATTTTATATACTACTCAATATAACATTTGCAGCTAAATAACTTATTGTTGTGTTAGCATCATAGCTAATGTCCATGGCTGTAACATAGCTGTGCTAATATCAGCAAGTGACTCATACTAATATTGTGTGTTGTTGTTTAATATAACAAATCTATATTGAATTATATAGCTAATACGTTAGTACAGTAAAACAACATTAGTGTAATTAATGTCGACCCCTCAATAGCCGCGAAGGTCCCCGGTAACCATAGTGACAGTGCGTTTAGTATCAAAGATGGCGACCTCTATAATTATAATGGCGCAAACTTATTTTTAATAACGGAAAGCAGGAGTTTGGAGCAACTGGACCAAGACACGGATGGGAACGACTCCATTGGAAGACTGGATCTAAAACAAATTACAGACCGTTAATAATGTATACACACCTGTCTCTGTAAGTCAAAAAACACGCTTCCTGCACGAGACGTGCCCACATTGCGACTTGACAGACAACAAGAGGAGTGTTTATAATAAAAAAAACGCTTGAACGAAATCGCGGTCGTTATTTCTGAAACATTTAGAGGTGTCACGCTTGTGTAACCGTAAACGTGTTTAGCACTTACAGGCCGGTTCACTTCAGATAGCGTAACAAACGCACCCTGCCGCTACTAACGTTAGCTGTGTTTCTAGCATCTCGTGGTTAGTTGTTAAAAAAACCTCGTTTCCATCCTGCTTTTAACACACAAGTGCACGCTCTGTGTGAACAGCTTCTAAAAACGTACTGGCTATATTCTTCTGCTGCAAGGGCCTAATGGTGACAGCGTTTTTAGTACTTCATTCATATTTTGCTACTCTTGGAAAGTTTGTCAGTTTGAAGTTATGATTAACAGTTATGATTATGTGGTCTTTCAGAAGTGTGGTGCTGCTCTCGCACGTGTGATGTGAAACAGAAAGACAACAGGTCTCCACAGGTGAGTACTGTTACTACCAAACAAACACACACACACACACACACACACACACACACACACACACCCTTTTCAGATCTAGTTTTGGCATGTCAGTGCAGCCAGTTTATTTCACTCTATCTTTTTTACGCAAACATATTAATCCTTGTGTATTGGCTTTAAGTGTGCAAACTAAATAAATTAGACATACTTCAAGCTAAATACATTAAATATCTTATACAGTATTTTTAGTTACATGTTATAGTTTATATGTTGTAGACTACATTAATTGATAATGATTTACTGTTATACATATTTCAGTCAAATATATAAAACATCTGGATCTTATCAGTGAAAGACATCCTGCATGTTAAATAAAGTGTCCTTTATGTATGCTTTTTTTGCTGTACTTTACTTCGGCAACATCCAATAATCCAGCCATTTTTTGACAGACAATGCTGTATTATCATTACCACTTTTGATGTTGCTGATTTGGATGAGACCAACAGATGATGTTTGCTGTTTGTATGTTTATTTAGTTTAAAACTTACCTGCTGTTTTTATTTGTACAGATGAAGATGCTGCTTTTTTTGGTGACGGGTGATGTTTGGTCACCAGATTTTAAAGATCACTGCAGCTCTTGTCTCGCTTGTCTGTCTTAGTTTGATATCTTGAGGAATTTCACAACAGGGGGTATTCCAAAGGGATGCATCGAGGCATCTTGTTTTCTCAAACCTGACGCTTTTCTGCAAATTTAAAAAACATTTTTTTTGGTGGAAGGGGATGAGGAATTGTGGTGATTCTCCTCAAGGAATTTTTAAATAGTACGACTGCTTTTTCAAAGAATTCCAGAACTAGGTGCATTAACAGTTGTAAAATTGACCTATATAGGAACGTTTTTGATTAAAGACATTTTTATTTACGCTCCTGTTTTGAAAAATTAATTTCGAACCCTCTATAATTGAAGTATGTAATAATATCTCGTAAAATCAAGTTCAGCCTGCACCTTTGAAAACAAGATCTGTGTTACAATCTTTGTACATGTGCACACACACACACACACACACACACACACACACACACACACACACACGTGCACGCGTCTAGCCTCCTTTTTTATGCGACCCAGTTTCCAGAGCCCAGTAGCATTGCATGCTTCACCTCACTGGTTCCCAGTTTCACAGCTATGTCACAATTTCTCATCTCAAAGCTGCAGAAGTGGACAGGTTATGGGACCTGAGAGAGAAAAAGGAGGAATAAAAGTGTCAAGGCATACCATGAGGGAAGGTGAAGAAAAAGACTGAATATAGCAGAGTCTTTGCTTGTGTGTGTGTGTGAGAGAGAGAATGAGAGAGAGAGAGAGAGAAGATGAAGTGGAAGAATTGAAGGGGAGGGCATAACGGATAACAAACAAATCTAGACATGTTTCCCCCTCCCCTCTCAGTCCACCACAGACAGACTAATTTGCATAAAGGGCCGCAGGGCTTTTGACTGACAGGGCTCCAGACGGCACTGCGCTGCTGCTTCCACTTTAAGTGGGCTGGTGTGGGGCACCGGGGGGAGGAGTCAGCCTGGACACAAGCCCTCCCCCTCACCAACTCCAACCCCTGCTCTCTAATTGAGATATATACTAACTCCGTCCTATATGGCGCGCTGGAGAGGGGAAAAAGAAAGAGAGAGGAAGAGGAAGAGAAAAAGAGTTTGGGTGGAGGGGAGGGGGGGGCACTCACAAGGAAGTGATTTGTGGTCGTGATGACACCTTGTGTGTCGCTGGTGCCTGTACATTGCTGCGGCACTAAAAATGCTCCACAGCAGTGCTGCGCGGTCATGTGGAGATGAGGAGAAAGAGGGACGTTTGACGTTTTTAAACGCACGGTGGCCGTGTTTGTGTGCACACAATCCTTTTTGAACATATATTTGGAAGCATGCAGATTTAAGTCCATTTTCCAATTATTGCTACAATAAAAGAGTCGATATAGTGAGTGTGGTGGCACAATGCAGCAAAATTTTCTCACGGTTGGCTATAATATTTGAACGGTTTTAAAGATCTGGAGAGATGTTTAGGCAGTGACGTGCCATTTATACTCATGCACGTTAATCATAGAAAAATTTAAGATGTTTGAAAGTGAAAATTGGTTTCAGAAGTAAAATGCACTGTAGGAAAAATGAAAAAGTACCAGGTGAAGATCTAATGAGACAAAAACATACAAAATCTAGAAAGTTATATCTAGAAATTGATGCAGTCCTACTTATATCCTTTGAGGGTTGGCAGACACGTTCAAGCTAGCTGATTTTCAGTGTTTTTTTTTTTTTTTTTGTGTTTGATTTGTGTTGCATGCTGATGTTGTGGACATTTTATGTTCATGTGTGTTTTCAAGGACCACAATATCCTGGTGATATTAGTGTCTTAATTTGGAAAGCACTATGATATAAATGTATCTGTAATGAAAAACCAGCCTGTCAATCAAGCTGTTTTAATGCTGTTAGAAGTCTAGGGCCATTCAAAGATGAATTGGGAATGCTTGTTTGTACATTTCAATTACATTAGAACTGTTGTAGCACACACAGTGCGGCATTGCATTTAAGAAAGTACAATTAAAACGAGGAATTTATAACTACAATGACAATTATTATTATTTTTTTTCAAAGTGTGATATTTATGAGCCTTACAGACAGATTTGTTCAAAAATTCACTGAGAAATTTGTACTTGATTTATATTTCATACATTTATTTTCATTTTATGGACCAACGTGGAAGGACGCTTCACTATCATTAGAATGAATACGTTTTCTGTCATTTCTATTTAAATTTCAGTTCCATCTTAAACAGAGAGCCAATTTTTTAAACTTTTTTTCTCTAATAACAGAAGTTTTGCTTTATTGCATTTCTACGTAATACGGATTGAGATTGATTTTACACTCATCTGGGCACAGCTGTTTAAGGCATATATTACTAAGCAGTATTTCATTAAGAATTTCTGATACCCCGATAACCTTTCTAGCTAGTTAAGGTGATGAACTTCAGTCACTGAGCGCCACAGTTGCCCGCACAACATGTGTAACTTGTCCAACTCATTTTCCGCAAATTAGACTTACAATGTGCACTTCCTCTGGGATATCTACAGATTACATTATAATCACATCTGGACTACAGCCAACACCATATTCGATTTTATTCCTAAATGTTTCTATCAGTCTCTGTGAAGCAATGTCAAACAGATGGCATTACTTGTACCGAAAGCGATTCTGTATACGCCGTATATAAATAATTTTCGTGCAAGTTAGAATAGTGAGCTATTCTCTGCTAAATTATCCCCCGATAAATAGTCTCGAATTGCTGCAACTAGCAAGCCGTTAGCTGAAATGCAACAACAAATTGTTCTAATAATTATTCCATGTGAAGTCCTCTTCTTTTTATTACCTCGAAGCTTTGTTTTTAGCCTCAGTGCTGATTTCTGTGGATAATTGTTTTGCTATTTCTATAAGCTCTATGTGCGGCGTTCCAAATATGAACATGGCTGTTTCAGAGACACACACTAGTCTTTTAGCCTTTGCGGAAGATAATAAATAGAGCCAGTATCACTGCGTGCTTATAACTTTGCACAAGTTTGTTCATGTTATAAAGCGTAAAAGGGTGGAACAGGAGAGATTATCAGAAAATGTCTTAAAGCATCTTCAGCCATGACAATGCATTGGACATCAAGCGATTCTGATGGTAGTAGTCATCTTTGACTTTTCCTGCATATCCTCCCAAACAGAAAGTGGTCCTGTCGCTTTTTCCCAGGCAAGATAATAGAAAAGGAACAGGAAAGTTTTATTATGAGTGCCCTCTTGATCTATTTCTTTGTCACAGCCAAGCTTGAGATGTCCACGGCAGAATGTTAACTCGTTTTAATCTGTTATCTTATTCAATAATATATCTGATACCTTTTAGTTAAGTAAGTTTTACAGAGTTTAGTAAGTTACAAAAATGTTCTGATGTGTCTTTCATATCATATCCATCCCTATAATCAGAAGAATTCTACTGAATGCAGTCGTATTCCACAATAGGCTGTTCATTTGACAAAGAAATCGGAAAACAATAATTACATAAAGGAACATTACAGCATGTCTTCTGTTGTCATGGAAGTTGACATTGTTTGTGCCACAGCTAAAACTGTCGCAAACAGCGTTGAAGGAACAGAAAATTGCAGCATTGTTGATCTGTTAGAGTCATTATCCACTGATTCAAATTCAGCAAATGCTGGATGCGTTCATGTACGGACTGAATCTATGGCAATAAAGAAATAAATGGCTTACAATTTTCGAAAAAGCTTGCGAGAAGCGCCAAGGATTTGCATCCTGATTTGGTGTGCCATAAGCAAAGTTAGCTCATTGTTATGCTATTAATTTCCATCGAGGGACAACATTACTCTCAAAAGTAATGACATTTAAACAACCTTCTTAACCACACAGAGTTGAATGCATTGAATTATTGAATTATTCCAAATGACGACTGCAAGCAGGTTGATCTACTTAATAACCCCACGAAAGCCATATGTGAATGCATACATATTGTATTAACATGCATAGTACTTTATAATTGTCGGTTAACCTCTTAAGGCAAAGCGGCACACTAATGTAGAATCTTAATGGTGCAGGTTTTATCAATTCAGAAATGAAAGAAAATTAAGTTCCAGAGCATCCTGCCCCTTTATTGACTCAAAATATAAAACTTTAAATGGTAAATAGTTTTTTTAATTAATAGATACATTTGTGTGTCATAAATCAAGAAAAATTAATTCCTTACAGTTAAACCAAGTGTTTCTTCCCTGATTGACTGGCCTGATTGACTGGCCTGCAGAGGTTATTTTTGCAGTTTAAGCAATAGTTAATTTAATATTCTCATGTTGTTGCAAACTTTAATGGTTATTTTATCTTTCGAGGTTATTTGTTGATCTGGGTCGGAAATCTAGACCGAATGATTTGTTCACTAATTGGTTGAAGATTTTTGGTTAATAAAAATGCTAAATTTAGTCTATTTCTCTTACAAAGCTTACGTGCCTAATATAAATATAAAGTGCCTGAGTCGAACAGACCTTTATGATACTTTTAGATGTTTTATTCCACTCTCCTTTCATTGTAATTGTGAGGAAAAGAGCGACCCCCGCAGTCTTCAGAATTTCTCCCCTTGTGTTCTGCAGAAAAAAGTTATACAGGTTTGGAACGGAACAATGAAAGTTTTAGTACTCCGATGAACTAGTCCTTAAAAATCTCGTATTTTTGAGCACTTTATGACGTCCTTAAAAAAATGATGTTCATCAAAACAAACATGGGCAAACTCATAAGTCATGGAAGAACACGCATAGATGTATTAAGAATGTCGCACTGTGGGGAAAGAGAGCAAGAGATGTCTAGTTTCTAATCGCCCTATAGCAGACCACCACCACATAATGATTCCTGTGCATCTGGAGGGGGAGGCACAGAGCTAAAAATAAAAAAAAAATCACTGAGAGTGTGTGTGTTTGTGTGAGGGAGAATGAGATAGAAAGAGAGAGAGGGGAAGAGAGGTAGACGAGACAATCTATGCCTATCTGTCAGTCGATTGGCCAGTTAAAAATGCATACAATTACTTCCACCGGCTCAGAGGCAGAGCCATTTACATATGCATACGTGAGGGTACTGCCGGGGTGTTGAAACGAAGAAAGAATGCGGGGACGGAGAGAGAGAGAGGGCGGGAGGGAGAGGGAGAGATGCAGAGAGAGAGAGAGAGAGAGAAACATTAATCTTTAAACACTCAACATGCAGATTTATTGCCGACAGCAGGAGGACAGAATAAAAAAATCACTCGAAATGAAGGGATAAAAACTGTGAATTGTTAAGGCAATGTTTGATTTAGAGTTCATAGGTGTTAATGGAATAGTTCTTCCCTTCAAATAAAAATAATAAATAAAAAAATATAAAACATTCTATATATATGTATGTATATGTGTCTGTGTGTGTGTGTGTATATGTATGTATGTATGTATGTGTATATATATACACACGCATGCATACATGCATACATACATACATACATACATAAACACAGATAGATAGATCGATGGACATCCTCAAAGCTGTATTACAAACTTTTGTGATCTAGAGCAATATTCAAGCTGCTATTTTCCATTAAACAAAATTACATTGGAGGAAAAAAAAAATATATATATATATATATATATATATATATATAATAATAATAATAAAATATATATATAATGGAAAAAGAGACTTGGATGTGGAAAAAAAGACATCTTAGTCAACTGTTTATGCATTTAACTGCTCATGTTTGTTTTTTTAACAATAGAGGCTCATAATAGAGGCTCACTCAGAAATATTTTGTCATATTTATAATAATTGTATAGTTTTATCAATAGTATAGGATCATTTCTATTTAATGGATATATTTCCAGTCTTTTTACATGTGGAACGTTTTGTGTGAAGCAGCTTATGAAAGCATGATTGCAATTCAAACCCTCACAATATGTTGTATTGTGTCTTGATTTATGATTAACAGATGCAAAAATTGAACAAAATCTGAATGGACAATTGCTTTTAGATAAACAAAAAAAACCAAAACAAAAGTTTTTGTGATCTGTTCTTTCCTAATGCATGTTTAACAAAAATCATTTTCATATCAATACTTTTGCATAACCAGACCTTAGACTGTAAAGTCTGGTCCTCGTTGCAGCTTATTCAGGTCAAGAACCGCCCACTTAAACAGGAAGAGACCGTCTGACCAACATGTAAATTAACCAGCCGCAGTAATACCGATTATTCCTCAGACACAATTTAGAATATAAAGCAGAATATAAAATTATTCTTGTGGATATCTACTTAAGTTGCTATATGTCTCTGACTTATCACAAATATTTGTAAGGCTAAAACTACTATCTAGCACTAAGGCTTAGGTTAAAATGTTTATTCCTGGGAAGTATTAGCATGTACATCATTGCGGTGTTCTGATCATCTTTTTTTATTGTATTTTATTAATTACACTGAGGTGACGATAAGGACACACTTGTTCTGAATTGATTGACCTTATGGCAGCGAACCATGGTTGTTGTGGTCCTGGACATGTTCATATGCCCAGCAGATGTACGTAACAAGGAACACACTAAATGCATATATTTAGCTTGACACATATGGAGAGCGAGCAGAACATGGATGGCTCCAGTTGATGAAGAATGCTTAACAGAAAGTGTTTTTAGAAAGGCTTTCTTTTAAAACTAAATTGCTGCTTTTTTAACCATCTTCCTATACAAATGTGTAGTAATTGATTTACATTTTTCTAAGAAAGATCTAAGAGTTAAGTCTTTGTTGCAATGAGTAATGAGTTTCAAAACTCTACATAGGCTTTTGACTCCTTGTTTAATTTCTACATTATATCCTTCCTTCATTATAAAGCCGTATACCTTTTGCTTTTTTCCATATTCCCATTTTCTTTGGGATGTTGAGGGTCACATGGTTCTTCAGCTCCAGTCATTCTAAGCACATGGATCCATGACGATGAACATGATAGCCATGATCAGCCATTTAAACACTTTAGTCTAAAATGAATTCAGAAGCGATTGTAGGAATAACCCACACAAGATAAGCTTCAGCTCCGGCATTAGTGGAACTGATTTGTTTTAGAAAAGAGACTGGTCTATGCCTCTACAAATTGGTAGCATATTAAGCACAGTAGAGAAATACTCATTAGTCACTTGATTGCACTATTAAAGGGCACAAAATCTTTGTGCTAATTTATTTCGTTTTTTCAGCAAAAGATTTAATAAAGATTATATAAACACAACCAGAAATCTGGAAAGTAATTTTTTTTCTCTCTTTAGGGCTCCCTGTCCTTTTGGCCTGTGATGACCCCCTTGACCTTTCACATAAGACACAAACAAGGTTCCCTTCTGTCTGCTTCCTTGAGTGACGCAGGTCTCACAAAGCTCCTCTGTATCTGGCTAGAATGAAAGAGAGTGACTGATTGCAGATGAGGTCTGATTCTCTCTCTCTCTCTTACGTCTTGCATTAAAAATGTATCGCATATGTATTTCTTTTATTGTTCCCACAAATCTTAGTAACATTTGGTTGGAAAGATGATGTTTAAAGGGATAGTTTATTATTTACTCGCCCTCACGTTGCTCTAAACCTGCATGAGTTTCTTTTATCTCCTGAACACAAACCAGTTCAAACAGTGGACGTCCAAAATGGTTTGTAAGCGACGCTCTTCAACATATCATCTTTTATGTTTCATACAAAAAAGATACTGTGCGGTACAGCAGGAGGGTGTGTAAATTATCAAAGAATCATTCTTTAACTGTACCTTTAATTTTTATTTAGTTTTGAGTTTAAAAAAAACAAACCACTCAAGACTGTCTGAACACTATTATTATGTTTTATATGCCTTTCCTTTTGCATCAGCTTAGCTGTTATACATTTTGCCATTGAACTGTTAGTGGCACAGAAATATAGTGTATATAATTTATAGGCTAGTGGCATCAAATGCTTTAGCTTGTTTTCAGACAGGTTTCTTAAACATGCCCCCTTCCCTCCCCGGGTCAGAAAAACAGATAACCTCGTTTCAAAGTTGTCGATTGTTACTCTGTCAGGCTACTGCAATGAATAGATATTGTATTTAAATGGATTGAGTTGAGTAGTGCACAGTTGTTTTATGTGAAAATGTCCTGTAATTCTTTTTTTTGCTTCCTGGGATGATACAGTGGTAATAATACTGTTGCTTCAAACCATCATTTTATTCTTGAGAAGGTTTAAAATGTTCAAGCATTGGATGGTTTGGTGAAACCCGTGGAGAGAAATGAGGTGTTAGAATCCATTCAATGCTGCAATCATGTGCCATGACACTAATATGCAAGCTGGAGGCAACAGGCTCGTTCCAAGGATTTCAAGGCGTACAGAAATGTTAAAGTTTAGTGAATAGCGCCAGCAGTGTTCAGAGTCTAGTGGAATTTTAGCCCCCCTAAATCTCATGCTTCCTACAGTTAAGTGGAATTTGCTATAAAGTGCATGAACTCTTCAGTTCTAATATGACAAACTATTAAGGTAAGGTAAATTATGGATCAATAAAATATTACATAATTATAAGTTTATGCTAATAACATGCAGTGGTATGGATTAAAGTATGGCAAACCTATCCATCGTAAAACTGTCTCCAGTGTTTTTTGCGTGCGTACACACACACACACGCACACACATTTTTATATATATATATATATTACGATGGCTAGCTTTGTGTGTGTGTGTGTGTGTGTGTATATATATATAATATACATAATAAGCAAGCGATAATTCACATAATTTATTCGGTAACAATTGGCTGGATGTACATTATCCCACTTAATACACGGTTACTCGCAACAAAAGTAAAGTAATTAGATGTGAAACACTGATCTGATGTGAAATATTTGAATACAAAGCTTTCACGGAGAAAGCTGTTGCTAGCAAGCGGCAGGTTTAAACTAGATGGACATTTGAGAGATATGCTTACGTTCCACACAAATAATGAAGTACTAGTACTTACAGTAGTAGTTTGTTAATAATCCATTGCAGTTTATAAAACAGAATGGCAGCAGCTGTGTTTGTATGAAACAAAAGTGAGTCCATGATATAAGGATTATGGAACTATGAAATTGTACTCAATTGAATTGAGTTTTTAAAGGGTCATATGATGCGATTTCAAGTTTTCCTTTGGAGGGTTACAAGCTGTTAGTGCATAGATAAGATCCCTGAAGTAGCAAAGACTAAAGTTCCAAAACCAGAGGTATTCTTTATAAGTTAAGACATGTCCACAACCCCCTAAAATGACTCATTTAAACACACCCCCACTTCTCTCTGTCACAGAGTGGGTTTATTTTCATAAAACCATGGCCATAAGAGAAGGCAGAGCTGTTATTCTCGCTGTAGTGTTGCTGTGGACGCCACGTTCTGTTTCAGGAATGTTTAAAATAACTACTTTTCCTTATTGAAATATATTGTATAATATAATAATATAATTTATTCCTGTGATCAAACCTTTTAGCAGCCATTACTCAAGTCTTCAGTGTCACGTGATCCTTCACAAATCACTCAAGAAACGTCATTATCAATGTTAAAAAAGCTGCTTTGTATAAAAAAGGGTGTGATTTCACCAAGTACAAGTAGTTCCTGGATCGACATTCCAATCAATCAATGAGATTTGAAAAATATCTGTTTTAGGCTTATGATCAGGGTTAGCTGCTTCTATCATTTCCCACTGATTTTAGGCATACCTTTTGGGTAGGTTTAGGGGTAGGGATTGGAATAATCTATATTTTTGGACATCATGGCTAAAATCATGGCTACTATATGTATATATATATATATATATATATATATATATATATATATGTATGTGTATATGTATGTGTGTGTGTGTGTGTGTGTGTGGGTAAAATTGTTAAGTATCATACTAATAATAAAATACCATAGAGTTACTAATAGTATCACTGTGTCATGGAAAAACACTTTTAATAGTGTTACAAATGGAGGAACTCCCATTCAGATTCTTGGTGCCGTACTTCGTTTGACCTCTGCTGCAGTGCTCTTGGGCTAAACACAAGCCCATCTGCCTGACGCTTATGTTTGTCCTTGTGCTCTGGACCCGGCCACTGTCTGGGTCAGATCAGCGTGAGTATAGGCCAAGTACAGAAACCTCATGCTAATTTTGAATGATGGAGAATACATTGCGAAATACTGTATTGTTTTTTTTTTTTTACCCTTTTTTTGCCGTTCCAAAATTGTAGTAAACATGTGAAAGCTCATATTTAATAAGCGTGGATCCTAACGGATACAGCTACGGAACTACATCCCAACGTATGAATGTGTTTGGAAATGGGGAGAGGAAACAGGAGACCACAGCTGAAGGAGCTCTAGTTTCAAATCCTGTGGCAGGAAACTCTGCCGGAGACTCACCCCTCCCTTTCCCCCTGTGTGCGTGTGTGTGTGTGTATTTTTGAGTATATAAAAGTATAAAGCATCCTTTTTTACCTGTCTATTGCCAATTTAGTTAACGTTTTCGTTCTACATTGTTTACAAATCTGCATTTGAAAAATTGTGTTTGCTGTTGGGTATATGGTCACGTCTGTATATTTTCTGTTTATGAGCTTCCTCGTTCTATTGCTGCGACTCTATTTTTACAGTGTTTACATAGTTAGTCACTGCTCGTTTGCGTCAGTCTTCCTCAATGCCCGGCTCAGTTTAGTGCTGGAAATACATGCACGTTAACAGACGCACGAAACACACGAGCTCTGAAGTCTGAGGCTGAATAGTTAAAACCGAGCTTCATCCTCATCCTGTTTTGTCTACAGTTGCTCCCGTTCCCTCTGCGATCGAACGGGAGACACCCTGATGTTGCTCTATCTGCTCTGGATTTTTCCGGAGCGCACGTATTTATATGAAAAGTGTACATTACCACGTACAGCTACTCAAACGCTCATACAGGCGCACACGCTCACGGCCTCTGAGGTTAGGCTGGAATGTGTGTGATGTGTGATTGTGGAGGTTGGAGGTGGTGGAGCAAGTTCAGCTTGACAGAGCGGAGCAGGGCCTCTCTTATTACAATCTAAACCAGCTCCCACTGCATTTTTCTGTTGCTCTCTCTCCCTTGCGTTCCCTCTCTGCTCACTCTGCCTGCAGTTCTCTTTTGCTTGCTATTTCTAACCCTATTTTTTCAGACTTCTTTAGCTCGCTCTCTCTCTCTCTCTCTCTCTTCCCTCTATCCTCCCTCCCTTGGTATATCTCTCGCAGCTCTCTTTAAATATCGCTCGTTCTCCCTCTCTCACCAGCTCTCCCCTTCTGCCACTTTTCTCACTCTATCTCTGTCGCTCCCACATTCTCTCTCTCTCTCTCTCTCTCTCTCTCTCTCTCTCTCTCTCTCTCTCTCTCTCTCTCTGTCTCTCTCTCTGTCTCTCTCGCTCCTCACGGGCTGCAGAGTGCATTGCAGCGACAGCTGCTGTTATAACCATCAACTGCAGCCTCCACAGCAACCGTTACTGTGGAGGAGAGAACACGGCAACAGCGCTTCATACCGCAGACCCCACCTTTGTTACACGGTTCAAGACAATTACAAAGTGATTATGCCTTCTCTCTTGCTTTGCAGATATTGTGCCAAAAGTTACAGAGAACTGTATTGTCAGGAAAAAATAGTGCAAAAATTTCACCTTTCGGGGTAGAAAAGCTTGCACCCTCAAAGGGACACTTTAGTACCTAGTCACCACAAATAAAGACTTTACACTTTCCCATTTTACCACTTTACCATCTATTTTGTAAATGCATGTTATAGATCTTATTGTAAATGACTAATATGCCTAATTTCAAAAAGTGGCAATGTTTGAAAAATTATTAACTGCAAACTCTGGTGAAATGTTTTACAGGACTTCTCTAACGCTTCAGTTCATTTAAACCCCGTCATGCAAGCTCGTGGTCATATGCCTCCATTTTTGATGTCCCGTCAACTAATCCAATCAAAAGCCAATGCGTAGAGCAAAGTGACCACCTTTTGTAAAAACAGAAAAGGCGGCACTATGTAAAACAGAAAAGATTTGCTGCTGCATTTATTTCACATATAAACAATATTTGATACACATACATGGAGTGGCGTAAAAAATAAATAAAATAAATAAATATATATATATATATATATATATATATATATATATATATATATATATATATATATATATATATACTGTATAGCAAATGCAGAATCTCAAATGTGTACATGATGCTTTTGCACTCTTCTGTTTACCATATTTAATGCACTGTACGAATATGCTTTGATAATATAAGGCCAAATAAAGCTTCATATTTAATCTGTTCATCATAAAATGTGGTCTATCTCCTCACAAGACTTTAATTAGACTACTCAATTCATATGGATTAGTTTTATGACACCTTTAAGATCTATTTAGATCAACGGTTTTTGTTGTGTGTACTTTTATTGAATGGGCAGAAAACATGAGTTTCATTACATTCTTAGTTTTTAAGTTGAACTAAAATCTTATGGGTTTAGTATGATGATGGAACTTTAAATTTTGGGGCAACTGTTCTTTTAAGGTTGGTATTAGTACCTTAAACTAATAATATGCACCATTTAGGGGTAGATAAAGCATATTAAGCTGTTTTTTTCTGAAAGCTTGAAACGAAGACAGTTTTGTGATTTAAACATACTTGTTCTTAAAAAACAACCTTGAGTGGCATATCTAAGAAAGCTTTTTGCTGAAACACACTTTAGAAAAAATGCATTTCACATGGATATATGTATGCGTATATACAATACATATCTGGACATGTTGCTGGCAGTCAGAGTGGACAGCTATATTTGACCTTTACCAGGAAAAAGACTGGTTTCATTTTAGAGCTGACAATCTTCTGCTCATAATTTGTTCTTGAGTGCTTCATCTGTGATTTCATTTTTACCAGAAAACAACTGTAAATCTTCCATCATGCAGTAAAACTTAATAACACCCGTCCACCCACTGAAAACCATTATAATAAGAGAAAATGATGAAATTAAAAGCAACTTATTGTTTCATTTGCTCCCAGTGGATTTTTTTGCGTAGCTTTTTTTCTGAATTCAACATCATGATCACACTTCTGTCCTCTCCTATTCAAGTATTCTAAATTTAAACTCAAATCATCTCGTTTCTACCAGCGAAACACTAACACTAAAGCTGGGGGCACACTGCACGACTCGCTCAAATATTCCGAGATTAAACTTGACACACCTAAAGACTTTTTTTATTGACTGGTGCAGATTTTAGTCTTTGACAGTCAGAGGAGGATAAATCTAACGACTGGTGAGTCATGAATGGAAAAATTTAATTTTGCAAAACAAAAAAAAAAACAACAACAGCCAGCTGCTATACTGTGATTGTAGCATATGTAGCAAATGCAGCATGCTCTATATAATTTCAAATTAAAGCACAAAAAATGTGCATGTAGTGTCATAGGTATATGGCTCTGCATTTGTTATATATGAAACTGTCTCTGAGATGCAGTGGCTTTCAAAACTATCCTGGAGTAGCCCAGAGACACCCAGTTCACCTCATCATTAGTAGAGACTTTGAGACCTAAAGTGGGCCAGAAAAGGTAAAGAGTTGTAAAAAAAAATACAACGTGTGTCAGATCTGCAGCAGTATCAGCTCTTAAAACAGTCAAAATAAACTAATAACCCAACTGCTGTGATGTCTGTTAATCAAGAAAAGGGAAAAAGAGGAAATCAATAACGTGTAGCTTTAAGGATTCATCTATATTTAATTTAGAATTTAATGTTTGATAACTTCATTCAGTTTCTGTATATTTTGCTTGCTGAAGGGCACAGCAAACACGAGATTTATTATAATGGGTTTATGTCAAGATTGTTTTAAGTTTGCTTAAATTAGAAGTTGTTATTTTTAAAGTCTAATAAATGTTCAAATTGATAGCTCTCAGTTAAACTGTAATGCTGAATGGCTTTAGGAAATGGTTAAATATTAGAAAAAAATAGTTTTGGTATCAGTGATGCTCACATTCAGTCATAAATAGATGGCATTAAACAAATACTGTCTGTAAGTTCTACATTTATTTCATGATTGAATATGACATTATTGCAATATAGAAGTATATTTAAAAATTTTAATCTTTGATTATTAATTATTTTTTTGGATTGACCACACTAATGCATAATTAAACTCTATATAAAATGATTTTATTTACTTTATTTTATTTTATTTATTTTTTGTAAAGTTTTTATTAATATGTTTTTGTATTCATCATGAAGAAAATACATTTTGAAGAATAAACTATTCGCTGTGAAGACGATTTAAAACATTTTAACGAATTTTAAGAGATGTTAAAAGTTAAAAAAATAGAATTGGCCTGTAGACTAAAGGCCTGTAGGCTAATACATTTTTTTAATTAACTTTTATTATGACAATTCCTGATGTTTTTAAAATAAGATAATGAGTACACAATCTGTATCCCCAAAATACATTAAACTTACAGTGTTAACTTATGAAACAAAAGAGACCGGGTCATACTGGGCACGATTTATTGTCAAAAGACCAAATTACATTCATAATCGGCCTGAAAGTCGTGTGGTGTGTAAGCTTAGCGGCCACTTTCAGATTTTCGTCACTGGTGTCAGAATTGGACTGATGCAGAATAAATACTGAAATGGTGCAGCAATTTGAATTCTGTCCAGAAAGGCTAAGCCATGTTGCTTAGAGTATAGTGATCGTCAAGCGTGATGTTTATTTTTTTACCATGTTTTTGCTGATCTATAATGTAGCTCCGGAGTGCCATCTCCACTCTTATCTCTACTCTTACTCTTATTGCGCCAGACCTTCCTTCCTTACTCTGTTGCCCAGACCGAGAGGACCAGAAAGCCTCCTGTTAAAGAGATGCAGATTTATGCGCAAGCAAAGGCGGGGCCCTGTGTGTTTTGATGAAAGAGATCTATGAGAAAGGCTCGCTCATATGCTTCTAGTCACTCCCTCTCTTTCTCTCTCTCTCTCTCTCTCTCTCTCTCTCTATCGCTACATACCCCCCCTCACCACCACCACCCCGCCTCAATCTTTCGCCTGCTCCCTCTTTTCTCTTCTATAACGGTCTCACTTTAATATGTATGCAAATGTGCCCGTCCTCCATCCCCTTAATTGTCTGGCTTCCAGCAGTCAGTGTGTGTGTGTGTGTGTGTGTGTGTTTGTGTTTTACAGTGCCTCAGCTCTCCTCACTAGCCTCTGCTGGCAGAATCACCAAACCTGCACCTGAGCTCAGGAAGCGATGGCGGGGTTATGCCATTCTGTCACTTTGATAAGCGTACACAGTAAAAACCAAAAAAGCCACCGAAAGTGCCTTTAGCGAACATATATATAACTGCCCATATCAAAGCCCTGTTTTTGAATTCAGAAACAAAAGATTTGTGATCAAATCATGATTAAGTACTAGAACGGTTGGGGTTCAATTAGGTAACTGTGATAGGATATGATAGAAAATGAGACATGAAGTGAAAGTACTATTAAACAATACAATTGCCCTTTCATTTCTTCTCTTCTAATATGCAACATCAAATTTCATACTAAATTGGCACAATCTTGGCAATAATCTGCCGTAGCCTATAGCTATTTTCAATTCCTTATAGGCAAGCAATGCAACTTTTTTTGAGGTGGTATTGCTATTTCTATACGATCCACCTGAAAACTGCAGGTGTATCAACGCCATGCGCTCTGCTTTTCCCACACGATCTGCTACTGCAACATGCAAACACTTCAAAGACATAACCTTGAGAGGATATTAAAGGTGATTTTTCTACAATATTAGGTACTTGCCACCTGCTTGATAATGCGGTGATGATTTCAACGGCAAGATTTACAATAAATCTATCTGTCGGCAAGCATTTTTCCTAGAGAAGGAGGATGTGGTGGGAGGAAGCTGTAACTGTTTACTTTTTAGAATGATTGAAGAAAATAATAAAAAAGTAACGGTGAGTTTTGACGCTTTGTATATATTTATGTAGGTTGTTGGTTTGATAATCACTAAAATTAACAACTAAATGGAATCCGTCTGCAGAAGCTGGTTTAGTTCTCATTTAAGCTAGGCTATAAAAAATACATAGAATGCTTAAATAATAGTGCGCCTTGTGGAAGATATGCATTTATCATTAAACGCGTTTGTGGTATTGAACGCCTCTTCATAACAAGTTGTTTTTGGAAGATGATGGTGTTTTGGTGTTTTTTTTTTTATTAAATTAGTCTTTTATTTTAATATTTGCATAGAAATTGTCTTTTTGTGCTGATGCAGCACAGATTCCCTTTGTTAAAGCATGCATGCTCTTTTTTCACTGGGCCCCATAGGTTCATTCAAAACATCTGTGCACACTTTTTACAGAAATGAATATTTGACTTTTTTTTTTTTTTTTTTTTTTTTTTTTTAAAGGCATGGTTGCCATTTCACGGAGTCTGTTTGCTCTAGCCAATTCGATATTCAGTATTTCACATTCAATAATTGCCAGAAGGTAGAGTAGCTGTTGAATAATATGGTGTCATAGTATGTAGAAATAGGAAAAGAATAGAAATGTAGGGTAAAGAGAAGAAGTGGCGCTCCAGTCAATTAATGTGCTGGAGCGTTGTGTAATGTAACTTCACAAACCTATAGTAAACCCACAGAATCTTATTAAAATGATGGGAGACGGATAACAAAGGAGAGTGTTTGACAGGCGGGGTGAATGAGGATGTTTTTATGTCAATCAGGCATTTGGATGTAAATGAATATATCTGTGTTCTGTTTTCATGTTTTTGGATAGTGCGGGTATGTTTTACAGTTATTACAGCAGAGCTCTGTATTAAAAATCCTTTTACGTTTTTTTCCATCTTTCTACATATTTCTGCATCTAATTCAGCAAATCCTGCTTATTGTACTGATTCTGTTCAAACTTTTTGTGCATATTTTAAGTAGGTGACATTTGGTTTAAAATGTCTGTAGTCAATCATATCGATTACGTTAATCAAATTACCTATAATTGACTGTCTATATTAAAATTTGGAGTCAAATAAAAGTACTTTAAAAGGCTGTGATGAGTATTTATTAAATAAACATCCCAAATGTTTTTGTAATTTTATATCATTGAGCACATGGCATTAAACAGTTAGTATTGGTCTGTACATAAGCAAAAGTTTTGAAGATGTTGTATATTTTGTGTTTTGTATTGCCTGCTTTCTTTATTGTATAGCGAGGCAACTAAAGTTATTAGTTATACCATTCTGAATTGCGATCTTTTCTTTCTTGTGTCTCTTTTAGCTTTTTTTTTTTTTTTTTTAAGAAAAGTGTGCTATAGTCAGTGATTCATTTCTATAAGGACAATCACAAAACATCCAATAGATTATAGGGGTAACACTTTATTCGAAAGACCAGTTCTTACTATTAACTAGTTTCTCATTAGCATGCCTATTATAAAGCACATATTAATGCCTTATTACGCATGCCCGTATTTTAGATCCCTTAATCCAACCCCATCCGTACATGTAAACTCATTTACTATATTTTACTAAGCAGCAAATAAAGAGTTTGTTCAGGGATAACTTTTAGTTAATAGAGAAAATATTGTCTCTATTCTGAAAGTGTATCACCCTATTATAGGGTGGCCTTTTTATTCAAAACTAGTAGACTGCTTTTTAGGATGGATTTAGTTTTTTTAATTAATGGTCAAATCTGTTGTATATTTCCCTTTATTCCAAATACCAGTCAATAGCGTTAAAGGTTTAGATGAAATTGCTTTCTGTTTTGTTAGCTCTGCACAAGAAGCACACAATGTAAATGTAGCTACTGTATTACATTTCACGGTATGAAAAGGCAATGACGTTTGAGGATGAGAGGATGAGTCTTGTTCAGACAGTCGCGTGCATATTAACAACAAAAACAGACTAGCAAAACGTTGGACAAGTCTCATTCCTTTACTATATCGGATCAATCAATCATTTTACATGATCTGCAGACCATTTGTTTTTGTTTAGTCCAGAAGACAAGATCATTTGAGGCTTTCTCTCTTACGAAAATACGCTCTATAGTTTTTTTTTCCCACCAGTGCCTAAAAACAAAGCTCGAAATTACACTTCTTTTCGACGAAATATCATATTAACTTCAGTTTGCGTATAACAATGAACATCAAACTTAAAGTGTGATGAAACCCTCATTTTCCGGGTGAGTTCGTCCTCGCCATAATTTTGAAAAATACTACAGAAGTAGGTGTGAAAAGCAGCAAAGAGTATGAGGGCAGAGCACAACAATCTGCAGTCCAGTCAGTTTTATTTCATGTTTATCGGGTTTAATGGTACCAAGACCTTTCACAAATGTGCAGTTGCACTTAACAAAATGCCCTGATACAGTATACACTGTTTTGAAAGCTCATTATGCAATGCAGAGACATACACTGGACATTTTTAATGCATGCAATTTAATGAATGAATGAACCGTTTGCCACAGTAGGTACATATTGATGCATGCTATCATAATCTTTTATCACGATCGGTACCAAACATATTTTAGTGTTTCATGACCCTTTAAAGTACATGCGCTTTCTGTGGATAATTGTTTAATTTCACAGGACATTTGAAATGCTTTCAGTCAGGACAGTGACTATATGATCATTGTAGAATGGTTTTGCTTTAAAGAACTAGATTTGTTTCATCACGATTCGATAATTGGTCTGCAAGCTAGACTTCTATTAAGGAGCTGGACACATTGTTTCATTTGCTTTGCTTCTGGGTCACCGTAATGTGGTTTTCTTCTGGCACACGCAACCAACAGCGAGCGTTGCAACACCATGGGATGCAACGACTTTACATGCACTTCACATGTTTTTTCCAATTTAAGTGGCACCTGGAACATGTAGTCCATTCACTAAGCTCATTTAAGAACACTGGGCTTCAGATGTTAAAAACCAGCGTTTGGTTCTGCCTTCGCTCTACCCAACTGCTGTATTCCGGGAATGAGAGGGAACATCAAGAAAGAGAGAAATCTATGAAAAGCCTCCCAAGGGTAGAGGTTGTTTCCTAGGCAACGTTTCATTGATTGGTTGCGCTGGAAAAGAGGCTCTAGGTTCTATGTGTGTGCGTGGTTATGAACAACATTGATGTGCTCTAAGAAATATGTTGTTGAGCACGCAGTGCCGTCGCAAAGTCTTCGTTATCATTTCTCACTCCATTAAGAGCCGACGATAGTTTTGAAAAGCAGCGCACAGTATGTCAATTTAGATCTTGAATGCAGAATCCTTTTGAATCTTATGCTAACAGTGCATTTGAACATTTTTACGACTTTCAGTCAAGTAGCCGTCTATGATAAGCCAGTGCTAATCATCAGTTTTTTTTCCCGTGGTCGTTAAATCTCTAGCTTACATACGATCGCTGCAGCCTAAACAAGAAAAATGAATCGTTCCTTGTGATCTTTTGAAGACTTTTGAGTGAGTTTATGCAAAATCCACATTTAGCAGCCAGCTTCAGTACACTTTTTACATGAGCTATCAGTTCCTTGCTCAAAGGCACTACGGTGATGATTCATGGATCTTCCGGAACAGGGTTCAAATCTACAGCCTCTTGGTTGCCAGGCCAGAGTTGCATTGTCACACAATCCCCATCATATGCATAATGTCACTGCCATCTGTTTTTTTCTCCTCATTTCTCCTTCTTATTTGTGTAAACACACAAAGATAAAATTGAACAAAATTGGAGAAAAAAAGAACAACTTTTTAACTAGTGCTAAGTTAAAAAACAAAATCCTTTCCCTTAGCCTTATACAAAAACTTATGCAAAGTAGTGTCCCACAAATCAAAATTTAAATTGAGTTTGAATTTATAATGAAATAAATAATAAATGTACTAGTTTCTCAATAGAGTTGTCAACTGCGTGCTGTTATATGGAGTTATATTTACTTTCCACTGATGAAATAATAACCTTTTATATTTGGTTTGATTGTTCTTTTTACCTGCTTATGGTTAGGTTTAAAATAGTTAATAATAGAATGTTTTTTTAAATAGAATATTATTAATCCTTTAATTTCTCTGTTGAACATGAGAAATTAAAAAACACCACACGTTGCGTGCATTTAGTGTTTTTAATGTTTATAAGCTTCTGGTCTCTGTTAGCATGTCTGTAACAACTAAATGAGTTTCTAAATAACAAAAGGCTTTGTTTCTGGAGTTTGTTGTCATTTTGTGCTGTTGCACTGAACTTATTTAATGTGATAAGAGTAAATGTTTCCCTGAAGGTGGGAGGAGTAACAGGACCATAATGTAATAGAAATATCATATATGTGTCTGGCGTATTTCAGTGGGCTTTGTAATGATCTTTTATCAAAATGTAATTAGTTGTAGTAGTCTCTAAAATAATTTTCCTTTTTTTTTGGCTGACATTTTGAATCCCTCTTACTTTTGCACTCCTCTCCTTCATGCTCCTTTCTGGTGTTCAGACCCCTACTAATCACAACTAATCAAGATAATTTCAGGTTGTTGCTGGTTTTTTTGAGAAAGTGTTCAAACCAAGTGGCATTTATTTTAAAAACAGCACAGCTACTTCTTAATCAACGTATTCATAATTTCATACATGGAGGTGTATGTTTTTACATTGAAGCGAATTGTATATGTTAACTATTAGGCACGCTTTATTTATTTGCTCATTGGGTATAATTAACAACTTATGCGAGTAAAAAAAAAATGTTTTACACATTTAAATGTGGCCATAGACGGGAGTAATTCATAAATTATTATAATCATTATAAATCGTTCCAAAATGTTGATTTTATAGCTCCTTTAAAACCTTTTATTTTAAATGAAATATAAAAGAGCGTCTTTCAGTCTATTAACTTGCACGTAAAGTTTAACAAACATGTATTTAGAGCTACATTTAAACTGCATTTTCAGGATTTACATATACAGATTTAGAATTATCCAATCAATTTCGATATTCAAAATATTCTATCATTATTTTTCTATGTGTATGAAAACCATTGCATTAGACATGTATCAGTCTAACACAGCCTAAACATTGCCAACACAAGTCATCTCCCTGATTAACTTTACTGCCAACCTGTGAGTGCTTTCATTGCATTCAAATGAATTCCTCCACACATTGAAAGCGCAAGCCTCACAGATCTCTGCTCATCTGTCCTCCTGAAGCTAAAGCTACTGGCTCCACCAAGTGCCTTGTGAAGATTTCACTGTCTCTCTAGAATCGCTAATTGGAAAACGCTGCATGTCAAGTCAGATCGGCAAACTGTCGTCACATGACCGGAGGGTTTGACTGACAAACAAAAAGAAAAACCAGCCAATCCAACAGCTGCATACTTTTGTTACATTTACAACCGCCTCTGTCTGTTTGTTAATTAACAGGGGTGAAAAAAAATTCGCTGAATGTATCAACCTGCTTACGTGGTTGTCTCAGGAGACACAAGGATCTGGTGCTGCCGTAAAAAAAAAAAGGGACAGATATGGCATCAGGTCAGGAATCTGTTGTGTAGCGGTTTGGTGATGTCTGGCCAGTTTCCTTTATAAGGCACCTCACTTTCTGTTTGTGTGTCTGTGCATGTGTGTGTACATAACAGAGTGTGGAAGGAGAAAAGGCAGACATCGATTTGTGTCCACTTGACTGCAGATCCCTGCCATCATAAAAAACGGTTATGGAGCACCACCTGCACACATTAAAGCAGAAAAACCAATAGCGGTGCTGTGCAGTTTAGTGGAATGGAACATTGTAATAACAGAGCCATTTTGGGGATCATCACTGGTGGTCTAGAAACCTTAAAACTCTAATAGTTTGGTCTGTATCTAAGAGCGGTTTGAGATGAAATTGTTCCGGTTTATTTTTTTATGGACGTGCTCTGCTTCTATGCCGACTTATTAAACAGGCAAATTAAAAATTATAATTTCATCCTTTACTCCTGCTCAAGTCAAACCTGTATCACTTTCTGTCTTTTGTGAGACATACTGCAGAAGAGTTTTTTTTATACAGCGCTAGGCAGTGGTAACTTTGTTTAGATATATATTTTTAAAAGACTTTCATTTATGTGCAGGAGAAAAGTCATAGAGACTGTGAAAGACAAGAGGTTTAAGGTTTGACAGTACAAAAAAAAAAGATGATAACTGAAATTTTTCTTTATTTCATGTTGATATGGGTGAATTACTCCTTTAAACCCATCAGTTTAACAGAAAGGATTAGTTTTATGTACAGCTAAATGCTACCTGGTCTCATGGCATAAATGTGCCTTGGCGCACTTCTTAGCAAAACACGAAATGCATACCAACAAGATTCCAAGTTTCCAAAAGAAATGAACACTAGAGACAGTAAAACTCAGACATCTTTTATTCCTTTTCACACAAATTTACAGAGTTCCGATTAATAAAGCGTACTTTTTGCACAATTACTTAAAGAATATCATGTTATGAATATGCTGGGGTATTTGAAAACTGATGCTTTTGAATGTTAGCATCACACATATCCAGATTCATATCTATGGGTTTTCATAGACAGTAGGTTTATCGGTAGCTCACGTAGCACAGAGATGCACTTGAGAAGTGAGGAGCTCTGGTTCGAAGGCCATGTAACTACGGTTTGACAAAACGGTTCAAATCTGTGTACAAAGAAGCTGAAATGGCACGGTTGCATCAATAAATATCTTGGAGGTGATAGAGCATTCACTTTTAGCAACAGTCCATTGACATTTCAATTCTGAACCACCACAATACATATCTATATCCACGTAATACAAATGTACCAGGGTTCACGTATTGAAACGTGCAGTAAGGCAAATGGTGTTGCACAAAAAGTGCACGTATTTTTATGAGACCAGACTGTCTAAATGCATAGACTTGAGAGCATGCGTGATCAACACAGTTTCGTTTTTGCAGTTTCTATATTGATTTTCTCCAGTAATGAGCGGTTATGAGCTTGTGCGAGCTGAACGTAAAGAGCTTGCAACATTATGAAAACCAGCCTGCGTGAGGACATGTGTACTATCACATGCACTCTACGAATGCCCTGCTTGGAGAAAAAACAAAATAGTCTTTGTGCGTTAGTTTCTAGAAAAAGCGCTTTCACGTAACAACTGCAGCCAAAGGTGTGTTTGCAGAAATCTTTAGCACTACAGGGAGACCATAAGAAAATAATAGAAATCACTTAAAATGCTCCCAATGACATTTTCTGAAACCGTTCTTGGAGTGAGGTTAATTAAATCACTATTGTATGTAAGAAAATCAGACGCTTGCAAATCACAGCGTTGGCCACTTATAATTGTTTTAACTGGAAAGTTTGAACTGAAAGTTGCTACTTGATTGTGACATAATTTCTTACCGAATTCAGCTTTTCTTAAAGGGATACAGTAGTTCAATTATAAATGACAATTCTGTTATCTTTGTCATCCTCAACCTCACGTCGAGATCATGTCACACCGAACCGATACGAATTTCTTTTCTTTGTGTTGCTGTAAAAAGTCTACCGACTTTCGCTGTACAGACAATCACTGTTCTGTGTATTCTTTGGTAAATGATAATCGAATTAGAATTTAACTACTAATTATGACTTTAACTGGTCATTCACGGAAGGTTGAGTGGACATAATCGTTACAGCTTTCTTAGGCCACACCTCACTGGCTCTCTCAGAATATGCAGGTTTCGGTGAACCCATTCACCCCCCCACAGAAAGAGAACTCTCTCGTTCTGACAATTCCTCTCCCCAGTGACATCATCGCTCTCAGTCTAGCCTCGGATCAGTGACATGTCAGCAGGCAGCCCTTTAAAACCAGCAAGCATTACTGTAAACTGTCAAAATGCTGTGCTGAGATCAGTTTCTTTAATATAAGGTATTACTGTGTGTATCAGGGTATCGGTCCGAGGCAGATATTGTTTTAGGGGGTGCTTAACATAAAAAGGTTTCAAAACCTTGAGGCAGGCACGCAGCCATTCAGATTCAACACAGAAAATATCTGTCCGGCGTCACGCAAGTGTTAGGATAAAACCAGCAAAACACATGTGTATAGGTTAAGTGAGATTATTTGAAATCTGCGTGTTCATCAACAAAAATAAGTTACAACATCTGCTAATTAAAAGGTAATTCAGCCACGCAAACTGGCCCAGAATATCATCCAGCTGTTACTTCCTTTTCTACTGGTGATAAATGTGGTTTTATAAAGAAGGGTCATTATTTTGAGTCATTTATTTGTGGCATGAAGATATTTGGAAGTTCATATCTGCTGTTTATGCTGACGAAGGGTAAAAATCTTTTCATGGGTTTTTTCCCCTTAAAAAAAAAGTATCTATAGCAGGAATTATTGAGGCCTAAATGTTTAGAGAGTAAAATGTTTTTGTGTCAAGTATTGTCAGTATAAATATATTTATACACACAAAATAAAATTGATAAAAATTATATATAAAAATGATTTATGTATATATATATATATATATATATATATATATATATATATATGTGTGTGTGTGTGTATATATATATATATATATATATATATATATATATATATATATATATATATATATATTTTTTTTTTTTTTTTTTTCACATGAAGCAACCTATATAAATACTATACATATTTAATGTACCTATGTAAACACCGAAACATTTTGATAAGTAGAAAAGGACTGATATTTCAAATTAATTAGTTTACTGTGCCACATTGTACTGTTTCACATATATGAATCAAATCCTAGTATGCTTCTATATAGAAGATTAGTTCTTACTAAACAGTTTATGCTTGGTTTCCTGTTCTGAAGAGGAAAAAAGAAAGAAGGCAAAGATGGAAAAGTTTTTGCTCTCCTCTGTAGCTCTGCACATTAGACAGAAGGAAAAAAACACGAGAAAAGAAACGAGGGAGAGAGAGCGAGCAGAGGGAAGTGGAGCGAGCGCGTGTGTGTGTGTGTGTGTGAGCGCGTGATGAGAGAGGCATTTTGTGGCATCTGCTTTTGTCCGGTTCTCTCACTAGATGCTGCTAGCTTGCCCCTTTTGCTCTGCTTGCTGAGATGAATTCTTTTTAAACCGTAGCCGTACGCTGGACAGCCAGACACACTGTTCCGGTATACTAGAAACGACTGCATTTTAACTCATTCCACCCAAACTTCTTACCTCTGTATTTTGCATTTTTCTCTTCTGTGAAAAACAGAAGTTAAACCTTTGTAAGTTTCAATCCATCCTAGTCGTTTTAGATCTGTATGTTTTGGCAACCAATCTTTGCATCAGAGAAGAAGAGAAGCTCAAGAGTAAATGTATTTTTAACGGATAGACTATGAAGTGTCTGTATAGCACTCCCCTAATGGTCTCGGAGAGCATTACCTGGTGCTGTGAAATATTGGCAGAAGAGAGATGGAGGGAGAGATTGTGTAGGGCAATCTCTGTCAGTAGTCTTTCTCTCCACCTTTTGGTGTAAAGGGGGAACGGTGCTGAGAATGAGTGACTAGAATAATGAGCTTTGTACCCACCCACACACATTTCTCTCTCTCTCTCTCTCTCTCTCTCTCTCTCTCTCAGTCTCTTACTCAATGGCAAAAAAAATGCATATGCATATGTTAATTTTAAGTTCTTTCGACAAATTTATCCACATATTGATCTAAGCAAGTTATTTAGCAACTTGGTCGCGAATTATCCCTTTAACACTTTCTTTTTCAACTGAACATTTTTTTTTAAACGAAGTCCCTTATTTTTACCCCATTGTCTTTTTTTCTTGTTTTAAGTAAGCATCTGGAGCTTCTTCCTCATTCCTCTGTTAATTTAAATCTAAAATATTCCTCTGTACTTTCCCACTCTTTTTATTCTGAGAATTATTCTTTCAGTGTAAACCTGTTCAGAGTTTCTAGCTGTCAGCTCTGTGAGAGAAGTGCATCATCACTGTGGGACAGCGCTGAAGAACGTGTGATTATATGGTATATATAGTCACACCATATACCGTATAATACCATATGGTTACACCAGCAGTTGTTGAGTGACTATGGCCTGGTTTTATAGACAGGGCTTAGTCTAAGCCAGGATTAGGCCATAGTTTAATAGTCCTTTTTATGGCGAAACAAGGCCCTGACAAGTTTTAAGATCAGTCAGTGCAAGTTTACTTCAGTTGAAACAGCTCAGATTTACATTTAGTATAGGACTAGGCATAAGTCTGTGAAACCCGGGATATAGTTAACTTTTAATCATAAAGCACTTCTGATATCAAGAAGATCATTTAAGTTGGATCTTTTAATGTAGTTGTTAAATGATAATATTATAATGTTAAAGACAATTGGGTGGCATGCTGTCTAAGAGAGATGGCTATATGTGCAAGCACCGTGGCTTGGTGTCAGAACAAGAGTACTGTGTCAAGTTCTCTTGAATAATATTGCAAAATCTCTATTAAAAGACACCCATGTGACTTAGCATCAAAGCCGGCATGACCATAAACAGTACTTATCCACTATTGTCCTATTACCCAATAGGCCTTGTGTCAATAGTGGGAGTGTCTTCCGGTCTGAAAGTAAACAAGCCGGACATTTCTGAGTTTCTCCTCAGTTGGAAAGCGTCAGCAACACAGATCATGTCATATATTTACCAGCTAACAAACATTTAAAGACTTTACATGATAAATTATTTTAGCTCAAAACTCACTTTCAGACAGCAGCTAGTGTTTGAAATAACTTCGAGGGAATAAAAGGTGGCCCGACGGTGGAAATGCAGCATTACTTTGGGCTCGATGCTACAGGTCTAAAACCATTAGCCCACCTGGACTGTCATAAGCACTGGCTCCAAAAACAATGACCCTCTTCACTAATTAGCACACAAAATACCACAGATATCCTACTTCCTCCACTGCCTTAGTGGAAGTTCTACCCACATTCTTTTTTGTTTGGTCTAGCCCAGTACAAATTTTAGAGGTCGCGTTTCACGAGTCTCTACTAATGAGCCGAGTTGTATTCGACTAGGTAGACATAAAATAATGTATGTCCTGTTTGGACTGTCTTTATTATTTTTTAGCATTATTATTATTATTATTTCGCAGGGTTTTGCTGTTCTGCACCAGGACAAAATAACTTGCATAGAACAGTGTAGCTAAAATGGTTTCACAGAGAAACAGAAGTGGTCAGGCAAATCCACGAGTGAAGGAAAACAGTGGAGTTATTCCATCCCATGTTAATCTGGTAGATTGAGTAAATCTCACAGCCATCTGGACCTCTGAATGCAGTCACGATAGTCTCCCTCACACACTTTTTCTTTGTCGCTATGATGTAATACTTTCAGATAAGCTGAGCGCATATCACTTCCTCTTTTGCAGCTGTTCTCATAACCGTAATTCTCTAACACTAATGAAGAGATTATAATGTTCGCTGCTTCTGATCTTCCATTTGAGGGCCCATGGCTTGACATTGTTATGCGATGATAATGTCTCCATTATGGCCTTCTGTACACAATATGACCAATTCGGTTCAAATGGTGTAGCAACTGGTTGCACTAAGTAAAAATTGAAAAAAAGGGCCAATTCAAATCCAGTTCCTAAGTCCATTTCTAACTGTCTTATTATATAGATGAGGATGATGATGATGCTAGAAAAAGTGAGACATCAGGCTAGCACAATGCCAAAAGCGTTGCTTGTGTATGCGTGCCTACAGAGATTAGATAAGTAAAATATCAATTATTATCAATAACATTATCTTTTGTCCTCCACCAAACTACTTAAAATTAACATGATTATTTTAATATCTGTTGCATTCAAATTAAAATGTTTAATGGGAATCAGTGATATTGGGCTTAAATGTTTCATGGTTTAAGTACAGTTCTAAAAATATCAAGTAACAACAAATGCAAATTAAAACAAATGTAATGCCACCACACCACACTATTTACCATTTTTGTATTAAAAGTTGGCAAAAAAAAGAATTGGTGGTGGTGTTATTATTAACAAATCTGAATTATTAAGCTTAATAAAGTAAAAATTTTTGGAAAAAACGAATCACTATAGTAATAGCCTGCGTATGTAATATATAATATTTTTTCATAATAAAAATGACCCTTTTTCTAATTTTGCAGTGTGATGAACAGGGTTATTGGTGAAATTGAATGAGGAAATTGTCTGACACTCAGATTAAAAATCATAATTTCAATATTGTTAGTTATGTGTCTGCAGTCTGTGTACATTTATAGCAGTTGTATGTGGTGAAAGAAATGACAATTTTTTGAGAGAGTGTGTGTGTGTGTATATATATGTGCAATTTATAATTAATGTAATTAACAGTACTTAGAATATAATTAGAGTTACTGTAAAGAAAGCTGACTCCTTCAAAATGTCAACAATGAAAACAGTAGAATATTCTAATTAATTGACCTACTTAAGTAAGAGCCCATCAAACAGTGAAGGTTATGTCTGTCAGGATCACAGTGAGAAGTGGAACTTAATAATTTATGACTTGGGATGTGCCTTTTCTCTTCTCTGTTTGGGGGGGTCCAAGTAAATATCTGAGTTATCAATGTTTCATGAGCTCTCTATTGCTCCACTTCAGCTTCTATGAGGAGAAGACTTACTACAAGCTCCATCTACTACGACGCCTAAAAAAAACCCAACTGAAACTTGACGCATTTCTTTTTTTTCCCTGCTGTTTTTCTGTTCGTCTTCCAGTTTATGCTACTTCTTCATTTGGGTTTCTTTTTAAATTTTTGCTTCCTTTTTCTGCCTTCCTTTGTGATATTTCCTCTCTTGAACTTTACTCTCGTTCATGACTTGCCGAAGTAACGGTAAAGTACAAAATAGTTTCGCTCCTTATCAGAAGAGACGCTGCCGCATACGAGCAGCTCCATTCCGCTCTTTAACAGAATGATGACACACTGGTTGATGGGAATAAGGCTGTGCAGCAGTGATGAGGTCATTCTCACATGCCTTCTCAGTGGTGATGAGCAAGCATGTGATCATCACACCGCTAGTTGAGCTCATACAGCAGGTTCTTTAGACAGAGTCAGATACTTAATAAGATAAGAAATTACTATTTCTGTCTTTCCAAGTTATTTTTTTCCTTTTTAATTCAACGTGTTACATGCTGTTTCTTTAAAGACACTGTAAAATTTACTAGCAATTTCTAAGTGAAAACCTTTTAGTTATTAATAAATAAGCAAATACCACAACAGTGTTTTTTTCCATTGTATCTTGTGACAGAAACGTAAGAGTATGGTATGAAAAACTATAAGTAAAGCAAGCAAAAAGC